>NW_024543077.1:40832500-41356592 GCF_018167655.1 Microtus oregoni | reverse complement strand
GCCGGGTCAACACCGGTCTTATGATCTATTATGAAGTGGTAGGTTATATATGTTCCTGTACACACACACACACACACACACACACACACACTCATACATATGAATACATGCCCACATGCACACACACACATACAAACACACATACATACAAGCACACACACACACACACACATCATTTTAGAAAAAGTTCTATAAAGTGCTATGAAGAAGATATATTCTTCTATGTTTGGAGAGATGTTTGCCTTCTTATCCTTAGTTTTGCTTAGTTTATGATTTCATTTAACTCCAGAACTTCCCAGTTTAGGTTTTATCTAAGAGATCTGTATCTTGTCAAGAATGGAAAACTGAAGTCACCAATATTGTTGTGTGAAGGCCATTATGTGATTGTAGCTATAGCAGTGTTCCTTTTATGAACTTGGGTGACCTGGTGCTTGTTGCCTAGATATTTAGAGTTGCAATAACCCCTTGATGGATTTTTTGATAATTATTGTTTTAATAAATGGAAATATCAAATTCAAATTCACTGTTAATGAAGGTATGAGTAATAAATTCTTTTCAAATATATTTATTTTAAAATCATAATATATTTAAATTATTTCTTCTCTTTGCTTTCTCTAAGCCATTTCTATATGATTATTATTAAAATTTGCCACCTGTTTCTTTAACTGTTATACATTACACATGCCATATGCATATAATTATATATTATATGTATGTGCACAACTTGTTCAGATAATATAAATTTATTTGTATGATTTCCACATGGTACTGGATAAAAACATGTTTGCTCTTCTTGGAGGAGACTCTTTCTCATGCACTCAGTATTCATTAGTTTCCACTAGGTTTTTTTCTATGTTTAAGGCCCAATGAAACTCTCCCCTTCCCATGTTTCCTTGTTTATTGTTGTTGTCTTCTTTAGGCAGCAATTTTTCAAATACCCCATGGGTATAGATCCTCTGATAATTTTAGAAAACTTTCTGGTGATATTTTTATCTTCATATTTAACAATTAAACCTATTATTTAGTATTCTGTTCCTACAAAAAAGATTCTTGCAACAGGATGAAATAAATTCAGATACATGATGACCTAACAATGAGATTTGGGCATCCAATATATTTTGTAATTTATAAATTATCTAAATGTGTTCTGTAAATCAGTGTAATCAGCCAGTTCCAAGCATGTTTATTTGTAGAGCCATAAGATATATTGGAAACACAATGTGTTATTGCTTTTTGTCTATATAAAGACAGCAGAAATATGGTAATCACACAAATGACAAATGTTATGAAGTCTACTCCAGGTGATACAAAATCTAATAATAAATAAATCATCAATAATCTCAATGACACTACTAAAATGTAGTAGAATGAGTACCAGCAAGAGTATACTATCACTAAGAATGCAATATAATAAGGAAAACCATAAAATAATCCACTTCTTAGCTACATCAGACAGAGTGGGATAAAATAGAAAGTGAGATATCCCTTTATTTTCAATGTTCTTCTCATGCTAGAAAACGTTTGGGTAGAAGTAAGGACGGTTTCCACAAGAAAAAAGTTCAAATACTTATATGACGGAAAAAACTCCAGTGATGTCAGTTATCCGCAGAGTACTGACTGACCAGCACCAGGGTTTGCACCAACAGAAGAATTTGGCATTAGTCTCTGCTTCTGAAAGACTAAAAATTTATGAGTGGTTCTCATCAGGCTGATGTTTCCTTCAAAGTGATGGGTGTTTTAGCATACACTCACATGTATCTGCAGCTCCAGGTGCTCAAGTGTCCCCCTCTGTCCTCCAAGACATCGCAGGAACGCACTTGTACACACAAATAAAGTAAAACTTTAAAAAAAAATGAAGATTCTTGTCATCATTATGTAGTGGATTAAATATACATTTTAACAATAATGATTTGTATTACATAAACATTTTAATGGTTATAGTTACAGTGGAATTATTCCCCAAAACTGTAACCAAATATCAAATAGTGCAAGGGGCATGTTGAATGTTTGTGATTCTAAAGTACTTCTTTTTATTTTTCTATTCTAAAATATTATGCCTGTATTAATATTATAAGATCTTATGTGTTGTTTTAGTATTCTCCTCCACTATATGTGTGTTCTGATGGGGCATCTGAAGGACTCTACAGAAATCAGTAATAGTACTTCACAATCTACCTTAGGAGACCTTAGTAGGGAAGCATGTAGAATTCTGGGTTGGTACATATTAGCACAATTGCTGATTAATAAATTGAGAAAGAATGACACTTCCTATTCTCACCTTCACTGCTGCCATTATCAATCTACCTTTTAGAGGAGTAATTATCCCTGGAAAAGTCTGTATCACTTCCCCAGTTTACACACTAAAGGGAGAAAAGTGAGGTTTCCTTCCTTCATATAGTTTTTGGACCAATAAAGTGAACGTGATGAATGACAGTTCAGAACTGGGAGAAATGTTGAGGATTTCAGTGGTGGCCAATGATTAAGGACCTCTTGTGCATTTAGTGTTATCTACAAGACTGCATTATAAATCCAGAATTTGTCACTATTTCTTAATATTATTATATAAAAATGTGTGTATAGTAGAGTGTTTTTCTGTTTGCCACTAATCTAAGAAATGGGAGGCAGAAGCAGGCAGATCATCACAATGCTGAGGCCTTATGAATCTACATAGGGAGCACCAGTCAGTCCAGACTACAGACAGGACTTAACCTCCCAAAGGATTAATACAATTAAATAAATGAAATAGTTATCAATTTCTGGGATTTCATTATTTATATTTCTCTTCTGAGAAGTGAAAAAAAATTTATCAATTGATCTATTGATTAATTTACTTACTAAGAAACAAAGCCTTACTATGAAGCCCTAGATGGCTTCAACTCACAGTTCTCCTGCCTCAACTTTCCAACTGCTCACTTTGTAGTAATGTTCCTCTATTCCTGGTATTCATAATCACAAATAAAAAAACATAATATTTAAACTATAGAAAATAGTAGCTTACTCAAATAGTTCTTTTTCTTGTTTTATTTTGCTTTGTTAGGCTTCTTGATTCACAGGGAAACATATTCCCACCAATTAAAAAGTGACTTGGGAAAGAATTTATTCCCAGAGCAGAGACTGTATGCTACTTAAACAGCACACTGTGAAATATGTGTTAGAAATTGATTAAACTCTTTTTAAATAAATTCATACTGAAACTTAGAAAAACAATTTTATTTATCATTGTCTGTCTCATGCCTATGTATAAAGGTGAGATATGTTTTGCATGGTTCTATTTTGGATACATGTCAAAGTAAATGGTTCTCTGTTGTTTTTTGTGTTGGCTTTAAGATGATATTACTATGTCTTTTGAAGGCAAACTATACAATCCTTTTAAATATGAAAGTTAATATAGCAGAAAATATTGCTAATATCAATAAACACATTATCATCTTAAATACAATCTTTAGTGAGTCTAGTAGTAGTAGATTTTTATTGAGCTACTTATAGAGTAATGATAGTCTGTGCCCCATGTAATTATCTATTTTACAAATATAAGAACTAGAATTCATATATCATAAAATCTAACTAACTATATAGATAAATGATCAAAATATTGAAGAAACAACACTGAATTGTACATGTGACTTGAAGTTATAAAAAGAGCATGATTATTAAGAATTAACATCAGTGAGAAAAGTATCTAAAATTATTTGGGACCTATTAGCATATTTTCTATTTCAGTTTATATATTTTGGCAATAAAATGATTTTTGAATTTACTTATCCTATTCTACTTTTGTTTCCTATATTTGAGTTGATTTAATTTACCAGCTCAATATGCTTCTGGATGCATTATTCATATTGAGATATTACATTATTTGGTATTACAATATTAACATCTAAGAATTTCATGGTTTCACAGGCTATGCTATTTACAAAGCTTAAATATCTTCAGTCAATACAAAAATTATAGTATTTAGTAAGAAGGTCTAACAGTTTTTTTTTTTTTGGTTTTTCGAGACAGGGTTTTACTGTGGCTTTGGAGCATGTCCTGGAACTAGCTTTGTAGACCAGCTGGTCTCAAACTCACAGAGATCCACCTGCCTCTGCCTCCCGAGTGCTAAAATTAGGTCTAACAGTTTTGTAAATTTTTTAATATTTCATGTGTGACTGCTAATATTTTATATTTTCCACTTTGAACTCCATTTGTTAGTAGAAGTTAATTATTTGAAAATTTTCAAACAGGAAAAAAGGATGGCTGCTACATCCTTTAATGATGCTTTGTGGGATGTGATGCTTGTGTGTGCAGAAACTGGCAAAAAAGTACAATGAAAAACTGATTATTCTAGCATGAATTAAACCAGAGATTCAACAAGCAATAATCAAAATAAGCTACAAAGAAAACTGTAAGTATGTCTGGATAGATATGTGAATTTCCAATCTCCCTCATTTAACCCTTGGATTAAAGTGGGAAATTTGATAAATGAGAAAAAATTGATGTGTTTTTCATTTAAAATATTTATTTATATCAATTATTAGTTAGTTGGAAATTTTATATATGAATACAACATACACTGATGATATTCTCTTACAAAAGTAACATTGATACTTCCCAATTAAAACAGAAGTAAGATTTCTGTACAAGTAGAAAAGCAAAACATCTGCCAATGTTGTTTTATCAAGTATTTTTTAAATATTTTTAAAGTATTTCTATTCAGAAACAGACATTTTCATTGCAATGGTGTGAAATTCCCCAAAACATATTGCAATATGGAAAGACTCTGTATGCCACACCTGCTTCCCACATCACACAATCAAACACAATAAAACCAAAGCAAAAGTCACATTTTATCTTATTCATTTCTTATTTTGTGACAATGGCACCTTTCATGGCGATATCTGTCAAGTAGATCTTGCTCATATCATACATAGTGATCTTCAAGAAAATGATCTGGCTGTAGGGTTTTGTCAGTGTCTACGTATATAGTACTACGTGAAAATTAGGTGAGGAAGCATGGCTCAATGAATTATGTAGTGTTTGTGTGGTGTAATGAAGAAGAAAAGATCTTTGTAAACAAATTTTATGACCATTAAATAACAGTTTAGCACTGCCAACTTTTACTAAAAGTTTTTGTACATTTTGAGTTTCAGTTATAACAAGTTTATATTCTTTTTTTTTACTTATTCCTATTCTTGTCAAAAATTCTTCAGGAAGTCCAAGTTTGGCTCAAACCTTCCCAATTTGCATCTATATTTGAGACTGAATTTTTTTTTTTTGGTTTTTCGAGACAGGGTTTCTCTGTGGCTTTGGAGCCTGTCCTGGAACTAGCTCTGTAGACCAGGCTGGTCTCGAACTCACAGAGATCCGCCTGCCTCTGCCTCCCGAGTGCTGGGATTAAAGGCGTGCACCACCAGCGCCCGGCTTTGAGACTGAAATTTGAACACCAGAAATATTTAATGCTGCAAAAACACAACTTGAAGTCAAATTCCTTTAGCAGTAACTTTGCTGATTTATCTTTTTGTGTATATATTACTGAACCTGAAATTATTTGACACATGGAGGCAAATAAGACAATCAGAATTTTCTGACAGAGTGGATGATGGTTGTAAATCCCACATAACACCTGTGGCCACATACAGTAAGAGAAAAGGTGCCTACTACTGAGTACAGTTAAAGGTATGCACGAGTTGATAGAGGATTTGTATGTGGAAGACAAGGGTAGAATGAGTACCATATGTAAGCATTTTGGATTTTCAAGGGTTCTAAAATACTTCAAAAAGTTTGGAAATGTTGGGACGGTTTATAATGAAATATTGAAAAGCAAGAGATACAAGGCAAAAGAGTTTAAAAAGAGTTATTATTCTAAAGGCAAATAAGAAATACAAAATGAAATGAACGGCAGCATTCTCAAGCACAAAACCCACAGAAGCTTGTAATGAAAGAGTGGAATAAGCAGACTAGTTATATACATACATGCAGGGTGGATATGAATGACTTAGAGAATAGGAAGTGAACTCTGTGTTGCTACACTAGATTTATTCAGAATAGAGAGTTGTACCCCCTTCAGTACATTTGCACACCATGTGTGCTAGTGGGGAAAGTGTGGGACAGCTTCTGAACGTTGAGCATACTGAGAGAGAAATGTCTTAATATTTTGTATTTTTCCACTTCCTAATTTAAGTAGAGAAACTTTAAAAGCAGTTTAAAAATTATGAGGTTGATTTTCACATTCTATAAACTAAAAACAAAAACTGCATTAAATATTTTAAATCGCATATAATATTTGGTGCACAATTAATTACTAATTGTATTAAATAGCCTGAAAACAAAAACAATTTAACCAAAGGGGAAATGATGTGCTGAAATAATATATATTATCCCTTAAACTTTTTATACCTTTTTGAAAACTTACTTATGTATTATTTAATTTTTTTTAAATTAACCACAAGCTAATAATCATGAAAAAATATTGGGTAGATAGAAAATATGAATTATATGATAAATAATATAAATTCAAATTATGCATTTTAAATATTGAAAAGAAAAGTAAAATAGCAAGCATAATTATTCCAGATGTCAAAAATTGCAAACAGTACAAATTAACAAAAAATCCTGATTGTTTTTACTGTTGCTCCTGAATGGCAAGTGGTACATTTCCCTATTATTTGAGAAAATATATACGATGTACATGTTTATTTTTTATTCCTTTAGAAACATTAGGAAGTTTTAAATTGTTGTACCTGTAACTTAGATGCAATATAAGAAAACCAAATACAGTAACGAGACTTCTGCTTTGAACCAAATCATCTCTAAGCATGGATCTCACAGAGAGCAGGAAAGAGAACAATGTTTCCACAGTCACCCAATTCGTCCTTCTGGGATTCTCAGACCTACCAAACCTCCAGGGGTTTCTGTTTGGTATGTTTTCCATAATGTACTTAATTATCCTTATTGGAAATGGCTTCATAATTGTGATAACCAGAATTGATCCTGCACTGCACAAGCCCATGTATTTTTTCCTGGCAAACTTTTCTTCTCTGGAAATCTGTTATGTGTCAGTCACTCTTCCTAGAATTCTGTACAACATCCGTACTCAGAATAGAAACATATCCAAGCTGGCCTGTGCCACACAAACATGCTTCTTCCTTATGCTGGGAGCCACTGAATGTTTCCTTCTGGCTGTGATGTCTTATGACCGCTATGTGGCTATCTGCAACCCTCTGCAGTATCCCCTGGTTATGAACTCAATCAAGTGCATTCAGCTAGCAGCAGGCTCCTGGCTCGGCGGCATCCCAGTCCAGATAGGACAAACTTGTCAGATATTCTCTCTTCATTTTTGCAGTTCTAACCAAATCAACCACTTCTTCTGTGACTTACCTCCCATTCTCAAGCTGGCCTGTGGAAACACATTTATTAATGAGTTGTCTGTTTACCTAGTGGCTATCCTCTTTGCTGCTTTTCCTTTTATGTTGATTCTTGCTTCTTATAGCAAAATCATTGCCACCATTCTGATGTTACCAACAGCCACAGGACAGACAAAAGCCTTCTCCACATGTTCTTCCCATTTGCTTGTGATATTTTTGTTTTTTGGATCAGCTGCTGATACTTACTCAAGGACAAAGTCCACACATTCTCCAGAAACTGACAAACTATTCTCTCTGTTCTACACCATTGTGACTCCCATGTTCAATCCTTTGATATACAGCCTCAGGAACAAGGATGTGATTGCAGCACTGAGAAAATTGTTAATTGGAAAAAAAAGCAAACTTTTGTGTACTAATTTCTGAAGTAGTTTATTTATCTCCCTGTCAAATAGAGATCATCTTATCCACAGTGCCACAGACTACTTATTCGTCTATGAATACTGGCATCAAAGAACTGAGTTGCTGATTTAAACATTCTGTGCCCTATTCATAATTTTATTGAAAATAAACCTTTTAGCTCTTTTATCTATCACATAATAATGTATCACACTAACCTCCCTGCTAAAAATTCCCTGATGATTTAATTCCTTTCTTAACTATCTTTTTCAGTTAAGCAGCTCTCTCTCTCTCTCTCTCTCTCTCTCTCTCTCTCTCTCTCTCTCTCTCTCTTCCTCCCTCCCTCCCTCTCTCCCTCCCTCCCTCCCTCCCTCCCCCCCCCCCCCCCTCTCTCTCTCTCTCTCTCTCTCTCTCTCTCTCTCTCTCTCTCTCTGTGTGTGTGTGTGTGTGTGTGTGTGTGTGAAAACCTTTATCTAATTTCCTATGGGGCAAAAGAATTCCATCCCTGGCACCTGATAGGGTTCGGCAAGTACTGGTTTTAAGGGTATAATTAACTAGGAACATTTGTAATGGGTAGGGCAATGAGAAACAATGTAGAACTAAGAACAATTTAAAACAAAAGAGATCAAGGGAGAATTGATAGAAATTAGAAAGCAGAGAAAGAATAAACATGAACAGATGATTCCTGTTATGAATAGATTTCTTAACTCTTAGATCTTTACCCTCAGATTTTTAACCCCCCTTTAGCTATTCGTGGTGTCTTTAATTGAACCCTGTAATGGAATCTTAGAGGGAAAAAACTTTTAAGCCTCTCTAAATGATTTCTTTGTCATTTTTCTCCCTATCTAATCAGACACTTGTGTGACATCCTATGTGATACTTCATTTTGTGTGAACAGTTTTGTGAATGAATTGATCTTCCTTTGTTTTGTGTTATTGTCTTGCTTCTCTTTCTTTTAATATTATTTCACTAGAGTAAAAATTATGTTGGTTTGTTCAAATTGTCATCAACTATATGTTAGGCCAATGTCTTTTTTTCTGACATATTCTGAAGTTATTATGTTAGTTATTAAGTTCTTTTTCTGTAAACTTTGGAATTCCCATAATTATCTCCAAGTAACAAGAATGTCATAATGACACTGAAGAAATTATTATGTAAAGAATTAACTCGAATTCATTTTAACATATTGGCAGATACAGCTTTGTATTTGCTTGTATTAGGATTTAAAAAATTCTGTTTAATTTTATGACATCTGTTTCTTATAAAGAAATTATTATCAATTGTAATTATTTCCAAGAAAAATACGTTGAGATAAAGTTTTCCATGCTCTATCAAATAACTGGCTCTTCCAAATGTACACATACATTTTTGTGCAATATTCTCTTTCAAAAGTACATATTTTTTATAAAATAAAGGCATTTAATTTGGCTTATTGTTCCATTTAGTTAGAATCCTTAGTTACAGGTGACTGAGAGCCCTATTTTCATACCACAGGCAGCAGAAGGAATGCATACTGGGAATGGCTTGACTCTTCTAGTAGATGTTCTGTTATATCATCACAACTCATGTTGTTTTCTTTTTCAAAATAAATTTAAGTTAGTGGTATTTATTATTTTTAATTGTATAGATTTATTAGTTTGTATTTTAAACTAGCTCTAATCTAGAGTTATGTAGCTAGTAGAAGAGTTGGTTGAAGTTGGTTCAGTAAGTTTGGACTCTGTTCATGTCTGTGGGACATTTCCTTAATTTCTTGTTGATGTAGGATGTCCTAACCTGCTCTGGACAGTATTATTCTCAGCCTGGTGGACATGAGCTTTATAGCAGTATAGCTTTATAAGCAAGACAAGAGGAAATATTCTTTTTAGAAGAACCTCGCCTCACCAGCTTACTCCTTAAATGTTTGACCAGACTCTCTTGATTGATAGGATGTTAGATGAACATCACCTAAATAAAACATTTTCTTCCATGATCTGTTTTGGATTATGGTCCCTATCATATCAACAGAAAGCTGATGAATACAGTAGATAATAGATATAAGATAAAAGATATGCACAAAAATTTGAACTTGCACATGTATCTAGTTCTGTTTAAAAATGACTGTCAAATAATGTGGTTCATAAGTAAAAGCCTAAGGTTTTCTTATTTGTTTGATATTTTTTTCAGTGTTGAGACTCTGTTTGATGTTTCAGTGCTGAGACTCTCACCAAGATCCTCAGACATACTAAGAAAATTTTGTGCTACTTGAGGCATTGATAAAACCTTAAAGATCTCATTTTGGAGTTTGTAGTTTCATTAAAGATGACTATATGTATTAAGTATGATTCAGGTTTGTTTATAGGTAAATAATTCTGTATGTTACATCATTATATTCAATAAAATAAATGTTATTAATCTGAAATAATAAAAATGAAGGAATATTTTAGGAATATTAGCAATTAGTTTTTAACGAATATTAACAAGTTGTTTATAAAATATTTTTCATGAGAAGATAAAAAAACTATATAAAATTAGTGAAAAGGACAGAACTATATACGTAAGAATATATTTGTACAAAGATAGGCACATCACATGTCTACTTATATTCATGGCAAATGTAAGTATAAATAACGTCATCAATTAGTATTGTATAGATATCAGAATACTTATCTTCTCATTCTTTCTTTATTTCACTTAAGAAAAACCAGTGGTTACTCCAGGTAATCACAAGCTACTGTTCCCAGGTTTTAGAAGATAATAGAATTTTAAGACCAGCAGGATTATATAGTGAGTTCAGATTTAGTTATACAGGGATACTATCTCAAACACACACATAATAAGTACACATACAACTCACACACACACAACACAACACATGCTCACGCATTAAAATAATAGGAAATTTTTGATACTTTCAGTGTTCACTTTTTCTTTATCTCAATACTGAAAAACAAAACTGAATTTATAAAAAGGAGTAGTTTAGTTAAGTTTCGTTTTCCCTTTTCTTTTTTATTTATATATTCATGTGACTAATTCCTTAAGGAAGAAGACAAAGTGGTTTCTTCTTCAATTAGCATGCAGTATGGGGAAGAAACTTATTCCCAGAGAAACCATTTTCTACTTACTCATCACCCTTGTTCTGACAGTACAATAAACGCATAAAAATTTTATGTAAAGGAAGTATTTAAGCTTTATATATCAGATTTGTTATTATTATTTTAAGCTGATAAATACAGGTAAAATTATAATTCTTATAATTCTACACAGATTGGCAGAAATTACTCTTGAAAAATAATAAATTCATAAATAGCTTGACTCATATTTAAATATCAACATTAGGAGATGATTATTAAAATAATGGAAAAGAATTTTGTATGTAATTTTTAAAATAATTACATCTTACTGCTGTGATATTTTAAGCATTAGAGAAAAGAACAAAATGTAAAATATAATTTAGAATAAAATCTAATATAATAAAGACTCATCATATGGATATATATAAAATTATTTATTATTTATCTTTTATCAAGAGCACAGTGAGTGAATTTGTCCTCTTCGTAGCTTCATCTTCTCAAGAGCTGAAGATAAACCAATGGCTCCAAATGTCATTTAGTAATTAGGTGTGGTATTGCACAATTAAATCAAATTTAAGTAGTCAAGAAATACTTTATAGGGATGAAATATTTTAATCATATTCACTTAAAAACAATGCTATAGGAAGGTTTTCCTTGTCTTTCCTCCCAATTAATTCTCATCTTCTCCTCTTTGAGAGTGAAAATTTCCTTTAAACAGAGTCTGTTAGATTAGCAGCGGAATAAAATAACGAGCAACAGATAGGATCATTTAAGAAAGAAAAATCACAAGTGAAGTAGTAAAATCCTTGCCTATCATTTAGGATTTGTGTACTGAAGCACAGAGAAAACTTCAACAAAAACGTTTGCGTGTGGAGTCAAAATATTGGAATCCCATTTAGGAGAGCAGTAGAACAGAAAAAAATGTAAACAAGATTTCTGGGTGTGGCATCTAAAGACCGACTGCAACGGTTCTATTTATAATTTCCTTAAAGGTAGATGACTCTCATTACCATCATTAATGTCAAGCAAAGGGCTGAATTCATAAAATGTCATTTTGACTAAATTATGATTAAATATTTTGAATGAAATACTTAGAAAATGAAGAACTAAATGCAGCATTTGAGAACAAATATAAATAACACTTGTAGAAATACATATGACTTGGCTATGTCAAGTGTGTTTTTTGTTTGTTGGTTTGTTTGTTCATTTGTTTTATTGTTTTCCTGTGCAAAGTCATGTAATTGACATGAAAGTCTTAAGTAGTTTTAGTATCGTGCAGTCATTGGAGAGCTTAGCAAATTATGGCCAAATGCTACTATAGTATATAACTCACACAGTAGAGGAAAGTGGAATAGAATTCAACTACGCCACACTTAATAGAGCTCTGTCCTATGTTGGTGATTCTTTTTTTTTTTAGATTTATTTATTTATTTATTTATTATGTATATAGTGTTCTGTCTGTTTATATGCTTGTTGTCAAGAAAAGGGCACCAAGTCTCATTACAGATGGCTGTGAGCCACCATGTGGTTGCTGGGAATTGAACTGAGGACCTCTGGAAGAGCAGTCAGTGCTCTTAACCTCTGAGCCATCTCTCCAGCCCCCATGGTGATGTTCTTACTACATATTTTTGTTCTGTACAAGGTCAAAAACATGGTATTGAAGGGATGAAAGGAGAATAGGTGCAAATGAATAGTCTGAGACCATCTCAGATGAAATTTGTTAGGAAGCATCCATCAGGTTTGTAAAAGTATCATTTTAGCTGCTGCAGTGAATGAGATTTTTTTCTGCTGTACAAAAATACTCACCCTGAATGTACAAAAAACCCAATTCTGATGAAAGAAGGTTGGAAAGAAAATTGTTTTCAGCAAAGTAATTTGATAAGACCATCAAATAAAGTTTTAATAAGCAGTGTGATGCATTCCAAGAAAATAATGAGTCAATAAATTATCTAGAAATGAGAAGGGAAACATAGCAAAGAATCAGTTTAATAAGTGTCACTTTGATATTACTTTATTTTCCTCTCACTAATAAAAATCATGAAATGCATTTTATTATCTCACTAATGACAAACAGAGGAATTATAGATGAAACCCAAGTTCTGTGAAGAATATTTATTATGATAAGCAAACACAACACCTTAGTAAAAGATTTAAGATTGTCTAATTTTAGGATCATGATAATCCTTTTAAAATGTGAAGTTAAAAGTATTCATCAGAATAGTGGGGAGTTTCAAAATTGCAGTGCTACAAAGAGTAATGAGAATTTAACATGAGAGTCAGTGTCTTTGCTTCTTATGGCCCTAGTCTCTACCCTGAGTCTTGAGGAAGGTTGTTTCATAATTTTCTGAGAAATCATCATATTGATATCCAAAGTTACAACTGCATGTCTCTTTTTATGTTTGCACTTCTATTAATAAATTATCATTATTATTACATTGGTTTGGTTTATTATCAGAAGTTGGAAAGGTGCTGTGTAAGCAGTTACCAGATCTTTCTGCTCTCGAGATAATGCCTGTTTACAACCACTTGTGATTCTATCTTCAGAAACTCAAGTGTTCTGTTCTGCCATCTATAGTGTAACAGGCATGCAATTATATACATAAATAAAAAGTATTTTTTGAAAAAAATAAAAATTCTCATCATCATTGTTTAGTGTTTTGAATGTAAACTATAATAGTTATTATTTGGGATTTCACTAATATTTTAATGGCTACAATTAAAATAAAGATATTACACAAAACTGTAAGAATATATAAAATCCTACAAGGGATATGATACAGATTCATTATTCTAAAGTCCTTATTTTCAATTCTCTTATTTAAAATATTATGTCTGTGTTAATAGTATAGGATCTTATGATTGTTTTTTAGTATTCTTCTCCACTATATTTTTACACTTCTATATGCATTTTGAAGGACGTATCTGGGGAGTCTACAAAATCAGCTATATTACTTTAAGATCTAACTTAAGAGTTCCTTGTTGGGAAACAAAAGCAGGAAGTAAGTGGAATTTTGGGTTGGGACTGCTGAACACACTTGCTGATTAATGTATTAGTAATCTTAGTTTTCTATATGTAGTAAAGAATGAAGTATCACTATATTTTTTCATCTTCATAGATGTCATTATGCACAACACCCAGTTCACACAACCTAGGGAGAAAAATGAGCCTTTCTTTTCTTCCTCTTTTTCTTATAATTTCAGGAGCATAGAGAGTGTGATGAATGAGGGTTCAGATCTGGGAGATATGCTGCAGGATTCAGTCCTGGCCAATGATGCAGAACCTCTTGTGTATTTACTGTCACTCCATGGCTGCATTGTAAATCTGGAAATTTGTTATCATTTCTTAATATAATACATAAAATGCCTTTCACTGAGGTGCAGTGCTGCTTTCCACTACGCTCATGACTGGGAAGCCGGAGCAGGCAGATCATCATACTTCTGAACCCTGACAAATCTCCGTAGGGAACTCCAGTCCATCCAGACTACAAACAAGAGTCACCATTCAAATAAATGATTAAATTTGAATAAAAAAGACTATCAATTTCTGATGTTCTCATTGTTTTTACTTCTTTTGAGAACTGAAAATATTCTTTGACTTACTTAATTACTATACTTATTTACTTAGAAACAAAGCCTTACTCTGAATCCTTAGTTGACTTTAAATATACAGTTTTCCTGCTTCAGCTATCCAAGTACCGTGGTGGCTTGGCACTCATACATCCCATTCCTGGCTCTCATAGTCACAAAATAGAAAAATATGATATTTAAATGGAGTAGTTTCCTCAAGTGTATCTTCTTTATTGTTTTGTTTTGTTTTTCTTTGTTGAGCTTTTGGATTCTTGGGGAAACCTATTCCCTTCATTCAGAAAGAGACTTGGGGAAAGAATTTATTCCCAGAACAGACAGTGTCCTAATTAAACAGTACAGTCTGTAGTATATATTGCAAGGTGATTAACCTTTTTTTAAACAAATTAATACTTAAGATTAGAAAAACTAACTTATTCATCATAATTTGTCTTATGCCAGTTTATAAAGGTGAGGAATTTATTCTATGCAATTCTACTTTGGATATGTATCAAGTTAATATTTCCCTGTGGTTTTTTAAGGTTAGGTTTCAGGTTATATTATTAAGTCAGTTGAGAACAAATTATGAAATCATTTTAAATGTGAAAGTTAATGTAGGAGAGAATATTGTCAAGGTCACTAAAGACATTATCATCTTCTGTGCTATCATGAATCACAGTAATTGATTTTTTTAAGTTTTAATTACTTCTTCAAGAAATTATTTTCTATTGTATTTACCTCTTTTACAAGTATAAGTTCTTGAGATCAGGTCTCCTAATATCTAACTCATGTACTAATTTTGAAAATATGGAATAAAAATCATTGAAATGTGCATGTGGCCTATGGGGGGGGAAACAACTCCTAATTGTTGTTAATTTTAAACATATTAGCATGCCTTCTACTTTGGCATAGACACTTTTGTAATAAAGACATTCATGTATGTGTTTGATTTTATCTACCTTTTCCCCTACCTTTGATTTTATTTCATATACTAGTTCAGTAAGCTCACACAGGCAATATGCATATTAAGACATTGCATTATTTCAAATTACAGTATTGACATCCAAAAATTTCATTGTTTAACAGAGTATGTGATTTATATAAGCTTTAATATATTTAGTCAAATCAAAATGAGTATATTTTCCTATAAAGCCTAAAATTATTCAATTTTATCTTTTTATTATTATATACATGAATAATTATATCATTGCGATATATACACCTTTGAGCACTATTTCTGACCAAAAATTAATTGATAAAAAGTTTTCCAAGAGGAAAATAGAAGATCTGCTGATTAATTTGGGGATGCTTTATGTGAGGAGCTGTTTATGTGTGCAGGATCTGAGGTTTGTAGCCCAATTATTGATCATTTGCCTAGCATGGACGAGACCCAGAATTCAGCTTGCAAACATCAAAATAATAACAACATAAAATGTAAGTACGTTCTAAGCAAACGTATAAATTTATTTGCTTAGCCTGTAGTTTAAAATTGAAAAATCCATTAAATGTGAAAAAATGAATGGCTTTTTCAATTTAAATGTTATTTTCACCATTTATTAGTTGAGAATACATTTCATACATGAATACAGCATTTATTGATGCTTTCTCTTCAAAATGAAATACAATACTTCCACTAACACAGGAGAAAAGACTTCTGTAAAGAAGATTTCTGTATAGAAAAGAAAACATCAGATAATGCTTTGGTCTACTATATTTTAAGGCATATTATAGTTCGATTTAGGAACATACTTTCATTAAAATGTTTTTGAATGTCACACAACAGAGATTACAATATAAAAACAGTACATACCATTCCCATAATCAAACACAGAAACCAAAGCAGAAGGCACACTTTAGAGTTATTTATTATTTATATTGTGACAATGATACATTATCAGGGCAATAACTAGAAACATAGTATATCCTTGTCTTCATGAAAATCATCTGTCTGTACAGTATTTTTATTGTCGTTCATATATACTTGTCTGAGTTAAATACGTGAAGAAATATGCTTAAATGATTATGAAGAAGAGACACTTTATGGAATACTTTTATGATCTTCAAATGACTTTAGCTCTGCCACATTTTACTAACGGTATTTGTATACTTTGAGTTTCAGTTATAGTAAGTTCACATATTTATGTTAAAATCTTCTCAATAAAATTCTATACATTTACATAATAGAATCAAATCTATCACTACTTTAACACTATTATTAAAATGAAATATGGAAGAGTACAGAGGGAAACAGAATTTTTTTTTACTTAACATACTTATGTTAAAAAATCCTTAGGAATTCAAAGTTAATTTCAAACCCTATACCTTCCCAATTTGCTTTATCATTTGAACTGAAATTTTGAACGAGCCACATATAACTCTGTCAAAACAAAATTAAAATCCAAATTCCTCTATACAATGGCTTTCCTTATTCATCCTTTCCTGAAAATGACTGAATGTAAAAATTTGTTAATATAATGAGGAGAATAATACAGTTAGTGTTTATCTGGCAGAGAGGATGATCTTTTTATTCCCACATACTGTCCAATGGCTGCACACAATAAGAGAAAATATATCTACTATTGAAAATAAATAAATGGATACATGAGTAGATAGAGAATTTGTAGATGAAAGATTAGAGAGGGGTATAATGAGTTGTGTTTGTGATACTTGGAATAAAGGAATATTTGGGCTTGTTATTATGTAGCAAATTCAAAAATTTCTAAGAATTGGAAAGTTTTATAGTGAAGCTTTGAGAAGTAAGAAATAGGAGGTAAAAAGTTTTAAATGGAAAAATACTTCTCTGGAAGTAAATGAATCATACAAAAATTAAGGAGGTCATCCAGGATTCTCAAGCATAAGCCCCTGAAATGCTTAAAATGGAAGAATGGAACAAGTGGTCTAGCTGTATACATACAAATCTGAGTACATATGGAAGACTTAGAGCAGCCCAAAGTGAGCTGTGGTAGGCACAGTTCTGCTACAATACACACTTATTCAAAATAGAGAGATGCACCTCTTAGATTACACTTCCTTCACCATGTGTGCAGGTGGGTGGGAGAAGATGGGGCAGTTGCTGACCATTCAGCATCTTGAGATAAAAAGGCCTCAACATTCTTTATTTTGTCCTAAGTTCCAATTTAAGGACAAAAACATTACAATATGCATAAAATTTATAACATTGGTTTTCACAACCTGTATACTGGAAAAAAGTTTAATATTTTAAATTCCGTATTATATTTGGGGTACAGGTATACTAAAGGAACCTATATATAAAACCATCAAACCCATAAAAGAAGGATTATATTAAAATGTCAATATATATTATCCCTCAAACATTTTACATACTTTGGTAGATTACTCTTGTATTGAATAATACCTGTTTATTATTTAATAATTTATGAAATTAATCTCAATATAATAAGCATGAAACAAATTATTTGGGAAGTGATAAACAGTCAATTAAAAGACTGAATCATTATTAAGCTGAATATTAACTCAAATTTTGAACTTGATTCATTGAGAAGTAAAGTAAAAGTGGCATGCATAATAATAGAAAACAACCAAAATGCTAACTGTATAAATTAACAGAAAATTCAGAGAATATTTATTGCATATTCTGACTAACAAGAAATACACTTTCTCAACATTTAACAGAATATATAAGATGTGTGTTTGTATCTTATTTTCTTTCAGAAAATTAAGAAGTTTGGGTTGTAATTTATATGCAGTACAAACAAACAAATGCAGTCACGTGACTTCCACTTTGAACTAAATCATCTGAAAGTATGGATCATGCAGAAATCAGAGCAGAGGACAATGCCTCCACAGTCACACATTTCATCCTCCTAGGATTCTCTGACCTTCCAAACCTCCAGGGGTTTCTCTTTGGAATGTTCTCCTTAGTTTACATCATTATCCTAATTGGAAATAGCTCCATAATTGTGATAACCATCCTCGATCCTGCACTACAGAAGCCCATGTATTTTTTCCTGGCAAACTTTTCTTCTCTGGAAATCTGTTATGTATCTGTCACTCTTCCTAGAATTCTGTACAACATTGGTACTCAGAATAGAAACATACCCAAGCTGGCCTGTGCCACACAAACATGCTTCTTCCTTATTCTGGGAGCCACTGAATGTTTCCTTCTGGCTGTGATGTCTTTTGACCGCTATGTGGCCATCTGCAACCCTCTGCACTATCCCTTGGTCATGAACCCAGTAAAATGCAATCAGCTGGCTGCAGGCTCCTGGCTTGGTGGAATGCCATTCCAAGTAGCACAAACCTGTCAGATATTCTCTCTAAATTTTTGCAATTCTAATCGAATTAACCACTTCTTCTGTGACTTACCTCCCATTCTCAAACTAGCTTGTGGAGATACTTCTGTTAATGAACTGTCTGTCTACTTAGTGACTGTTCTCATTGCTACAGTACCTTTTATGTTGATACTTGCTTCTTATAGCAAAATCATTGCTACCATTCTAAAGCTGCCAACAGCCACAGGAAGAGCAAAAGCTTTTTCCACTTGTTCTTCCCATTTGCTTGTAGTGTTTTTATTTTTTGGATCAGCCACCGTTACTTACTTGAGACCAAAGTCCAAACATTCTCCAGGAACCGACAAACTGTTCTCTCTATTCTACACCATTGTGACTCCCATGTTTAATCCCTTGATATACAGTCTTAGGAACAAGGACGTGATTGCCGCACTGAGAAAATTGTTACTTAGGAAATAATGTCGTGTGTGCACTAATGTCTAAATTAATTTCTGTAACTAGCTGTGATACTGGGACACCTTATTCTGGATGCCACAGAATGCTCCTTCCTAGCTACAGTTACATGGAATTCTGTAGCCCTCTTTGCTAATATCTGGTCTATGGACCCAGTTAGTGGTGGGCTCTTATGTCAGCAGAATCCTTGTTTGCACAGGCAAGACTTGCAAATGTTCTCTTTGTCATTTTAGGGTTTCTAGAAAATCAGTCACTTCTGTGACATCGCTCCCTTTGTATATTTACTTACTCTGTGTGGCTATCTTTTTGAATGAGATGGTGGTCTTCCTTGGTTCTGTGTTATTCGTCATTTTCCTTTCCATTAGCAATTTTCTACTAGAATAAAATCATGTCTATTATCTGAAAGCTTCCATAAACTATATTTATTCCCAAACTTGCTACTTCTGCTCATTGCATTTTGTAGATGTGGTGTTACTATTGTGACTCTGATGTTTATCCCCAAGTAAAAAGGATATAAAATTGATACTGAGAAATTATAATATAAAGAATTAACAGTAATTGAGTGTGAAAAGTTAGAAGATATTTTTTATATTTGTTTTATGTATGTATGTATGTATAACATTTCTAGGACTCTTCTCATTTAAGTATGTAATAATTGTTTTCACAATGATAATAAATTACAAATAAAATTTATTTTGTTGAAAGATGTACTATACATATTATGAAATAACCAGCCATTTCATTTTTACCTATGGAACTTTTTTTCCATACCCGATAAGAAAACAGAACAAAAACAAATGAAAAAAAATTCTTATAGTAATAGATGAACAAAAACTCTCACTAATGTTGCATGCCTTTTTAGTATTTTGGAAAGGTGATTTGACCTCTGTGTGGAAATCTATTACATGAGGGCTTTTACATTTGTACTATTTCAATCTTCTGGAACAACAGCTTTTATGTTAAAAAACAATTTATTTTTAAACAATTTAAAAATAATTTAACACAATATTTATCTAACCAAATACAGCATGTATAATGTTCCTAATTCTACCATAAAAATAATTTAAACTAATGTTTCTCTTTCTTTTCCAGCAATTGTCTCTATAAGTACTATATTTAATTAAATAGTTGAAAAGGAAGTTTAAATATTTCATAATTTATTTTTTAAAAATAACCTCGTGATTTAGATTTTGTCCTTGAAATCATAGTTTAGTAATATTAGTCTTTTTTAGCCATTTTCATTCATTTTGTGTACTCAATTGCAATATTTTCACAATATAACATTAAGTTATCATTGACGGTTACTTTTAATAAAATTCTTTTATCTTAAATAGTATTTATTTAGTATTTTAATATTTAATATGAAAATTTAGAAAATGGCTAAGAAATACTTTTAACATTTGATCATCATAAAATGTGTCAGAAATGAACAGTTTTCAAAGATCATAACTCATTTCCATTTGGCATCAATGTTTTGACTGTGAGCTGTGTACCAATCATAGACATCTCTTAAATCATGACTGGAGGACAACCTCCTTTTTGCTGCCATGTTGTTTCTTTTTTCTTTAGGGAAATAACAAAATGGCAGCTGGTCAATATAAATACTGGAAAGAATAATATAATCAATAGTTTCTATAAAAGTTGAAAATTGCAATTCTTATTCTCCCAATTCATGACTACAGAGACTCAAACATTATATAGAAAACTACATTTGCTATCTAATGGAATTGTTTAAATAATGGAAGTAGAGTCTAGAAAGTAGGGAAATGTGAAGAAAAAGGAAATGTTGAAGAGCAAATATTAATTGGAAGATAAACTAATGAGTTCATTGATAGCTTTTTAGGAATGAATTTCAAGATGGCAATTTTATTATTTATTTATTTATTTATTATTTCTACCTCTTGCCCTCCTCCCATTTCTTTTCCACTCCCTCCACTGCCCCTCCCTCTCCCTCTCCAGTCCTAATCACCTTTCAGGAATGTGGGCATAGTTTACTAGGATACTTCTTGTTGATTAGGAGAGCTGAAAAACTTTGGGGACCCAAGGAAAATTTAGGATTTTGATCAAATCTTGACAGGAATATTATTGATCATCTCAACCAGCAGCCTTAAAGCTTTTCTAGATGCAGAACTCAGAAGAAACTGCAAGAGAGATGCTCTCAAATGTTGGATCATCTGGGCCATCCATTACCATTGGGAAATTTTCAGGACGTAATCCTTGATCAAACATTTCTATTAACCAATAATGACTTTACAGCCTCTAATTTCTTATGAAAACAAAAGCTAATACTCTTCTCCAAAGTAATATATATTTTGAAATAAATTTTGAAGGCAAAGTATTTTCAAAATATATAGGTTGAATTAATTCAACAGCATTTATAGTCAAGTGTGTTTTAGCAGCTATTGTTCCTTCTTCAGCAGTAAACAATTCAAAGAAAACACAACATACAGTATCCAAATTATCTGTGAGTTTTCCATCTTTACACGTTTTTTGTTCTATTTCTTCTGTTTTCATTTTTTTATTTTTTTCCTTATATACAGGGTTTTTCTGTATATTTTTAGCTGTCTTGTAAAATCACTCAGAATCCAGGGCCTCAGACTCAGAGATCTGCCTGCCTCTGCCTCCCTAGTGTTGGGATTAAAGGCATGTGCCATCATACTTAACTATTCTATTTCCTTGTTAAAGGACTTTCTCTATCCATTTTCTTTTCTCTCCCAAATCTACATGTACTTCTAAACACATTGTAAATCATTTAGAGGTTTTTGCCATCTGAATCTGTCTTTACTGTGTATCTCTATATTTAAATGAATACATGAATCTTTAACCTGACATTCAGCATGATTAGGACTAAAATCATGGTTTTGATAGTTGCCTCCACCTCATTCCTTAGTTTTGAGAGTCTAGTTCATGGCATTGGTACCAGAGGGAGCCATGGTTTTTTGTCACCACTTTGTGGAATTTCTAGTTCCATTTCACTATCAAGACATATGCTGCCTGCCAGCTTCCCATAAACACCATCTTTAGAGGCAGGGCCTCTTAGAGGAGCTGAACAGTTTTTACTGCAAACACTAAATCAGGAAGCCTATTTTAAGGGAGCCATGCCTCAGATCACCACCAGCAAACAGACTGCCATTTTAAAGAAACTACAGTTGGCTTTGTTCTTTTGTGCCTAGAATCCCTTCTCAAGGTCACATTTTGAAGTCAAAAATTTCTGTCACATTTGGTCCTATAGTCATCAATCCCAAATAACCACACAGAGGCTTATATTAATTATAAACTCTTATGCCTCTTAGCTACAAGACTAACTAGCTATTGTAACTTAACATATAATTCTTTTCAATGTTTAACAACATGAATTGGTACCTTTTCATCTTGCTTCCTCCGCATCAAAGTGATGACTGTCTCCTCCTTTCCTCTTCCCAGAATTTTCCTAGACTGGTCACCCTGCCTCTGTTTTCTGCTTGGTTACTGGTCAATCAGAAATTTATTAAACAAATATGACTGACAAATCTTTACAGTATACAAGAACATTCTCCCACAGCATGCAACTCTCTATACCACCATCTAGTTATGAACCCAACAAAGAGTATTCAGATGATCACAGACTCCTGGCTCAGTGGCATTCCAGTCCAGATAGGTCAAACCTATCAGTTATTCTCTCTATATTTCTGCAATTCTAATAAAATCAACCACTTCTGTGGCTTACCTCTCATTCTCAAGCTAGCCTGTGGGGATACATTAGTGCATGAACTATTTGTCTGCTTAGTGGCTATGCTGTTCTTGATACTTGTCTTTTTTTTTTTCCAAGACAGGGTTTTTTAGTGAAACTAAGTGGTGAGATATTGCAGTTTTAAATTCACTGGATTTAATATTCGGCAATTCGTAAACTTATCTCCAAAATATCAAGATGCTATGAAAAACTTAATTTTAGAAGTGATAACTATATTACTAATGAATAAAAGAGTTACCACCTTCTACTATTTGTCAGTAAAGTACCTGCTTATTAGTACATAGTAAGAAATAAACAATTTTGATTACTTTTGTTTTCAAAACTGTGATGTTTTGACCATAAAGTTTATTGTATATTTTAGGAGAGTAATTAAAACCAAAGAATAAATCTTCTATTCTTTTAAAGGAAAAGGCTACAAAATGATACAAGTAACCTAAATAGAGAACTTTGAAGAGAGGAATCTAAAACGGCTGAAAGAAAAAGTACTTAAAGAAATATGCAACAATCTTAGCTATTACAGAAATGCAGATCGTAACAACTCTGAGATTCCATCTTACACCTATAAGACTAACCAAGATCAAAAAAAAAACTGATGACAGCTTATGCTGGAGAGGTTGTGGGTAAAGGAAACTCTCTGCATTGCTGGTTGGAGTGCAAACTGGTACAACCCTTTGGATATCAATATGATGATTTCTCAGAAAATTAGGAAACAACCTTCCTCAAGACCCAGCAATACCACTTTTGGGTATATAGCCAAAGGATGCTCAATTGTGCCACAAGGACATGTGCTCAACTATATTCATAGCAGCATTGTTTGTCATAGCCAGAACCTGGAAATAACCTAAATGCCCCTCAACTGAAAAATGGATAAGGAAAATGTGGTACATTTACAAAATGGAGTACTACATAGCTGAAAAAAATAACATCTTGAGATTTGCAGACAAATTGATGGATCTAGAAAACATCATACTGAGTGAGGTAACTCAGACTCAGGAAGACAAACAACAAATATATTCACTCATACGTGGCTTTTAGACATAAAGCAAAGAAAACCAGCCCACAATTCACAATCCCAGATAACCTAGACAACAATGAGGACCATAAAAGAGACATGTATGAATCTTTATTTCAAAAAAATTTTATAAAATGGTAGAGAAAATTACAGACAAGTAGCATAGCCTTTGATTTTACATATGCATCTACACACAGTACATAATCTGTTAAGGAAAATAATTAAAATATGGTTCAATAGGGACTATTAAGTGCAGTCAGAATCTTCCTGCTCTGAATGTAAAATATCATTTTTTATTAGATTTTAAACATATTGCCCAAGTAGGCTATGAAATTTAATTAATTTAAAAATTATTTAGACACCTTCTTAAAACGTAATTTTTAATTTTGTATTGTTGGATTTGGGATCTCAGGAGCTTATCTGAGGTGGGAGAGCATGAATGACAACATTTTATTGTATTGTATATCACATCACCTGGGATTTACATTCCTGTATCTTTTCCCCTTAGACTTTGTTGCTATGAAAACATGATTAATTTTATTCATGGACTTATATCCCCTTGTGGGTAAAGTAAGTTTCTCATTAAAAATGACACTACAATTCCTTACTATTGTCATCAACTTGATTTGTCAAAATGAATATTTCAGATTAATTTTATATTTTAAAATATATAGAAATTATATGTACATATATATTAACAGCAAAATATAATCTACATTTTATTTAACTGAACCAGAATCTAATGAAAATGAAAATTCTACCTTGATGAAATGTTTCTAATGCAATTATGTTCAGTTCATCTTCCAGTTTTGAAATGCTTCATTGATTTTGTCTCTGTAATTACCATTTGAATATTTAATTGGTATACAGTTCATACACTATTTAATTGGCACTTGATGGATTCACACAATGTATGCTATCTACAGTACCTGTTCCTAGAATAAATTTTAGCATATGTCAAATTGTATCCCCACTGTATTTTCCACCTTCAGTTTCTGGAATACTTCATAAATGATCTTTTCATCATTTCAAATGGTGAAGTGTCTATGTTACTAAAAAGACCATGAGAGACAGAATGTCACATGCATCATTTCAAATACATAGTATGTTAAAAGCAGTGTAAAGTTGAGAGTGACTAAGAGCACTTGTAACTCTAGCAGAGGACTGGTTAGAATTTTAACACAAACTGGTGAGCTTACGGCCATCTGTAACTGTACTCCCGGCATTCAGATGCCCTCTTTTGGTCCCTATGTGTGCTTAGAATAGATGTGGTACACATACTCAAAGACACACAAAAGACTGACCCACATTAAATAAAAATACATAAAGTCTTATAAAGAATTAAACAAAAAGTAATATCAATTTGAATGGCTTGTCATGGGAGAAAATGCATTTAATTATACATATTATCATTTTTAGTGTAGATGGAATTGAATTAAAATTGATGTCAATTTTTCCTGCTAATTTCAGGAAAAATGATAAATGATAATTTTATATTAACACAATGCTCTTTAAATAGTTTTATTGCAGTTAAATCAGATCTTATCTATTTCTAGTTTATTTGAGTTTAGTAAAATATCGAATGTAGCAAATTTTAAAACAATGATTTACTCACCTTTCAGTCAGAAATGCTATTTTCTTTAAACAAACATATTGCGTTCTTTTCTGATTCAAATAAGGAGAAAGAAAATCCCTATAAGCTATTTTGTCTGTCTACAGTTGAGCAATGAATATGTTTTAATTTTCATTTTCCTAATTGCTAAAGCTGATGAATCTCTTTTTGAATTATTTCTTAGTTACATTTATATCTCTGGATGAAAATGCTCGGTTCAGGACCCCATTTGTAACTGGCTCACTTGTCTCCATGACTTTGCTTTGGGGTTCCATTTTTATCCATGTAGTAATCTTGGCCATGTATATTATTGGTTTAATATTTCTCCCATTCTGTGAGCTTCTTCTTCACTTGGGTGACTGCTTTCTTAACAGAATTTTTGGATTTTATAATTATAGTATTATATTTCAGGTTTGTAAATTTGGGCTCAATTCAAAAACAGAGGCTACATTATAAAATGTTCTTCCTATTGTATATCTTGCAGGGCACTGTCTATTTATTATAACAAATGCAGGATTTCTGGTTTTGCATTTAGGTCTTTGTTGCGGGAGGTCCTCCCACTCCTCCAGCCTATCACCGCTGAGGTACCAGCCCACTGGGGCGTGGTTTCTCTCCCTTTAAAAAAGCGGCCACTTCCCTCTCCACTTCCTCTTCCTCCCAGCGTCCTGTTCTGCCTACTCCTCCCACCTATCCTCTAACCAATAAAATGGGCCAGGGCAGTGCCTTTATTAGCCAATGACCTTCCTCCATCAGGTCTTTGAACATTTGAATTAATTTTTGTACAACCATACAGACAGCACTGATTTTTTTC
Organism: Microtus oregoni; assembly: GCF_018167655.1. Classification (NCBI taxonomy): domain Eukaryota; kingdom Metazoa; phylum Chordata; class Mammalia; order Rodentia; family Cricetidae; genus Microtus; species Microtus oregoni. The sequence goes on along the minus strand of NW_024543077.1, from coordinate 41,330,350 downwards.
CTTCTTCACGTGGACACCCGGTTTTCTGTTCCATTTGCTGAACATACTATGATTTCTCTAATTTATGTTTTTGACTTATTTATGAAATATCAGATGATAGTACTTAGAAGGACTCATGCTTAGGTATTCTGTTTGATTCTAACAGTTATAATTTTGTTACAGTATTATGATATTCTGTTTATTATTCTAACTCTGTAAAATATATTGAAATATGTACTGGCAATAGTCTCAGCATTTTTCTTTTCAGTCAAGATTTCTGAATTATCTTGAGGCTTTTGTGATTCTCTTTCTATTCCAAGATATTTTTTTTCTTTCTCTGAAGATTGAAATGAGGATTTTGATTGAAAATGTGTTGGATCTGTAAACTAGTTTTGATAGAGTTGTCATTTTTATAATATTAAGTATACAAAATGCCTGTGGGAAACTGTAACTGGTGTGTTACAAATGAAGTTAAATAATGAAAATGTGTTACAAATGAAGTTAAATAGTGAAACTTGACATAGAATTAAAAGAAGAGAATTATACCACCCTAAAATATATCCTACTTGACTGGAGAGATGGCTTGGTGTTTAAGAGTACATGATACCCTTGCAAGTTCAGTTCCTGGGAACAAATTAGGTGTAACCACAGAAAATTCAGTACCTTCTTTTGGACTCCAAGGGTACTATTTCTGTCTCCCTCCAACTTAATGTATCTCTGGCTCTTTTTCCTGCTCTTGAGACTCTTTTCCTCTTATTTGGTTGCCATGTCCAGTATCAATATGAGGGCCTTTACCTTGTCTTATTCTGTATTATCTTGACCCGCTTTGATATTGTCTTTGAAAGGTCTGTTATTTTTTTGACAAATAATTGGAGAGGGAGTCTGGGAGAGAGGAAAGGTGAGGAAACTAGGAGAAATGGAGGGGCTGGAAAACAATGTTCAGGATGCATTGCATGAGAGAAGAATCTATTTTCAATAAATATTTTTTAAAGTAAAATATTTTGTGGTTATGAAATTTGGGTGACAGTGACATTCACTACAATTAAAATACCTATTCAAAAATAATTTATCCATAAAGATCATTAACTTTATTACTAACCAAAGAGGAGTACTTTCAAAAGTAAACATAGGAATGGATCCTGAGATTGTAGAAAATTAACAACTTTATCATGTATACTTACTATCTATCTATTATCTATCTATCATCTATCTATCTATCTATCATCTATCTATCTTTTATCTACATAAACAAAAGTGTGTACATATATATGTACATGTTGTGATTGCATATGCGCGTATATATGAATATATATGCACATATGCATTTGTACATATGCCTGTATACATATATATGTATCTAGTAGCATCCTTACTGAAATAAATAAAGTTGTGAACACTTGAAGCTACATGTTTGCTAAAAATGGTGATGTATTTTCAGAGGAAAGTATAGGAGAAAATATTAATTGGTTACAGCAAAGCCAGGGGGAAATGATTTCACAGCCTTCAGTCCCACATGACAGCTGGCATAATAAAATAGTGCAGAGTTCAGGCAACTAAGTGCTGCTCTTCTCAGGTGGGTTTCTACATGTCTGTATGCTCAGAATCAAGGTAAAAATGAAGCAGTTTTAATTTTTCTTAGTTAGAAACATTTTTCAGGGATGATTTTATTGCCTGCTTAATTTAGAAGATTATTAAAGCCAATTAATGAATATTATTTTTTAAACAGAATCAAATTTCTCCTAAAATGTTTTAGTATACCAACATAGATTTTTCACAATTTTATTCTAACCTTTCAACGTAAGACAGAACTACTACTATTTTTTATGGCCATTTATGTGGATTTAAGTGACTTAAATACAAATAATGCTTGCAATGTTTATATATAATAAAATACTCTTCATATTATTTACACAATCTGAATAATGCAAAAGTATCTGTCTTTGGAATTCTATTGCTCACTAAAAACATAGAAATATGCATATACATATAAGAAAAATATACATGAAAATGCACATATGCATATTAGAAAGCAGATGTATTTTAGAACATTTATTGTGCTCCATTCTGATTGCATTTTTTTAATTGTTAAAAATGTAAATACTAAACCCAGATCTATGTGATAATTTTTTTGGATGCTGCTTGTTTTAGCCATCTAACTTGTCAAAAGAATTATACTTTGGTACCAGGCCACTACTAACGATGGATAAGGACTACTATTGCAAACATAACGTATTCTAATAGCAATGATCAAATAAATGTTATCTTGTGTCTCAGTAAATTACAACATAAAATAGAATAGACAAAGAAAAATGACTAGTCTTTAGACTATATAAATACAACCAACAAAAAAGTCAATAGATTCTATATTTATGTATATTTGCACATGGACTTGTACACACAAAGAATATAGTAAAATGCTGCTCTCAAATAGAGAGTTGGGCATGGAATGCGGTAGAGAGGGAGGGTAACTTGCATGGTGCTAGCTTGAGAAAGGGAAGGGGAACTCATGTAACTTTAGTTCAATTAAAAACATTAAAAAAAAACAAAAAAAATAGCTGTCTTAGTTGTTACTAATTTTTTTTTGGATTTGCATTTCTATTATTAAAGTTATTATCAATGACTATAAATCAATAACATGTTTTAAGCTCATTTGATTGTTCAGAAAACAAATAACTAAAATAATTTGTGTTTTAATACAATAAAGAACAGAAATAATAGTCCCTTCATGTAAAATCTGTGTCTCTAACATCTGTGTTTATTTCATTTCATTATTAATGTGGTGCATAGACTCATCTCAGTTTCTCACCTGTCTATCTCAGATAATGCCAATGTTTGTCATTAAGAAATAGATTAAGAAAGAATCAGGACTCTAACATTTCTATACTATAAAATGGATGAGAAATAACTGAATTGTGTTCTATTTGTTGATACCCAGAGGTTAAAATGTGTTTGTATTTTCTATTTCTTTCCTCAAACGTATAGACAGGAAGAAAAATGGGCATAGGAAACTGCTCACTGAATAAATTCATTTTCGTGGGAGTTACTAATAATGCTGAGATGAAAGGGACACTGTTTGCCATATTTCTACTCATCTATCTCATCAACCTTTTGGGGAATCTTGGTATGATCATTTTGATCAGAATGGATCCACAGCTTCACACACCGATGTACTTTTTCCTGAGCCACCTTTCTTTCTGTGATCTCTGCTATTCCACTGCAATTGGCCCCAAGATGCTAGTAGATATCTTTGGCAAAAATAAGTCAATTCCCTTCTGGGGCTGTGCTACTCAGTTCTTCATTTCCTGTACCTTTGCAGACTCTGAGTGTGTGCTCCTGGCAGTGATGGCCTTTGATAGGTATCAGGCCATTAGCAACCCTTTGCTCTACACAATAAACATGTCTAGCAGATTGTGTTCCATGCTCATGGCTGCGGTTTACCTGGTGGGAACATCAGATGCTTTGATACATACGACTTTGGCATTCCGCCTATGTTTCTGTGGGTCCAATGAGATCAACCATTTCTTCTGTGATTTGCCTCCTCTTTACCTTCTTTCCTGCTCAGACACTCAAAAAAATGAGCTGGCATTATTTACCATTTATGGTTTCCTTGAACTGAGCACCATCTCAGGGGTCCTTGTTTCTTATTGTTATATCATCTCATCAGTCTTAAAAATCCACTCTACTGAGGGAAGATTCAAAGCCTTCTCTACCTGCACCTCACACTTGACTGCAGTTGCTATTTTTCAGGGAACCCTACTCTTCACCTATTTTCGTCCAAGCTCTTCTTACTCCCTGGATCAAGACAAAATGACTTCTTTATTTTACACCCTTGTAATTCCCATGCTGAATCCGCTGATTTACAGTCTGAGGAACAAGGATGTGAAAGAGTCTTTGAAGAAAATTAAAATAAATAGATGGTTTTAAATATTTTTTTTAGAATTATCACCACTTTTCTTCATTCACATGCAGTTTTAGTTATTCACCATGTTTTCCAGACTAGCCCTTGAAAACCCCTCGCTTCAAGTCTCCCACGTCTGAGAATGCTAGACTATCCCAGATAGCCTGTCTTTGCATTACATTTTATTAAATTCAATGTGAAGGCATCTATACAATTGCTTATATTTTTATTCTTCATTTTCTTAAGTCTCTCACTGAAACATTATTTTAATAAGCAAAAGTCATGGACACCTACCAGTAATCCTATAATGTTACAACAAGTGGTAAGAGAATTCTGTGTCAAAGTTTGGTTAGACTCCATAATTGGAATCTGGATTATAAACCATAAACATTATGCTATATTATATTCTCTGTATTATGGGGTTTTTGATAGTGAATCATCTTTTTATCTATGATCATAAATGTTGTCATGAATTGTAAGTAATAGACATAAATTAATCAAGCAAACAAACTGCTTAATCAGTTTTAAAATTGCCGTAGAATGAAACCTGTACAGAAAAGTTCTCGAAATTATGTTTAAATGTAGACTGGCAGTAACCTTGACTTAGATACCCGGTCTCATACCTAAAGAAAAGCTCACTTCTGAAGAAAAGAACAAATTCTTGTCGGAGCATCTGGAAATTGCAAAACTCTTATAGATTACTAGTTTATCTCTTTTTTAAAATTAAAGATGTGCAAAGTAGGTTAAGAGGAAGGAAAGGGCTTTCATAAAGATAACCATGAACTGTAGCTGATATCAGCTTTCTTGGTAGCTTCTATATCCATCTATGCCCACTTCATTTTATGGGTTAAATGCTCCCTTTGGTAGGTCATAAATAATTATCTTGCAAAGCCATTGTTAACAATCACTCCAGTTCTCTTAGATAATTTTCAATATGAGATTGTGGATATCCTTGTTCAAGGACTGTCTGTCCCACTCGTTATTTAAGCAACTGCATTGTATATTTGATATGACTTGTGGAAACAAGTAAAATCACCAATGACATACTAAAGTAATGATTGGCTTCATCCACATACAAGCATGGAGAAACGGTTTTCACGTGCAGCAAAGCTGAAAATAAAGACTCAGTAACCAGGGAATTGTTGGATGATTATTTTAAAATACAGCCATGTGAGACTAAAATAAGAAAGTAATACGGATTAATGAATTGTTTATTTTTTCATATTCTTAAACTGCTTTTTATATTTTATTGACTTTTGGTGGCAATGCAAAAATAAGCTGAATTAAATTAAAATATTGCTGAGATAGTGGCTAGCATAGTAGAAATAAAAGCAAGCTGCATTATCAGCTGTAGCAAAATTGAAAATATAGACTCATTTACCGCTGAACTGCTGAATGATTCCTTTAAAATACAACTGTGTGAGATTAAAATATGAAAGAAATACTGATTAATGAATTGTTTCTTTAGTGGATTCTTAAGATGCTTTGTATATTTCAATGGTTTTAATTGGGTGGCAATGCAGAAAAATCTATGATGAATTTAATGGAAACATTGCTGAGGTACTGCCTAGCATATTAGAAATAATAGCAAAGTGAAAAGATGTCAACTTTTTTGCCTTACCCAAGGGCTTTTTTAGTACATGTAAAATTATTTATACATCACCTTTCCCACCACTTGTTTTTAGAACATTTCCCATCTTCGATTAGTGTGTTACATGCACTCTGCTTAGTTTCTGATCTTATTGTATCATACAACAAGTAGACTGTAGAGATTGATGCGTCTAACTCAGTAGTATTTACCTACAGTCATCAGTTGGCATTAAAAGGGAAGGTGTTGTGTAGAAAAGATGAGTAGGGAAATAAGCTATAAACACTTCAATAGACAGTCCCATTCAAGGCAACAAAGCCTCTGAAATTGTGGTCCACAGTCCTGTGCAAGCTTCAGACCAAAAACTAATCTGTGAGAACTTCATTTGAAGTCATAAATTCTTTTAAATGAATCCAAGGGTCAGAATTCCAACTTCACCTTAGAGGCACATTATAATAACAATAATCGGCTAATTGTGTTTTGAGACATTGATGACTTTAATTTTCTTTTTCTTTTGTTTACATGTTGTACATAATACAATAGGAATAATATGTATCTGAACTGGCTGTTCAAATATAATAAAATTCAAATATCCATTAAGAAGAATAAAGGTAACCATTGACCTGTTTTCCTCCTTTAATTTATCACCAAATAAATTCTACTACACTTTGCATAATCTTTGATATAATTGAAACAATGTTTTCAGTCATGTTGTTTTCTTATATTTTTGAGTTATGGTAACAAAATATCACATATTGGTAAATCTCACAACTCCGGGAAAAAGCAGTCCCAAATCAAGATAAAATGTGGAGAGTGCTGATATCACTTTTTTTTTTCTTTTACCATAGATAGTCTTCCTTTCACTTCTTTTTAGTGCCAGAGGAGAGAGAGAGAGCTTTTGATTTCTATGTGGCTAGTTTATAATCCAATCGTTGAGCACTCTGTCTTTATGAATTTATCATGTCACAAAATCTTTGTTACATATTAGCATTATTTTTATCATTCCTTTTATGAAAAATATCTCACAAAATACTCCAATATGAATTTCTCCTCTCCCCATATTCCCAAATACTCCCCACTCAGCTACCCAACTCCTTGTCTTTTCTCTCTCTTTTAAACAAAAAAAGAAGAAACAAGCCAAACGCACTAGCAAAAAGCAAAATACCCCAAAAAATAACAAGAAAGTCAAACACAATGTTTTGGTATTATTTATACCTTTATTTAGAAACATCACAGCTCTGGCCACTGATCACCATTCCAAAAGAAAGTGATTTGATGGAGAAATCATGGTACACACAGGTCTTTATCTAAATGAAGACTCCTTATCAGGAATTTCTTCTGAGAACTTATATTTTTGCCAGACAGTATCATAAAGCAGAGGAGCACCTGGTCTTCAATTCTGAAATATTTTCATGCAGGATCAATTAATACTAAAACAGTAAAGCCGAATGTACTCAGGAAAATTAGTACATATCATTGTGACTGCCAATTAATGGGCTTTACTGACTTTCAAATATAGGTCCATATCCAAATTATTTTCAAAATTATTTTCCAGAGTTCAACTATGAGAAAAATGGATCAATAATGTATTTAAAAATGTGTGGCAAGGACATAGCCACAGGTCATTTGTTCCTATATCATGAACTTAATTATTTAGAGAAATTTCAGTTTTGTATATACAACCATTTTATATACTTTATTCAAACCTTAAACTGTCTGTTATGTGCATTGAATTTGCACATAGCATTGTCCCAACAGTGGTTAGCAAGTATTACCATATTTCATATCACATGGAGTTCTGTTGTGTTATTTGTTTGCTGTCTCATTGTGTTTCTCACCTGTGATTCTAGGATTTGTATAACTCAGATAATTCATTATATAAACAAATACATGCTTTTTCTTTTTGTTTGTTTTCGAGACAGGGATTCTCTGTAGCTTTGGAGCCTGTCCTGGAACTCTTTCTTGTGGACCAGGCACAAATACATGGTTATGTGTTCTCAATGTGTACAGAAATTTCAGAAATAGATGCAAATTAATTAAAAGAATCAATTGAAGAGAATTATTTAACTAGAGCTGACAGAGTAATAATAACAAATTAGAAGCCAATGGAGGAAATGATGGGAGAATTTACAATTCCACCAATCAGTTATACATTGCCAAAATCTGGTACTTATTTTAAACAACATGGTTGATCTTCCAAATGTAGGTTTCCCTACATCTTGACCCCTCTAATTGGAAAAATCACTGTATAGCCATTTCTACCCTATTGGCATCATTTGTATATAGAAACAGAGTAACTACCTTCCAAAAAGATGTTATTCTGAAACTGGATTAGACAATCTTCTCTGAAATTGAGTCAATGGGGTTTAAACTCAAGATTTCCCTGAAGTTTTACTAGAATATGCTTCAGGAATGGATTCATATGCAAGGAAGTCTAAGGGCTTGTGAGAATACTCCAAGAAAATAAGATAAAAGTCTTGTGACCTCAGTTTCTTCAAAACACAGAATTGCTATTGGAATATGTTTTTGTGGTCTTCCAAAGTCATGACAGATAGAAGTGAATTTAGTTCAGATTACTCATTAGTGCTTACTGCTAGTTATTCAGTTGTTTAAACTGCCCTTTATATGCCTCTAGGTAAAAACCCGTTTTGTCATATATAGCTTGGCCTTGTTGTATGTACCCAGCTTGAACTCATAAAAACTTTACTCCTGTTATTTTTATTAATATTCAGAGTATAAACTGTCTGAGGACCTGAATAAAGTTGGCTATTGTATGAGATTTTAGTCCTTCTCATTTATTGACTCCATTTTCCCCAGTTCCACTGTCTCTAGAATGGTAATAAAGTCTACGTATATTATGAATATAGAGTAGTTGTCTTATTTCATCTATATATAATGCTCATCACTGGTTAGTCTATTTAATCTTCCTTTAAAAATATTTAAATCTGTTTAAAGCAATGAGTAAATACCCACCACACCAAATTTAAATTTACATTGAGGGAAAAGGAAGGTCACATACAACTTGAGAAAAATTTAAATTGTTAGGAAAATTTCCACAGACAGAGAACATCATATAGTGTTTGAGAAAAATTGAGCATAGATATTAACAGAGCTTTCCTAAAACTAGATGTGAAACTTAGAATATATTTTAGAAAATATGTAACTATATAATGCCTTGTATATGTGCTGTGTAGATAGAATTAAAATTAAAAATGTTCAGTTTATGTTAGAAATTATCAATCACCTTTTTTTCTTCAGTTTCTCCAGAGCCGTTTTTATATCTTTGTTCCACAGGCTGTATATCAGAGGGTTCAGCATGGGAATCACCAGAGTGTAAAACAGCGATGTCATTTTATCTTGATCTAAGGAGTAGGAAGAACTTGGCCGAAAATACATAAAAAGCATGGTTCCCTGGAAAATTGCAACTGCAGTCAAGTGGGAGGCACAGGTAGAGAAAGCCTTGAACCTCCCCTCAGCAGAGTGGATCCTAAAGACTGATGAGATGATGTAGCAATAAGAGACAAGAACTCCTGAAATGGTGCTCAGCTCGATGAACCCAAAAATGGTGAATATTGCTAACTCATTGGCTTCTGTATTTGAGCAAGATATTAATAGAAGAGGGGGGACATCACAGAAGAAATGGTTGATCTCATTGGATCCACAGAAACACAAACGGAACGTCAAGGTTGTATGTATCAATGCATCTGCTGTTCCTACCAGGTAAACCCCAGCCACAAGCAGGGAGCATAGTCTGCTGGACATGTTCACTGTGTAGAGCAAGGGGTTGCTGATGGCCTGGTACCTATCATAGGCCATCACTGCTAACAATAGACACTCAGAATCTGCAAAGACACAGAATGTCAAGAACTGCAGAGCACAACCAACAATGGGAATTGATTTCTCCTCAGCCAAGAGGTCTACCAGAATCTTGGGTCCAATTGCTGTGGAATAGGTAAGGTCACAGAGAGAAAGGTGGCTGAGGAAAAAGTACATGGGTGTGTGGAGCTGAGAGTCCACTCTAATTAGAATGATCATCCCCAGATTTGCCAGAAGATTAATGAGATAGACAAGTAGGAATGTAGTGAAAAGAGCTATTTTCATGTCAGTGTTATTGGTAATTCCCAAGAAAATGAATTCATCAATAGAGGAGCAGTTTTTCTTGTCCATTTTCTTGGATAAACCTTAAAAATTAAAAAAAAATATGTTCACAGTACGTTTATTATGCAGAACAGTGTTATATCTCTAAATTATTTTGTCCTCAAAATATGTATAATTATACTTCAATCTTCAAATAAGCTTCTATTACTTAATTTTAATAATCTACCTGACATACCAGTTGTCATAATCTGTAATTGAGAAGGTATTTTGACATATACCAAACTGTATATGTCTGTTTTTCTGAAATAGCCTTCCTTGATAGGAAGATCTTTAAAATAATAAATTTATTTTGTTATATAGAATAAATGCAAATATATTATGTTACAAATTCATAAAACTTAACATTCAAATATACATGAAATTATTCCTAGAAATCAAGATTTTATAAAAATGTGAATTTTAAAATAACCACATTCCTAATAAAAATAAACCATTAAAATCTTCTAATGTCTGTGAGCAACGTATCTGTTTATAAATGGTAAGTAACAAATAATACCTGGTTACTTCTTCTTCTATATACATGTGCTCATTTAGCCACTGTGTTCTTTGACAATTTTGGGGGGAACTTTTGAAACCAAAGAATAAATCTACTCATTCAATGGAAAAAGATTTTTAAAAAATAGTGAAAGCATCATGAAGTCACATGTGTATATGCACAACTACAGATATTATATACTTAATATTTTAAAATGGAAAGAACATTAGAATAGATAAAGACTACCATGATATATGGCCTCATGTGTATGTGCAGTTATGTGAACTTTTATGTTTTATCAAGTGTGTTTGACTTAGTTAGTATGTGAATATTAGGAAGTCATGATACATCTTTATAAAAGAATTTGACTATGATCATATGTAGCTGAGAGTTTTGAAATTTACAAATTATCTTTTAATATAATATTTAAATAAAATTTATCTTAATAAAGCTTTATAAAATAAAATTCAAAAATGCAGATGAATAAAATACAGGTTTTGAATCCACATATATGTCTACAAACAGCTTGAAATAAAAAGAATAGTTTCTAATAATCTGCTAAAGGAAAATGATTAAAATATGGTTTAATAGATGTTAATAAGTTCAGTCAGAATCCTCCTGTTCTGGTTATAAAGAGTTTTTATTAAATTTTAAACATACTTACCCAAGTAAACTGTATTGTTGACTAAATAAAAAATTACTTTTATCTTTCTGAAAAGGAGATTTATAACCATATATTAACCATATATAGTTGGACTTGTGATCTCAGGAGCTTACCTGAGATGAGTTTGGTTTTGGTAGCAGAATATGAGAGGATAGCGTTTTATTATATCCTGTATCTCTTGGGAATTATGTCCCTGCAGCCTCTTCTCTTTAGGCTGTGGTGGTATGAATGTGTGATTAGCTCTACTCATGCTCTCTTATTCCCTTGTGAGTATATGAAGTTCCTCATTAAAGATAGCACTACAATTTCTTACTGTTGTCATGAAGTTGATTTGTCAGAATAAATATTTCAGTTTAATTTTATGTTGTAAAATATAGAGAACTTGTATACGTTATCTTATACAGCAAAACATAATCTCTGTATTATTTAACTGAATCAGAATCTAATGAAAATGAAATCTTTACCCCCATGAAATCCTATCTAACACATTTGATTTCTGTTCATCTCCATTTTTGAAACACTTCACTGATTTAGTGATTGTAACTACTTTTGAATATTTTATTGATATACCATTCCTATACTATTTAATTTACACTTGATGGTGAACCAATTGCCTCATGTTTAGTGTATCTACACACTATATGCTACTTGCAACACCTGCTTCCAGAATAAATTTTTAGCACATGCACAATGTTGATTCCTCCACCATGCTCTCTTCAGGTTCCCGGGAAATTTCATCAGTGATCTTTTCAACCACTACACATGGTAAAGTGTCTATAGTACTAAAAAGTCTAACAAAGACAGAAAGTCTCATGTACCATTTCAAATATACAGCATATTAAAATAATGTAAAGTTGGGGGCTGGAGATATGATGACTTGGTGATTAAGAGCAGACCTAATTCTTGCAGAGACTGGACTAGGATTTCTTTTCCTGGGTTAGGAATTTAACACAAACATGACATTCTATTTTTTTTTTTTTTTGATTTTCGAGACAGGGTTTCTACGTAGCTTTTTGGTTCCTGTCCTGGAACTAGCTCTTCTAGACCAGGCTGGCCTAGAACTCACAGAGATCCACCTGCCTCTGCCTCCCGAGTGCTGGGATTAAAGGCGTGCGCCACCACCGCCCGGCACAAGCATGACATTTCATAACCATCTGTAACTTTAATTTTGGAAATATGATACCCTCTTCTATTCATGTGCATCTGGCATACATGTGGTACACATATGAAAGACAAGCAAAACATTATATACGTTTAATAAAAAATATGGCTTAAAACTAGTTTTATGAGCAGTAATATCACTTGAATGGCTTATCTTACAAGACATTATATTTAATTACATATAATATAATATTGTAATGAATTTAGAGGAAAATTAAATAAAATCAAGGTCATAATTTCTCCTGCTATCTACATTTTATATATATATATATGTATATATATGTATATATATGTATATATATATACATAAATGTTAATGATCTAATAGTGAAATGCTTATTAAATAGCTTTATAATTATGGCTTAAATGGTAATTTTTTTATTTATTCAATTTTAGAAAAATAGATATTCTGGCAGACACCTAAGATTATAAAAATAATAATTCACTATAACATTCCAGTCAGAAATAACTTCCTTAATTATTCTATTTTTATTATTTTATATTATGTTGTATTTTCATTTAGGAAAGAACTATAATCATCCCTTTTATTCATCATTTCTGACTCTATTTTAGCAATAGGTATATGTTTCATTTTGTCTTTTCCTAATTGCTAAAGCTGCTAAAGCTTTTTTTGATTTTTTTACCCACATTTCTTTCTTTGAAGACCCTCTCGTAGTAAGTCTTTCTCTTTTTGATTTTGTTTGTTTCTTTGTTGTTGTTGTTGTTCCTTTATTTTTCTTTTTTGTTTACGGGGGTGAGTACTTTATATAATCTAGATAATATTTCTCTTTTATACGTATAATTGGGCTACATTTTCTACCATTTTGTGGGCTTTTTCCTTACTTGATAGATTTTATAACAGAAGTGTTATAAGAACGTGTTACAGATGAAGTTAAATTGTGAAACCTCAGCTAAAACTAAAAGGACATTATAATACTGTAAACTACATTCTACTTAACTGGAGAGATGGCTCAGTGCTTAATATTGCATGATGCCCTTGTAAGCTCAGTTTCTCTTCCACAAATTCAGAGTCTTGCTACCTAATATTACTGTAGCCATAGGGAACCCAGAACTCTTTTCTGGACTCCATGGGAAGTATTTCTGCCTCGCTCCAGCACAGTGTATCTCTGTCTCTTTTGCATGCTCTTGAGATTCTTTTCCTCATTTTGAGCTAACTTTACCAGTCTTGATATGAAGGATGTTCTTTGTCTTCTTGTATCTTCTTTTGTCCTGTTTGAACTTTTGAAGACTTTTGAAGGCCTGTCTTTTTTGCTGAAATAGAGGGTGAGTGGGTCTGGAAGAGATGGGACATGGACGCAGAAAAGGAGGGGAACTGTGGTTGGAATGTGTTGTAAGAGACAAGAATTTATATTCAATAAAAATTTTTAATTAAAATAACTCTTTGAAATATTTCATGGTTTGGAAATTTGGGTAACAGCAACTTTCGCTACACTTAAAATGCTTATTTAAAAAATAATTCACTCTTAAAGATCATTAACAAATGAGAATTTCAAAAGAGAAGAGAGGAAAGGATCTTGAGATGAAAGAGAACAAACTTTTATTTCATATAAACTCAATTGAAAATACATCATAAAGTCCATAGATTCTTTCTAATCTATAGTTATCTTTTTTATTGTTACATGTGCCAGAGAAGTCACTGTTTTTCTTATAGGGTCAAAAAATACCAATAAATATGTATGAAACTCATTTTAAAATGTAAGTAAAATTTTAGTCTTGAAAACTATTAGGATAATTAAAATATACAGGTATGTATTTAGTCATCTATAATAGTCAAAGTTGTAATCATGTTAGATATGTTTTTAAGATTAAACAGAGGTATATTTCAGATAGAAAAATGATCTTCAAATATTTCAAAGATCTACAGATTATGGCACTAATAATGTTTTAAAAACCTAAAGCTTTTTATGATAGTGAGATTTGTCTCCTCTTAGCTTTTTTTCAACAACTTGCAAAGATAATAAAACAGCAAATTTAAAAGAAATCATAAATTATATGGGAAAGACAGAAAGTTAATCTTAATTTTTATTTCTTTTTCCATATTTATTTATTTTATTTTCTGTATATGAGTGTTTGGATTACAGGTTTGTTTTTGAACTACCTGCATTTCTAGTGCCTATGGACATCTGAACCTCAGCAACTGGAGATATACTTAGCTGTAAGCCAGCATGGCAGTGTTAAAAATCAAATAGGAATTCTCTGCAAGAGCAACACTTATTCTAAACAGCTGAGACAACTCTTCAGTCCCAGAAATTTATTTTAACTTCACACTTTTAAATTTTAAAGACAATAGCAATGAAAGAAAGGTTCTTGTGTGTGACATATTTTGTTAAAAAAATATATGACCTTAGAGATTATGGAGATTTAAGAGTCAAGCCAATATTTATTTATTTTGAATGCTGTTCAGCGAATAACCTAAGATGTATATACAGCAGATAATACAATTTTATTAATTGGTTCATGACAGTGATGTTTCTCAGCATGTAATATTAAATATTTTTTATTTAAGGATATATACAATAGTATTGTCATGGGAAACCCTATAAAAGCATTTTTCTTTCATTACAGAGATCTAAAATAAGATGAATTCTCTTTTATCTGTCACATTCTTCACAACTGTGAAACATAAGAAAGCCTGAAATACGTTTTCAAAATGCACCTTTCTATTCTCAAAGAAAAAGTGCCACTGGGATAGACCAAGATAAATTCTTCTAACTCTGCATATATTCAGTAGGAATGGGCCCAACTATTATGCTGAATAATGTAGTAATAAGAGCGGTGGGGCTGCATCCTCAGCACCCCGGCCACCTGGCTAGCTTATGTCCCGAAATAACAACACACAAATTGTATTCTTTTAAACACTATATCTATCCTCTTCTTGACTAACTCTTGCACCTGAACTAGCCCATTTCTAATAATCTGTGTAGCATCAGTCTTACCAGGAAAGATTCTAGCCTACGTCCATCCTGGGCTGGAGCTTCATGCGTCTGCCTCAGAGAGCAGAGCTATCGCGTCTGCCCGGGAGAGGGGAGCATGGCGTTTCTGAGCTCACTTCCTCTTTCTCCCAGCATTCTGTTCTGTTTACTCCTCCCACCTATGTTTTAACCTATCAGGGCCAAGCAGTTTCTTTATTGCTTAACCAATGAAATCAACAGATTGCTATATGACATTCCCACATCACTTCCCCTTTTTCTGTTTAAACAAAAAAAAAGGAAGGCTTTAATTTTAACATAGCAATATTACATAAAACAAAACAATTATTAAGGAAAAGTTACAATATTTACATCTATTTTATCTTTCTTCATAACTAAGGAAAACTATAACTATCTATATATTCTTTAACTCCATCAAAGACTCCAGAAGGATATAATATTACCCAAGCAAACAAGAACTCTAGAAATGACAGAGACATCTCACTGCCTGGACAGTCACCCAAAGTTTCTCTGTACCGTTGGAGCATCCATCTTCAGCCTACAGGCCCATAGTATCCAGCAGACATTTTCATGAAACAGAAAATTTCAAAGGCAGTCACTATCTGCTTGTCCCGAAGAATGTCTTGCAGACTCTTTCATGAATCAGGAACCACGAAAGATCATCTCTTAGATGAGAATGCTTGCTTGCTTCTAGCAAGCAGAGCAAACCCGAGAAATCGCTACTGCCAAGAAAACATGCTTTACTCTTTCCCAAGCTTTCTCAGGCTTTCAGTGGATTCAGTTGTCCACACGTCTGGGCGCCATTCTGTAGTAACATAATATCAGTTCTTTTTTTTTTTTTGGAAGTTTTATATTTATGTACAGAAAACTCAGCAGTACATTTAACCCAGTTTAGTGGCGAGTTCTTTGGCCTTTGCCTTTTCCAGCTTGGCAATTCAAGCCACAGATTTAGGATCCAGGACGTTGCCTCCCCAGTGGCGCGGATCTCATCATATCTGTCGTTGTAATTGGTCCTAATAGCTTCCACCAGCTTGGCCAGGGCACCCTTGTCTTCCGAGTTAACCTGTGTGAAGGTAACAGTGGTGCACGTCTTCCTATGGACCAGCCGCCCCAGCCTGGCCTTTCCCTTGATAATGCAGTAGGGGACCCCCATCTTGCGACACAGAGCAGGCAGGAAGACCACCAGCTCAATGGGGTCTACGTCGTGGGCAATCACCACCAGCTGAGCCTTCTTGTTCTCTACCAAAGTGGTGACTGTATTGACGCCCGCTCGAAGGACAGGTGGTCTCTTAGTCGGGACATCCCCTTTGCCAGCAGCTTTCTTCTCAGCACGGGCCAGCAGCCTCTGCTTCTTTTCCTGCTTGGTCTCTGGCCTGTACTTGTGAGCAAGTTTAAGCAACTGGATAGCTGTTTGCCGGTCCAGGGCTTGGGTGAACTGGTTAATGGCTGGAGGAACTTTGAGCCGCTTATAGAGGATGGCCCTCTGCCGCTGCAGCCTAATGTAGCGGGGCCATTTGACGAAGCGCGTGAGATCTCCCTTGTGCTGGATGTCCTGCCCAATGCTGAAGTTCTTAGGCCTCTTCTCAAACAAAGGATTCACCACCTTCTTTGCCTCCTGCTTCTTCACGACGGCGGTGGCCGGGGCCACCTTCTTCCCCTTGGCCTTCTTTCCCTTGGGCATCTTGCCGGGCTGGAGGAGACTATAATATCAGTTCTTAACTATGAGAGAAAGAAGGGAAGTATAGAGAAGAAAGTTAGAATTCAAGATACAATAAAAACCTGGGGCTGTTGATTATGAAGACTTTGCTGATGACAACTGAGGAAGAACTCACAACATATTGCCTTTTGGCCAGTATGTCATTTCTAAGCCAAAGACAAGAAACCATTTAATACAAGGTAAAATTACTATAATGAAATGAAAAGGAAGTGTTATTAAATTTTTAATTCACCCACATATATTACTTTTGCAAAGTGTATAGCCCTATTCATTCAATATCTGTTTTTTAATGGGAAAACTTTATTCAAACATGAAAATAGGACATGTTAAAATACCAAAACCTAAATAGTATAAATATTACCTCCATAGAATGAGTGTCCAAAGAAGGTGTCTTTTATTAGCTTGTGCTTTTATTTAGTTATTAATTATTTACTAGAGTATCATGGACATAGATAAAGTGATACTAGTGTTCAGAAATATTGCAAAAACAAAGCCAAACAAAAATCTCTTTTTAAAATGCATTTTGAATGCATAAGCTACTTTTATTAGACCCATTTAGTGAAAACTAGAGGGTAAGTTGAGAAGTACTAGTTGTAAGGAGTTTGCTGGGCTTCATTGTATCTCATTTATCAATGAGGAAAGGTATGATATAACCCTCTTTGCAAAATTTAGGATGATGAATTAGCTATTGTTTATTAATTTAAACACTAAGGTCAGTGGTTGTTTGCATTACATCCAATTCTCTTTAGACAATATTGTGAAAGTTGTACACAAGGAATTCTATATTAATGCTTGTAAACTCAGTCTGACAATATTTTACTCATTTTGAAATGGAAAACAGAACTTCATCCAGCCTGCAAGTTAATACTCATTGCTTTCTTCAGAGCCCCTTTCACATCCTTATTTCTTAAACTGTAGATCAGTGGGTTTAACATAGGAATCACAACTGTGTAGAAAACAGAGGCCATTTTGTTGGTACCCATCGAGTAACTTGAGCTATGTCGGAAGTACATGAAAAGGAGAGTTCCGTGAAAAATAGCCACCGCCGTGAGGTGGGAGGCGCATGTAGAAAATGCTTTCTGTCGGCCCTCAGCAGAGTTCATCCTGCAGATGGTAGCTATGATGTAGCAGTAGGAGAGAAGGACAGTGACAATGCTGCACCCCACCACACAGCCAATGAAGGTGAACATCACTATCTCATTGATGGACGTATCTGAGCAGGACAGAGCCAGCAATGGTGGAATGTCACAGAAGAAGTGGTTGATGATATTTGAATTACAGAAGGACAGTCGGAATGTGCAGCATGTGTGGATTGCTGAGTCCACTAAGCCTACCACATAGGCGACAGTCACGAGCTGGATACAGACCTTCTTAGACATTGCAATCGTATAGAGCAGTGGATTGCAGATGGCAACATAACGGTCATAGGCCATGACAGCCAACATGAGACATTCTACATCTGCAAACGCTCCAAAAAAATACATTTGAACAGCACACAAATTATAAGTAATCCTCTTCTGTTCAGACAAGAAATCAGCAAGCATCTTGGGAGAGACTGTGGAGGAGTAGCAGACATCACAGAAGGACAGATTGCTCAGGAAATAGTACATAGGTGTGTGCAGCTTGGGATCCAGCTTGATCAGCAGGATCATGCCTAGATTAGCAATTACAGTTAGGCCATAAACTAGGAAGAAGAAGACAAAGAGGGCCTGTTGCACATCTTGTCTGCTAGAGAGTCCTAAGAAGACGAATTCAGTAAACACGGTGACGTTCGCAAGTGTCATTGTTCTAGTCTGGAAACCCTTGGATTTCAATAAAAAAAAAAAAAACGGAAGGTGACAGTTATAGTTTTCTGCGTTTATAGTTAAACTCTTTGTCTTTTCATTATAACAGAATTAAAATAGATAAAACCACCATGGCTTTAAGAAGGCCATCTCATGCTCATTGTATCAATTTTCAGATTTGTTTCTGAGCAAATCTGTCTCCAGAACTTGTAACAATGCTTATTTTTTCTTTATTTCATTTTGACTTTTATGCAGCATTTGAATCAATTGACTTGTGCTAATAATTCTTGAAAAGTCATTCCAATTAAAATCTATGTTGCACCTTTTCACTCCTTTACTCTAACAAACTACATGGATAAATGGAAGTTGACAGTTACAGGAACACATATTTCATTTAATTAGTTATGCATAGTTATATGAACATATAAAATTAATATATAATATACATGTATATATATATGTTTATATATGTTTGAGGCATGACTAGTAATAAAAAACACATACAAAATCTAAAAAGTATCATATTGATAACAGATTTCTAAAACTTGAGTATATTGTTTTAAGTACTTTTCTCAGTATACAGATCATTAAAAAGTAGTGATTTTATTTAAAGTAATTATAGCATTTAAGATTCATAAAATTACATATCTATTATTAAAATAATAAATGATTTTTACCAACGTCCCAAGTCCATCTTAACACGTTTAATTCCCATGTTACTTTCGATCAGCATTAAGATTTTTAGTGTTCAAAAAACAGATATTTGCTTTCTTACATATCTGCTTTCATACATGTATTTAGCATAAAAAAATAAAAAGAATTAAAGAAAAGTTAGTTGAAAAACAGCAAACATTACTGTACCTTATCCAGGTTAGAGATGTTAGCGTTAGTAGTTCTACCTGTATAGACACAACACTCTCTCTGGAATTGCCCTAAATATAAGTCTCTCTTCATGGGCCCTGGATGCTTACAACTTGGTCTCTCAGGAATAAGTTATAATAACATGGTTTATCATTGTGTATTTGATATAAGTAGGTGATTAAAGTGCATTCCTATTATTAGTTTTAAAATATTCCTTTGAAACTAATTACCACAGTTTGCAACATCACAATGATACCAATTACTTTTGTATTAATTAGTTTCTATTCATTACTCCCTATATATTTTGTGATTCTATAAATTAGGGAGCCAATAGATATCCATCCATCTGCACATATTTACACTCATGAAATAAAATTAATAAATCATACACTTGCAGAAATGCATTCACATTTTGTTAGTGAAGGCAACAAACACTATAAATTAGTTCACTGTATAAAAATAACTAGTGATTATTTTTGAATCAATAGATAATTTTTCATTTTATTGAAAATATACGTTTTTCTTACAGAATTTATCCTAGTTATCTTTCCCTTTCTTCTACTCCTCCCAGTCTTTCTTCACCTACCCTCACATCGTGATCCACTCCATTTCTGTCTCTCATTAGAAAACAAACAGGGTCCTAAGGGATAATAATAAAATAAAATATGATAAAAGAAAAACTAAAATTTCAATTTGATTAAAACAAACAGAAGGAAAAGAGAACAAGAGAAGACACAGAAGAAAGGGACCCACTCATTCACATTTTCAAGGATCCCATAAAAGCATTAGATTTCAAATAACAAGTGATGTCATAATGTACACACTTTACATATATTTAAATAATGTTATTAGAAACAAGTATTTCAGCTTACTAATATATTTTTTGCTTCCAGTAGTACTTGTATAGTTTATATTAAGTTTTTCATATCATATAATATTTAAATATGTCTTAAATCACTCATTCATAGCTTATTACACCAAAGTGTTTTCTCAAAGTGAATTCTAATAAATAACATAAATAAATATTCACTCTTAGTTAAGGCCACTTTTAAATTAATTAAACCTAATTATTGTCATATAGCATTAATTTTTTTCCTATCTACAGAGGTTGGAGATATTTTATATACAATAAAATATACCAAAGAAAAACATATAGGCATCCTCCTGAATATTAACCTTCAGCAAGCAATGAAAGGAGACAGAGACAGAGACCCACATTGGAGCACAGGACTGAAATCTCAAGGTCCAAATCAGGAGCGGAGGGAAAGAGAGCGCAAGCAAGGAACTCAGGACCGCGAGGGGTTCACCCACACACTGAGACAATGGGGATGTTCTACTGGGAACTCACCAAGACCAGCTGGCCTGGATCTGGAAAAGCCTGGGATAAAACCGGACTCTCTGAACATAGCGGACAATGAGGACTACTGAGAACTCAAGAACAACGGCAATGGGTTTCTGATCCTACTGCACGCACTGGCTTTGTGGGAGCCTAGGCAGTTTGGATGCTCAACTTACTAGACCTGGATGGAGGTGGGTGGTCCTTGGACTTCCCACAGGTCAGGGAACCCTGATTGCTTTTCGGGCTGGGGGGGGGGGGCTTGATTGGGGGAACGGGAGGGAAGTGGGAGGCGGTGGCGGGGAAGAGACAGAAATCTTTAATAAATAAATAAATTAAAAAATATATATCCTGATTTCCTAAAAAACTTTCTGTCTTAAACACAAAGGTGAAAAAAATAAGGAATGAGAATCTTAGCTACTTGAGGTTTTACTAAATTCAGGATATTCTCAAGTCAATTACATTGAAGCAGATTCTCCTTAAGTGAATCATGGTACAGAAACTATAGCCTCAGGCTGATAATGTTTGAATGGGATCTGTTGGTTGATATGACAAAAAAAAATGTGTAGTGGTCAGGAAAATGTGTAATGATCATCAACATTATCTTGACAACATGATTCATATTTGCTTTATTCAATGCTCACAAACTCTCTATATGAACATAAATACAGCAAAAATTATACAGTGCAAGAATGCACAAACTTGTTCTTAGGCTGTGTAATAGCTGATTTTGCCTATATGGTTTATTTTGTATTTTTACAAAACTCCCTGGTTTCTAAAAGGATACAATATTTATGATCAGTGTTGTTTTAACAACCATCATTGTCTTTTAATTGTCCCATGGATGAGTTTCTCCAATATTGACAGGGAATAATTGATCCAAATTAGATACTGATACCTGTAGGAGGCACCTTAAACAATTTTCTGATGGCAAAGTGTTACCCTGCCTGCCCCGTGTTGATCTTTATTAAATAATCCAGTTCCAGCCTTTGCCATAGCTTCTGCATACTTCAAAAAGCTGGTGGATCATGTTAGGATTATCTCTAGAAAAATCATTGTTTCTAGGAGCACCTTCTCTACAATCCCTTTTCAAATGACCTGCTTACCACAATTCAAACGTTTGGCATTTTGAATTTTCTTAGAATTTTTATAAATTACTTCTTCTATCAAAACAGCATCGTAAGGGTAAGATTCAATATCACCTTGATATTGAATCTATTCATCTACTGTTGCTGACTGAGCTATTAAAGGCTAAATCATCCTTTTAAATTTTTAAATATTAGCCGGGCGTTGGTGGCGCACGACTTTAATCCCAGCACTCGGGAGGCAGAGGCAGGCGGATCTCTGTGAGTTCGAGACCAGCCTGGTCTACAGAGCTAGTTCCAGGACAGGCTCCAAAGCCACAGAGAAACCCTGTCTCGAAAAACCCAAAAAAAAAAAATTTTAAATATTATTTTCAAAAGTCAATGTTTTAATTAATACTTTTCTGACTTCTGATTCTGATACATTCTATTTACAGCTGAAGTCAATCTTTATAAAAAAAATCAGTGAAGACTTCTTTTGGGCATTGTTTAATATTAATAATTGACTCAGTCCTCTTTCATGATTCTTCAACTTTGTCCTAAGCATTCAAAACTGTTAGCTACATAGGGAAACAGTGTGATCATCAGATTCAAAATCTCTTAGCAATTCAGCATATTAGCCTCCAACTAGAAGCTGATCTTGAGAAAATAATTCCCATTAGCATCATTTTATTGTTTTATGACCCTAGCTTCCTCTGTTCACCATGTTCACCTTTATAACTGAGAACTAGTTTCCAATATTGCATGAGCTAAATCAGTTTCTTCCTGCAGCGGTGTGGTAGGTTTTTTTCCAAACACCTCTGTCTGTGTGTGAGTATTTTTCTCATTTTCATTAGTAAGTCTTCCAAAAACTTGAATTTTATCAACAGTAGGTCTTGTATCTTCAATCAAATTCTTTCTTTGCTACACTTTATTTAGTTGGTGATTCATGCATCCATAGGTTCCTGTTGACTTACCCAGATTTTCTAAGTTTTTGTTTTCTTTATTGCTTTAATTTGAATTTTAAAGTCCTAAAATATTTCCTTCAGTGGTTTGATAGTTTTTTTTTTCTTGTATTCCTTGGCTTTCTTTAAGGTGATACAGAATGGCCTTTTGTACAAATTTTGCTCTTAAAAGTTGATGAATAAAGTTTTTTTTTTTTGGCCAATAACTTAGGAGAGTAAATCCAGACAGGGAATCCAAACAGAGATATATGGAGAGTAGGTAGAGTCTATCGGATGCCAGTTAGCAACTTAGGAAAGAAGACATGTAGAAAATGAGGTAATGTCATGACCATGTGACAATACATAGACCAATAGAAATGGGTTAATTTATGCTGTAAAAGCTAGATAGTAATAAGCCTGAGCTACCGGTCAAACAATGTTGTAATTAAGATTGTTTCTGTGTGATTTTTTGGGTGTGGACAGCTGGAAAACAATAGCACAGTCTCTAACTACATTAAGAGATTAGCTGATTTCTTCCAATTTTTTTATTTGTCTTTCCTTTTATTTCTTTAGCAGAACTTTTTGTTCCTTTTTAAGGGCCTCTATCATTATCATAAAGTTATTCTTGAGGTCATTTTTCTAGAATATTCAGGTCTTGCTCTTATAGGATCACTGGGTTCTGATGGTGCCATATTTTCCTTTCTGCTGTTGAATGTATTCTTACACTGATATTTACTAATCTGTTCTTCCAAGGGGTATGGATTGTACCTGTGTCTATGTAGTCTCCTGAGATTTTGAGGAGGGCTGGCCAAGGGGAAGATGACCAAGTCCATGGATTTGGGTGGTGGAGTGTATCTTTGGGGAGCAGAAGCCAGAAGGGTAGTGCAGTGGTGATAGAGCATGGAGGCAGGTCTCTCTCCTGACTGCAGGTTGTTGGGACTAAACAAGAGTAATGGAGTAAGTGCCAGAGCCCATTGTCCTTGCTGGTTCTGAGATGGGATGAAGAGGGACACTGAGTGCCCTAGGGTTTAGAGTCGGGTTCAGTTGGGAGGCCAGTCACTTGGCTGTACTTTTAAGCTGGTGTGAGATGTGCCTGTGCCTATGTAGTCTGTTGGGGTTTGTAGGGCAGGGATGGCCATGTGGAGAATGACCAGGTACATGGGTTTGGGTGGAGAAGTAGGTCTTGGGTAAACAGAATCCAGTGGGTGGTGGTCATGGTGGTAGTGCAGGCTAGGGGAGTTCTCTCACCTGCTGGCTAATGGCTGAGGATTCAAGATTTTTTTAAAAAATATTATCTAACATTCTCTTTAAGGGCTTCCTAAAAAATTCTAAAAAGGGTTTCACTAAGTCTGCTAACTTCCTATTTGTCCATAGCAGCAGGCCATTGCTGAGTTTGAGCTCCTTCTGCTGAGTGTGAGACCACTTTCTGGAATCCCCAGCATCAGCAACTGCAGTGGCATGAACTTTTGTTAGTTTAGTGGTGCCACGTGTAGGATGCCACATTGGCAGAACCTGAATCTACTGATGTTTCTGGTAGTAATTGCAGCGTTCCGGTTACTGGCCCATTTCTCAGGCAGTGGTCCAGGGAATCTGTCAACTGTGACTGCAACCAAATGTCGATTTGACTAAATTTCTATGGTTCTATTTATTAATAGAAACTGGAATTCAGAGACTGGGGAAAAAAACTTAGAGAGGTTGAAGAGCAATGAGCTGACCTTCTCTCTTCACTGGTGTCACAAAAAGAGAGGATACTTCTGCTCAGACCAGAAAAAAAAAAGAAAAAGAAAAAAACACACTTAAACTTCAAAGTCTTTCCCGACTACTTCCTGCACATATCTCTATATAGATACACTCTGTACTCACTCTGATTCTCTATGATATATGATACTTTTCATTAATTTGTTGCTGGATCCACCTCCTGACCCAAGGTTTATTTTGGTTAATGAATACAAATGCTAACTCCAGAATCACAGTGTGATGGAAATATCCCACAAATCCCTCCCACTGGCAGCTCTCAGATGCTGGCCTCTTCAAATTGCCTACCCTCCCCCTCCTCTCCCTGTGTTTCTTCTGCCCAAACTGCCCCAGCCTGCCCAGTCAGCAGAGCCAGCCCAGCAGGGAGGGCTTGTTGCTCATAGGCAGCCTCTGAGCCTGAACTCTCCAACTTCTTATCCTTCCACCCTAGTACCCTCTTACCCAAGCAAACTCTCTCTGATACCCAATTTCAACCCACCCACCAGCTACATCCCT
This sequence comes from Microtus oregoni, assembly GCF_018167655.1. NCBI lineage: Eukaryota > Metazoa > Chordata > Mammalia > Rodentia > Cricetidae > Microtus > Microtus oregoni. The sequence continues at coordinate 41,305,523 of NW_024543077.1, read as the reverse complement.
TCCCACACCACACTCACTTCCATGGTGAGGTCCCTCACTACATCAGGTGGTTGGTGTTAGGGTTTCCATCCTTGTTCCCTCTCTCTCACTGAACTCTCACAAGTTAAATGTGCCTTGGGTCTTTTACTTCAGACCATACATCACATATCAAAGAGTTCCAATACCTTACTCAGTCCTATGATATTACCTCTCACAATATCTACCTCATACTCTCCAACAACCTCTTCCTTGAAAAGCACGGATGAGTTTGGGGAAAGGCCCATGATCATTTAGATCAAGTACACTAGACAAATATATCTTATCCCACCAGAACTGAGGCACTTGCAGACATAGGACTCTGACTGGGACTACAATTAGAGATATCACTTGTGTCCTCACTGGACTTACAGGAGCTACCCTTTAGACCACTAATTTTCAAAAATTATAAGACATAATCAAGGATAAGTCTGAAACCCTTCCAAATTTTTCCAATGTCTCACTAGGGCCTGGATACAATACATAAATCTTGACCCTGACACTCTGTACAGCGAACAGCTCTCATGACTTATTTTTGGCCAGACTCAAATGTCTGGATACCAGACTCTTTACTCCCCAGGCTAATGCATTAATCTGGACTTCAAGTTCTTCCACTGTATGGGTAAAAATATCCAAAGACACAAATATCAGCTTCCAGCTAAGGCTATTCAAACTACTGATTTGGGGTACTAAAATGGAAGGGCTTCCAGGTCATTGTGACACATGTAAAAAGCAGGGCTACTGGGTCTGAGCCTGTCCAACTCCTCATAGACCTAAAGGTTTCTGTCCCAAGTGGCATCAGGAATGTCACTCGAGTTCAGACTGCCCCTGAGATGCCACTTCCTTGAGGTCATCTGACCTCTATAGCCACATGTGAGCTTAGTGTCTGAGGACTAATAGGACCCAGACTCTTTTCCAAACCTGACCAAGCCCACACTATAGCCAGGTGCTGGTGGTCAATGACTTTAGTCCTAGCACTCAGGAGTGATGTGGGAAGGTCATTTGTCAATCTGTTGTTTCCTTGGTTAATCAATAAAGAAAACTGCTTGGTCTGATAGGTCAAAAAATTAGGTAGGTGGAGTAGACAGAACAGAATGCTGGGAAGAAGAGAAGTGAGCCAGATGCCATGCCTCTCTGCTCTGGGTCAGATGTTATGGAGCCAGATGCAATGAAGCTCCAGCCCAAGATAGATGTACACTAGAATCTTCCTGGTAATACAGCACTTCGTGGTGCTACACAGATTATTAGAAATGGATTAGTCAAGATATGAGAGTTAGCCAAGAAAAGGCTAGATATAATGGGCCAGGCAGTGTTTAAATGAATACAGTTTGTGTGTTGTTATTTCGGGGCATAAGCTAGCCAGGAAGCCAGGAACCAGGTGGCTGGAACACAGCCCGCTACTCCTTCTACACAGGAGATAGAATCAGGTGGATCTCTGAGAGTTTGAGGCCAGGCTGGTCTAGAAAGTGAGTCACCCAAGTCCTATATTCCCTGGTGCTTTCACATCTCTTACCACCCCCAATTTCCTGGAAACGTTGACCAAACTAATAGAACACCTAAGGAAACCTTGACTAAACTTTCTCTCAGATTACACTTAAACTGACTCAAACTCTTCCATTTAGCAATCTTTCTCCTACTCATCCACACACATTGTGACACCTTCTTCCGAGGCCACTTTCAGATCTTCTGGCTTACACTCTACAACCAGAAGATAAATTCTCCCCGACCCTCTTAATCTGCTATTCTTTCCCTTAAAATCTAAGTGATAGAGGCCTTGTACCATGGTGCTCAATACTTCACTGTAAGTTCTGCAGCTTTGAAATGAAAGTTCCCTCAAAATCAAGTTTAACAATTGTTTTCCAGCAAAGGAGGGATTCCCTAAGAAAAGTATTGCAGCTTTAAATTGGTAAATATGTCACGATGCACAACAAATCTCACACAAGGGGATTATTGGAATAGAAATGCCCTGGAGAATGACTGCCTGTGCTTAAGTGAAAAGCAAAAGCAAACTGATAAGATTTCAGGGCTTATAGAGGACTTTGCATGGGGGGATACTTTCCAGTGTGGCCTAGGATTGGTGGACTTTTGGTATCTGATTTGGTCAAGATCAGAGATTTGTGGGATTATGTGCTCAGGGACTGGTAGTTTCTGTAGCCTGACTCTGGCCCAAGTCCAGGGATTGATGATATTTCAAGTCCTTAATACTGGTTTCTAGGTCAAGTCAGGGGCAGGATAGTTTTCCTTGGACCTGGTCTCCAGGTCAACTCGGGTCAGATTGTGATTTTCCTGGTCCTTTTTGCCCTGCACCAACTGCAGCCAGACATTGAGGAATACCATTCTGGATTCACGTATTCCATCTCATACCCTTTATTTCCCCTCCTCCCACACCATCCCTCCACCTCAACCCACATTCTCAACCTTACTCACAGGGCCTTGCTCCCTCAGGATAACCTGTTCTTTGCTGCCCCCTATTCCCAAGCAAGATGATCTTTTTTTTTTCCATTTCCATCTCTCCTCTACCCCCATAAAAACATTTTGCAGTTCCAAATAAGAAAACCCCTCAGCACTCAAAAGTATTCTACTCAAATCATAGGTTGGACCTCTGGTCCCACAAATGGATACAGTAACCCAGTTATGATCCACATCCAGCCCCACTCTAGTTCAAAAGTTCCCAACATTTTCCTGTTTTACCTTCAAATTCCAGGGGCTGACATAATTATCCTGAATATAGGGAAAATCCATTCTATTCCCATAGAATTCACTGGATACATAGTATCAAACTCAAGTTAGCACATTTCTATTAAGGACCAGGCTTCCTCAGCCCAACAAAGGAAATAATGTACAACTCCTAATATATCTTGTAGATCCATGGGAGAACAGATGGGCTACTATGATCCAGAGTAAGCTTTAAGTTTAGTCCATACCTGCAGGAACAATTGTTATCCACTTCCAGCTGGTCCCCCTGACTCCACTAATTAGTGTCTCCTCGGATATATTTGTGTATCGGCACAAATACACGACACAATCAAACCGCACCCAATCCTACCATCTACTTTTGGATGCTCCCATTCACCTCTTATCCCCTTTTTGTGTCCAAATCAATTAAAAAATTCTGTGTGTTCTCAACTTCACCAGTCCCTCTCATAACACCCAGTATTTCCTTTGTGCTGCCTTACAATGCCCCCTCTTAGCTATGATCCCAATTGCCAGTGCTACTATAACCTGTCCTAACTACAGGCCAAATACCTTTCTGCTCTTGGCACTGTGGTTCTCCCCATGGGAACCAGAAGCATCTCCTCATCTACTCTTTTCCAAAAAACCTGTTACTTTCCTTTTTTCTCCTACCACACACTATCACCCCTGTTCTCTAAAGGTCTTGATTTCAGCTCTCACCGAGGCTCCCAGGGCCAGGTGGGCACAGGTGTCTCTAGTGGTATAATGTGAATTTTTCTGACTCTATAGTTCTAAATGTGACTGGACCTTGCTTTCTGGTGCCAGTGATCTCATTATTAACCCTATATGGACAATCTGCACTCTACTTGTTTATCCAAGGAACTTTGACATCAACTAAGGTGACAAAAGGGTCTCTCTCTCTCTCTAGTCTGGAAGTCACTGGCTAATCTAGTCTCTCGAGCTTGTAAGACTCACAAATTTGCCTGTTTCTGCTTTTCAAGCACTGGGATATACAAGTGCTTGTCACATGAGTTTTGGAAACACAGGTGTTAGTGAATCTGCTACTAAATTTGATATTTCTTCACCCCAAAATAAGAAATGTGTGGAGAATGGACAGCTCACATCAATTTCCCTGAGATATCTGTGTTTTAATCGAGAACCTTAATGTTTTAGTCTTATGGGTAAAGACTTGGAATAAACTTTAAGCAAACACACCCAAACAAGTGAAGATGGTAAATAAAATGAAAATGACAAAAAGTGCCTGCATTTCATCATATTGTTTGTTGTCACTGATAAATTTAATATACTAATCTCAGTCAACTATTTATAACAGTCTTTGTTCAGGGAATAAGTGGCCTGGCATTTCCTTATGGGCTTATTTTTAATGAATTTGCCCCACAAAATGCTAAATTCCTTGATTTCTGTTTCAGAGAAAGATAGCAGAGTTTTAATAAAGGAAATGTGCTCTGAAAGATAGCAGAGTTTTAATAATGGAAATGTGTTTTGTACCTTTGTCTAGGACAGTTATACTTTATTACTTTTCAATCATAGGTTGAATGTCTACTATACAAGGATATGCATCTGCACTATTAGCTAAATAAAGCTCTTAATGGTGATGTACTTGAAATGGCTGCAGATTCAAAGTAATAAATAAATTCTGTGTTTCTGTCTTTCCAGTGCTGATATTATAAGCACAAACCACACACCACCATGCAGGACTTTTATTTTTACCAGAGAGTAGGGAGTTCTAAGGATGAAACTCATATCTACTAAATGACTGGCCCATCTCCCTAAACAAAGATAATATCCTAAACATTTAGAAAAATAGTAATTTACTGATAGTCCACTTTGGATTCTAGTATTATTTTAACTTGTTTTCTGATTTGATACTGTGTATTGCTTTCAAGAAAGATTAATGCAAACATTGTGGGTAAGTTTGAAATCTTTGGTGGTTAAGAGTGCATACTGTCCTTGCAGAGGACTAGAGTTTGCTTCCAAGCACCCAAGCCAGACATCTCACAAATGCCTATAACTCCAGATTTGAGGTATCAGATACTTCTTTTGGACTCTATAGGGATCTGCACTCACGTATGTACATACTTATACTCTGAAAAAACATATGCACATACTTAAAAATAAATATTTTTTTCAATCTTTCATTCTCTCCTTTCACATAGATCCCTGAGTCTATGGGTATTGATTTCACAAAGACATCTCATTCAGTGCTAAGTACTCCAAAATCTCTCATTCTTTGCACATTGTCCAGTTGTGTTAGTTATCATCTATTGCACGAAGAAGCTTCTCTGATGAGGATTTGTCAATGCACTGATCTCTGGGGATAGTATTATATCACATCTAGTCTCAGACTCTTGACTACTTTAGTAGTGTATTAGTTCTAGCCCTAAAGAGTGGGGTCAGGGGATGTGTGACACCAGAAAACAATATTTTCCAAACATGAAACAGGGTCAATACACATATGACCTCACAGAGACACTGACAACATGAGACCTACACAGGTTCAAACTACATAAAATACCAGCAATGAGTAAAAGTAAGTATACACAAATTCCCACCCATAACTAAGAAGTTACTGGCAACTGATAGCTTTTGGGAAAGTGGAAAATAGCTTTCTCCAAAGAGTATATTAACCACAAACAGGGCAGACAAATGCTCAGATGTAGTTGGCTAACATAAAAAAAAGAATCAATGTTTTGGGGCACTCTTTGTTTTCTTTGGTGTGGTTTTTTGTTTGTTTGTTTCCTATTGATTTTTTTGTGTTTGTGCTTAGTTTTATTTTTGATTTTACTTTGAAGAGAAGAAGCATAAAGTTGAACAAGTAGGGAAGTGAGAATAATCTGGAAGGAGGTTGCGAAGTGCAAGAAGAAAAATAGAATGTTTTTCAAAGTCTAGATACATTTAGTACAGATGACACAATTAGATGGACATCAAATTTTTTTCCAGAAGAAATATTCTTCCCCATAGGTGTTTTCTACAATGGTTCTGATATTCTTCAACAATTCCCTAAGTGTTACTTTGAAAACAGAAAAGTCCCTGCTACTTAGTACAAGTATGAAATGTTTTTGCACAAGATACCGTAAAATGGCAGCAGAAAATTTTAATATGGGAAATGCAGTTGCAGATACAGTTTTGATCAACAATATAGTGTGCCTTGGGCTTAATTTTCTAACCTTTCAGATATGATCTTATTTCCATCATCTTAAATAACTTCCCAAGATAAATGATTTTATCTTTTATGAGTAATATGAATAGTTACATGGTAAGAATTCAGACCAATGCTATCTTCTATCATAGATCCTATAAAATATTCAAAATATATACATTACCCTAAACTTATCTATAACAAGGTACCTAGTAAGACATCATAATGTTCTTACTTGGTTTGGGTTTTGAAAAATTTATTTATATTTCCTCTTTGTTTCTAAGTCACAAACCAGGAGATAGGATCACAGACGGGAAACTGACCATCATTGAATAGAGACCCTTTTCAGCAACATGCTTGACACACACAATTAATAAACCGAATGATGTGCTTAGGAGGGTACTATTTTTGAATCACAGGGTGAACAATTAATGATGGCTTTAAAGTAATAAGAAAAGGGAAAAAAAGTTGAAGGGATGGGATTAGTTGAGAAATGTTTGTGACCTTGTCTTGGCAATTTGTTACATTTTATATTATTTTACCTTTAATTGGCATATAAAGCTGCAGAACTTATTGGAGATATGTATGAAATTAATACTCATGAATGCAACATATAAACAACAAATTGTAACAGTTACCTTACCCAACATCTCAAGAATATTTTGTTAATGATTCAAAATTTAAAATCATCTCTCCTGAATAGTTTCTGACCATATCAATTTTATGATATTCAGAACCCCAATAAATCATGAATATTGTGAAATCAAAACAAATCAGTTAGAAAATAATAATAATATGCAGTAAACAATTTTATTAAAAACTGATCCAATATCTGGATGGATATTCCAATAAGGAAGGCATTTCAGGTATCAAAGAGGAGTAAGTAGGAGGGGAAAAGAGTGAAGAGAGCATCATGGGGGTGAACGTGCTCAAAGTACAATCAAAACATTTATAAAATAATCAAGAACACGATCAGCATCAACAAATGGAGAAAGGAGAAACAGTACCATTTTGCTCCTAGTTCCTTATGTATGAAAATTTTTCCATGAATATTCATTCTCTGACTATCTCAGGATAGATAGTGGTTACTTCTTGCATCTAGAGTCTTTTCTTCTCCTCAAAGCTGTGCCTGTCAATCTTTAGCTCCCAAACTACATGTGTCCATTCCAAAAGAACTTGGCTTCTTTATAGTCTAGATTGGGAGATTATGTTAGCAATTAGAATAATATGCCTTTTGATTACTAATGAATTACTTCATTATAAAATATATTTTTAAAAGATTATAATTTCTAATAAACTGAAGAGTCTATTAGCAAAAAAAAATTGAACACAATATCCCATATGATAAATATGTAAAAGACTCAAGTAAAATCTATTCCATAGTCAAGAAAAAAATTTTAGATCTACTTAAAATTTTGGAATTTTTCCTAATGTAGAGTGTCATGAACTTTGAAGACAAAGAAATAAGGTATAAAATATTAGGAATCATAAAATATAGGTATATTCTGACTTACAAATGTATTCATTAACCAATTTAATATTTAGCTATCTTTATGAAATAGTATATATTTGTAATAAAACAAGGGGTTACATGTATGAACAAATTCATATGTTTGTGTGTATCTTTATTTAAAAGAATATTTTATTTTTCAGTTTTTGCAGTGCCTCTTTTACATCTTTGTTCCTAAGGCTGTAAATGAGAGGGTTGAGCATGGGGATCACTAGCGTATAAAACAGTGAAGCCATTTTGTCTTGATCCAGAGAGTAAGCAGAAGCAGGGCGGAAATACATGAAGAGCAGTGTCCCCTGGAAAATGACAACTGCAGTTAAGTGAGAGGCACAGGTGGAGAAAACCTTGAACCTCCCCTCAGTGGAGTGGATTTTTAAGACCGATGCAATAATGTAACAATAAGAAACAAGGATTCCTGAGATGGTGCTCAGTTCAATGAGACCAAAAATAACAAAAGTAATTAACTCATTGACCTGTGTATCTGAGCAAGATAGTAACAAGATGGGAGGGATATCACAGAAAAAATGATTAATCTCATTAGATCCACAGAAACATAACCCAAAGGTCATTATAGTATGCATCACAGTATCTATTATTCCTACTACATAAACTCCAGCTAGGAGGTGGTAACAAACCCTACTGGACATCTCTACGCCATACATCAACGGATTGCTGATGGCCTTATACCGATCAAAGGCCATCACTGCCAGCAGCATGCACTCCGCATCTACAAAGATACAGGTGAAGAAAAACTGCAAGGCACAGCCAATGAAAGATATAGATTTGTGCTTTTCCATTAGGTCCACCAGCATCTTTGGTCCAACTGCAGTGGAGTAGCAGAGGTCTGAGAAAGAGAGGTGGCTGAGGAAGAAGTACATTGGTGTGTGAAACTGGGGATCCATTCTGATTAAGACAATCATTCCAATATTCGTCAGAAGAATAATGAGATAAATGAGAAGAAATAAAATGAATAGAACCACTTCCATAGCAGAGTTGTTAGTAATTCCCAATAGAATAAATTGTGTGATTGAAGAGCAGTTTCCTTCATCCATTCTTCTTTGTTCTTTGTTTTCATGGTAGCAAACAGCATTAAAAAAAGACAGAGTAATTTATCTATCCAAAAATATTGTTGTCAATATTGATAATCTAGTTTCATTATGCAGAAAATATCTTGTAGTTTCTTGAGATGGTCTAGATCAGTGGTTCTCAACCTTCCTAATGCTTAGATGCTTTAATATAGTTCTTGATATTTGGTGACCCCGACCATAAAATTATTTCATTGCTACTTCATAACTACAATTTTGTTACTATTATGAATTATAAATTAAATATCTGGTATGCAAGATATCTGGTATGCTACCAGTGCTAAGAAATCATTCGACTACCCCCACCAAAGTGTTCACAACCCTTAGGCACAAATCACTATTAGTGCCATTGGCACAAATCACTGTTAAAGTGGCATAATTATCATAAATTCCCTCATATATTTAAAGTGGGCAGATAACATTTTAATCTAATAAATAATTTCTGTGTGATTTTTATTGCTCATTTTAAGACTATAGAATTGAGAAGTCTAAAATTTTTTGTCAGATCACAATTCATCAGAAACAACAAAAATGAATAGGAAGTCCAAAGAAGAGAGAGCAAAACATTTCATAAAATTGAAAAGGATCAAGTTCATCATATTAATAAAGAACCATAGCTTAAAGTCTCATCATAGCATCAAATACAAATAAATTAGTGAAAATTACTAAGATATGTTTTTCCTACATTTTCTTAATGCGGTCTATTTCTTTAAACCACCTGTCACTTTTCATCTATCACTCCTTGCTTTCGATCCACCAGACTTCAAAATCCAAGTCCTTATAAAACGAAGAAAACAAGCCTGTGTGTAAATATTGTTATTAATTGCCCCTGTTCCACTGGTTTGTAAAGAAAATGATAATTCCTGCAAACATGAGGGCCTTCTGAAGAGCATCTTCTGTTTCTTGTATTTATCTGTGACAAAGTGTATGTTGAAATATGCTTGCTAATGTCCCTTGAAAATTAAATTTGATTTTTCTATACTAAGTCCTTATGATATGTGGTTCTTGCAGAATTTAATTTACATAGATTTGTATTTATAGTGTTATCATTTTATTAGATAGCAAAATAGAAAAAATAAAATTATTTATGTATATCACAGAGTTATTTAACAAAGAAATTTTGGTTAATATCAGTAATAGAAATCTTTATAAACTTGCATTAAAACCATATTACGGCAATTAAATTCATACAAGTATATCAAGAAGATAAATTGGCCACTACTAATTTTTAATCTGTACTTAACTGACATCAAGGTATACTATTATTTTTGATTCACTACTTAGGACAAGAAAAAGAAAAAGGCATTACTTTCTTCTGTATTGTTTAAATATAAAGTGGAAACATACCTCAGATATTCTATCTCTATGTCCAGCATCTGAGCAATGTGCATATCATATTATTTCCTGAGGTACTATTGGTTTATAAATATGTTAGAGTCTCTGTATGTAAGTGGGAATAATTAAATTTCCATCTCAGTTTTTTCCCTGAGGAATATAGCAACAGATTTGATCAAGGTTGAACTTTTAATTCTGTACCCTTGTCACCACAGGGATCCCTAACACATTTTGAGCTTATGCATAGGATTTGTATTATCTAGTAGAATACGCCATCTATTGAAATTTAAGAAGACTCTCTCCTAATGATGCCCAAGTTTTTTCTATATTGTTTCTTTACTTTCTGAAACTCCTCAACCCTGGTGATCCCAAGCAATGCTTTTTCCATTAAGCATTGTCTATTCTCTCACAACTCCACACAAAACATCATCTATATGTCTATAAAACTATTTCGCTGTATTCTCTAATCCTTGTATGGTTACGTTATGGTTAGTAGGGGTAAGGGATCCCTTTTCATTTTTCTCTTCATGACTTGTACTTACGTCTCTACAGAGTTCTGTTGGAAGAATGGATAGTAAAGGTTCCATGTTAAATATTTTCAGATAGATACACTGGTGAATGGTTTTAATAATAAGAATAAAAATTTTGTGAGATAAAATGATAAATTTTCATTTAAAATGTATGCTCATAATACATTAAAGAAAAATGTTCAATGTTAATCATTTGACAAATAACTTACATATGTTATTGTTTTTTTTATTATTAAAAATTTCCTCCTCCCATTTCCTTCCACCTTCCCCCACCCCTCTCTCCCTCCCTCTCCAGTCCGAAGACCAGTCAGGGTTCCCTGCCCTCTGGGAAGTCCAAGGTCTTCCCCCTACATATAGATCTAGGAAGGTGAGCATCCAAACAGGCTAGGCCAGTACATGCTTACATGTGCTTTTACTTCAAATAATAGTTTGGAAATTAGTAGAAATCAGAAGTGATTTCTAGGTATTCAAAAATGTACTCTGCAATTGCTATTTCAGACGTAACACCCCCAATATTGACTTAACATTTTAACATATAAGTTATTGCATTCTTAAATTGGATGGAGAGTTAATACTACATTCATATTTTGTTATGTAATTTTTTAGGATAACCAGGGTACAATCCACAGACCTAGAAAAGGTACATAACAAGGAGGGCTGAAGGGATGGTGGTGGTGGGTCAATACATGAATCTCACTGTGAAGGGGAAATAAAATAGATATTTCCTTTGTATGGGGGCTTGAGGGTTGGGGATTGGGATAGAAAGGACCAAGTATGGGAAGGATGAAGGGATTGATAGAGGCAACTGGAATCTTCAGGCCTCTCTGGGATGAACTAGTGATATCATGCAATGGAACCTCCCAGCAATCTATAAGGGTGACCTTAGCTAAAACTACTTGCCATGGGAAATAGGGAGACACTAAACTGGACATCTCCTGTAACTAGACAAGACTTAAAGTGGAGGTATTGTGACACCAACCCAGCCATAATACCTTTGCACTACAATTTGTCTTGCCTACAATATATGCTGGAGTAAGGTGGCACCAAAATTGTGGGAATGATCACAGGATGGCCCAGCTTGAGACCCATACCCAGAGACTAAGCAGCTCAGAGAACTAGGAAAGAACCATACACAAATGGCAAAAAAAAAAAGTCAATAAAATGATTCCTAATGATATTCTGCTGTGCTCATAGATGGGTATCCAACCCAACTGTCATTAGAGAGGCTTCACCCAGCAACAAATACAGACACCCACAGCCAGACATTTGGTGGAATACAAGGAATCCAGAAAAAGAAGGGGAGTAAGGATTTTGCAGGAGTCAGTGGAATCAAGGGTCAAGAACACAACAAGAAAACTCAGAACCAACTAGCCTGGGCTCACAAGGGCTCAAGGAGACTGAACTAACAACCAGGGAGTCTGCATACGACTGACATAGGCCCTTGGGATATAAATTACAGATGGATAACTTGGTGTTCTTCTGGAACTCCTAACAGTGGGAGCAAGGGCTGTCTCTGACTCTGTTACCTGCTTTGGGACCAATTTCTTCTACCAGATTGCCTCATCTAGCCTTAATAGAAGAGGAAGTACCTAATCTCACTGGAGCTTCATTTACCATGGCAGAATGATATCATTGGGAGATCTACACTATTCTGAAGAGAAACAGAAGAAGGAGTAGATGAGGGTAGATTGATGGAGGAAGGTCATTGGTTAATTATAATAAAGAAACTGCTTGGCCTTCATAGGTTAGAACATAAGTGGGTGGAATAAACAGAACAGAATTCTGGGAGGAAGAGGAAGTGAGGTAAGGCACCTCAGACAGACACTATGCGTCCCCTCTCTGGGCCAGACACAATGAAACAAGCCGCCAGGTCAGACATGCTGAATCTTTCCCGGTAAGCACACCTAGTGGTGCTACATAGATTTTTAGAAATGAGTTAAGAGGTTGAAACTAATGGGCCAGGCAGTGTTTAAAAGAATACAATTTGTGTGTTGTTATTTTAGGGCATAAGCTAGCCAGGCAACCAGGAGCTGGGGCAGCAGGAACGTGCCCCGCAGCTCCCACAACAGAATGGCACCCAGACGTGTGGACAACTGAATCCACTGAAAGCCTGAGAAAGCTTGGGAAAGAGTAAAGCATGTTTTCTTGGTAGCAACAATTTCTTGGGTCTACTCAGCTTGCTAGAGGCAATCAAGTGCTCTCATCTAAGAGAGGCTACCTGACTCACCTTTAGCTGCAAAACCCGGCAGCTCATGAAGAGGTCCTGCAACGAAACACTTAAATGGTGTTGACAAAAAGCTGAACGCATGCTTTTCGGTTTTCAGCCATAGCAGGAAAAAAACTGGCTTTCTGGGCTGTTCTGCCAGGGCAAACTCTGACTCTTTTATGCAGGCAGTTTGTGCAGTTTGCAAGCAAAGGCTGCTGAAGCTCGCTTGCTGGCAGGGACCTTGAAACGCCATAGACTTGTGGCAATAAACATTGCTACAACCAGTACATCCGCCATGAGGCTGGAAAGCTAAGGAATGGGCTCGATCTAGCTGCCAAAGCCACGGCTTTAATCCTACCCATATTACTCCATAATTTAAGACTCATTTGGTCACAAAAATAGAGATATAGAGTAAAGAGAGATTCAAAGACAAAGAAAATCTCTAAAAGATATACAGTGTTTTAAAAATATATGCAGGCTAAAAGTTAAAGTTCTGAAAAGTAAAAAAAAAAAAGGAAGAAAGAAAGTCATTGGGTGTGGTAGTACACACATTTAATCCCAACACTTGGGAGGCAGAGGTAGGTAGATTGACCTCAGAGTTGAACTCTGTGACTTCAAGGTGTGGTAGCATACACCTTTAATCCCAATGCCTGGGAGGCAGAGACAGGCGGATCTCTGAGAGTTCAAGGACAGCCTGGTCTACAGAGTTATTCCAGGACAAAGATATACAAAGAATATAAAATAAAAGTAAAAATAAACAAAATAGAGATTAAAATAAAGCCACACAAAGATGGAAAGTACACAGAGAATTTTTATACTGAATGCTATTATGCTCTCTTTGAATTGTTTGAATGCTGAGGAAGGAGCAACAGATGCCAAAAGATATTTGTTTATAAATGCTTCTGAACTAATCTAACATAGATATTTTGAAAATACCTTGACTTTAGAATTTGGATCTAAGAATACAATACTTTGGAAAAGAGATTCTTCTTTTGTTTTCACAGAAGATGAGACCCTGTGGATTTCTTCTATTACAATATGGTATGGTGGACCACGCCCTCCTGAAGGGTTGCTGTGAACACCTTCAAAAAATTACTTCACTTGACTGCTGACTGAGATGAATCTAGCACACAGGTAATACCATAGACCTGAATAACAGCTCCCCCATACAGCAGGAAGCAGTTTGGAGAGAATTAACTGTGCCCATATTCCCAAATATTGTTTATAAATGTTCTTTAACATTTAAAGGGGGATATGATATAGGTATGAATAATTTACATTGATATGGATTTTGCTTTAGTGATTTAAATTTAAGGTCAATTTTGTTATATGTATATTTGTTTCCAATCTTGATTAAGGTATTGTGATTGTGTAGTTCATTTAAAAATGTAATGTATATAGGTTGTTAATGGATAATCATTAATAATAGTCAACTTTGTAGCCATGTTAATTAGATTTTTTAGATATATAGAGATATATTTCAGTTAGATCGGCATTCTTCATATTTTTCAAAGACTACGGAATATGCTATTTAATGTTTCAATAACTTAGGATTTTTCATGACAATGAGACATATCTGCTCCTAGCAGCACCAATCATCTTCAAGAAGAAGAGGGGCATCGAAGAGGATCCTTATGGTGTTTGATAGCCATTTGAGCAAGAAACTGCTCTTGCCTTGAATATTGCATAAACTGGACACAGAGAACCCACAGAGAGAGGACTGCTGAACTTGCCTAAAGGTGAGATAATCTTTCAGGGTTCCTGATTCATGAAATAGTCTGTGAGACATTCTTCGGGACACAACAGATAGTGACTGAACTGCCTTTGAATTTTCCTGCTTTATGGAAATGTCTGCTGGAAACTATGGGCCTGTAGGCTGAAGATGGATGCCCCAATGGTACAGAGAAACTTTGGGTGAATGTCTGGGTAGCAAGATGTCTCTGTCATTTCTAGAGTTTGGAAGTTGCTTATTTCTTGTTTGCTTAGGTAATATTGTATCTTTCTGGAGTCTTTGATGGAGTTGAGGAATAGTTAGTTATAGTTATAGTTTTCCTTAGTTATGATAAAGATTATTGTAATTTTTACTTGATTACTGTTTTGTTATATGTAATTTTGCTATGTTAAGTGAAAGCCTTCCATTTTTTTTGTTTGTTTAAACAGAAAAAGGGGAAATGATGGAGGAAGGTCATTGGTTAATTATAATAAAGAAACTGCTTGGCCCTCATAGGTTAGAACATAGGTGGGTGGAGTAAACAGAACAGAATGCTGGGAGGAAGAGGAAGTGAGGTAAGACACCTCAGACAGATGCTATGCTTCCCCTCTCTGGGACAGACACGATGAAGCAAGCTGCCAGGTCAGACATGCTGAATCTTTCCCGGTAAGCACACCTAGTGGTGCTACATTGATTTTTAGAAATGGGTTAAGAGGTTGAAACTAATGGGCCAGGCAGTGTTTAAAAGAATACAATTTGTGTGTTGTTATTTCGGGGCATAAGCTAGCCAGGTGACCAGGAGCTGGGGTGGCAGGAATGAGGCCCTCAGCTCCCACAACAGTAGATGGAGGTGGTGGAAGAGGGACTGGGTGGACAGGAGGAAGTGGAAGCTTTGGTCAGGATGTAAAAGAAAACAAATAAATAGAAATCTTTATAAAAAAATAAGTTTTTCGTCAAAGCCTTAAAGTCAACAACCCCACATCAGACAAAGGTCTGATCTCCAAGATATATAAAGAACTCAAGAAACTAAATTTTCAAACTCTAATTAACACAATTGAAATAATGGGGTACTGAACTGAACAGAGAATTCTCAACAGAGGAAGTTCCAATCACCAAGAGACACTTATGGTCATGCTCAACTTCCTTAGTGATTAAGGAAATGCAAATCAAAACAATTTTGAGATACCATCTTACACCTGTCAGAATGTCTAAAATCAAAAACAACAATGATAGCCTATGCTGGAGAGGATGTACAATAAGGGGAACACTCATTGCTGGTGAAAATGCAAACTTGGGCAAGCACTTTGGAAATCAGTGTGGCAGTTTCTTGGGAAATTGGGAACCAACCTACCTCAGGATCCAGCATTACCACTCTTGGGAATATACCCAAGAGATGCCGAATCATACTACAAAAGCATTTGTTCAACTATGTTCAGAGCAGCATTATTTGTAATAGCTAGAACCTGGAAACAACTTAGATGCCCCTCAATGGAAGAATGGATAAAGAAAGTGTGGAATATATACACATTAGAGTACTACGCAGCAGTAAAAAACAATAACATCTTGAATTTTACATGCAAATGAATGGAAATAGAAAATACTATCCTGAGTGAGATAACCCAGACCCAAAAGGATGAATATGGTATGTACTCACTCATTTGTGGACGCTAGCCATAAACCAAGGGCATTAAGCTTATAGTTCACAAGCCTAGAGAAGCCAAATAACAAGGTGAACTCAAAGAAAAACATATATAGATACTCCTGGAAATTGGAAGCAAACAAGATTGCAGAGCGAAAGTTGTGAGCATGGGAGTGGGAACAGAGGTGGGGTGAGGGGAGGACTGGTAAGAGTTTAGGGGAGTGGGAGGGTGTAGATGGAGGAAGGGCAGATATAGGAGCAGGGAAGAAGATACCTACATTAAGGAATCCATTTTAGGTTTGGCAAGGGACTTGGCTCTAGAGGGGATCCCAGGTGTCCACTGGGAGCTCCCTAGCTAGGTCCTTGGACAGCAGAAGAGAGGGTGCCTGAACTGGCCTTGCCCCACTATCACACTGATGATTATCTCGGAGATAGAGACAGAGACCCTCATCAGAGCAAGGGACTGGGATCCCAAGGTCGAGTTGAAGGGCAGAAGGAGGGAGAAGACGAGCAAGGAACTCAGGGCCTGGTGGGGTTGGTCCACCAACTGAGACAGTGTGCCTGTTCTAATGGGACCTCACCAAATCCAGCTGAATGAGCATGTGATCAAACCGGACTCTCTGATTGTGGCTGACAATGGGGGCTGATTGAGAAGCCATTGATAAAGACACTGGGACTTTTTTATGGCATGCTCTGACTTTTTGGGACCCTAGTCTATATGGATGCACAACTCCCTAGGGCTGGATGTAGGGGGGAGGACCTTGGAATTCCCACAGGGCAGGGTTCCCTGCCCTCTCTCAAGCAGGAAGGGAGAAGGAGGAGGGGGAGTGGAGGAGCAGGAGGGGATTGGGAGGAGGGGGAGTGGGGAGCGGGAGGGGATTGGGAGGAGGGAAGGAATCGTAAATATTTGAATGGAAAAATAAAAAAAATAAGTTTTTTTCTTTTATCATTTTCTCCTATATAGAATGCCTTTTAAAAATCTTTTTGTCTTTAAATTTCGTTTTACATTCCATCCACAGTTCTCTCTCCTACCTCTCCTCCCATTTGCCTCCCCTCCAAGTCCACCTCCCATCCACTCCTCCCAACTGGTAAGGGCTCCTATAGGGAGCAACAAATATACATAAGGACACACAGAGACTGACATGTCTTGCAGAGGAATAGCACAGGTCTTAAGCAGATGCTGTGCTAGAGCAGAAAGAAGTGGACACATGGACTTACCACAAACCAAAAATTTATTACCAAGTGATATCTACTTGCAGATGAAAAGTTATTTTCTCCAAGTGAGCCTCACTAGGGAAAGAGAATACTCTTAAAGGAAGGCTGAATTCCCATCAGTAGATGTCTAACTAAAAATTGATTCAAAGGCTTCTTTGGAAATTAGTCAATCCTTGTCTCATCATGTCCGTTAAAGTTTTTTTTCTGTATTTGCTTTCATTTTTTAAAAATTTTATCATTCTCTCTCTCTCTCTTTCTCTCTCCCTTCTTATCTCCCTCCATCCCTCCTTCTCTTTCTTCCTCACTCCCTCTTTTCAGGACTTTTGCTTATATGCTTTTCAGTTTAGTGTTTATTGGAATTCCTGTGTGCAGACTGGTGGATCTCTGAGACTATATATTTTTTATTCCTTTTTTGATTTTTTGTTTTTTATTTATTTTAGTATATTTTATTTTTATACCTTAGAAGCCTGTTTTTTTTTCATTTATTTTACATACTAACCACAGTTTCTCCTACCTCCTCTTCTCCTGTTCTCTACCCCAGTCTCCTATCTAGTCCTTCACCCCCATCTCCCAGCATCCACTCCTCTTCCACCTCAGTCTCCTTTCAGAAATGTACAGGCTTCCCTTGGGAGTCAACAAAGCACACCACATCACATTGAAGTAGCACCAAGCTCCCCGCTTTGCATCAAGGCTGTGCAAAGCATCCCAGCATGGAAAATAAGTTCCCAAAAGCCAGGTTAAGTGCCAGGGACAGGTCCTGATCCCACTGTTAGGAGACCCACAAAAGGATCAATCTACACAACTGTCACACCCATGCAGAGATCCTATGTCTGTCCCATGCAGGGTTCCAAGCTGTGGGTTCAGAGTCATTGAGCTCCCAAGAGCTCCAGTCAGTTCTCTCTGTGGGTTACCCTCCTCTGACCTTGACACCCCCTGGCTTTTACAATCCCTCCTCCCTCTCTTCAAAAGAACTCCCAGATGAGCTTGGTCCAGTGGATGAAGTTTCTCTGACTGCAATTAGGGTTGTCACCAATTGTATTGCAGGAGAAGGGCAGTTTTGGCACCCATTCTACTATTGTTAGGAGTCTTAGCTGGAGTTATCATTGTGAATTTCCTGTTTGTTTTCTAATGAGAAACATGAAACATGTAGATGCTAAAAGGAGGGGTGGTGACGAGGACCTTAGAAGAATAATGGAAGGGGAAAACATAATCAACATATATAATATAAAAGTATATTTTCAACAAAAAAAGAATAAATTGTAATGGAAAATGATGTCACCCTGTCTTATGGCAACATTCAATGTAAGAACCACATGTCCAAAGGAACCTGATTTGCTTCTTTAGTGCTTCAGTAACCTGATACATAAAGATGAAAAAGAAAATGAAAGGCTTATTTATTTTTTCCTCTTTGTGTCTCAGATACAACTGAAGTCCTTTGGATAACATAGTTGGTATTCTGAGATTGATAACATCTTTACAGTTTATATTGCAGGTACATATTTAAGAAAGTGAATAACAGTAAATACTTGATTGAGGATGCAAATCTTTTGTACAAGAGAACATATCACTGTGATTGAAATAGAGAGGACAGAAGAAAAGTGGAGGGCTTGACAGTTTATAACTCCAGCATAGAAGAATTTTATAGCAGAATCCTTTAAATAGCTTTTTTAAAGCAACTTATGTCAAAGTTCTTTAAATTCTAACTAGTATGGACTTGTTCACATCTAAATAATTTCTTTAATAATAAACTCTATGATACATTTCCTTCCTCTACCACACAGGCAGATATTGAGATATAAGAAGAAATAATTCAGCCCAAAGTCAATGAGCTGCCCATGTGGATATATTATTTATTTTCCTGAAGATTAGTTCCTGTGTCTCTGTGTCTTTTTCAATTTTGGATTCACCTGATCATAAACAAAGTTTAGAGTACTCAGTTTAATTCCACTGGCATATACTCATTCTTGAATAACATTGTTTGTTTGTAAAGAAATTCAGAGCACAAAAATGTAGAAAAATGAAATAAATGATGTTGTAATAAGAGCTGCGGGCCTGCTTTTAATCCCACCCAGCTCCCATATGGCTAGCTTTACACCAGAAACAACAACACACAAACTGTATTCTTTTAAACACTGCTTGACCCGTTAACTCTAGCCCTTACAGGCTAATTCTCATATCCCAATCAACCCATCTCTAATAATATGTGTAACATCAGTCTTACCGGGAAAGATTCTAGCCTACATCCATCCTGGGTCTGAGCTTCATGCATCTGCCTCAGAGAGCAGAGCTATCGCGTCTGCCCGGGAGAGGGGAGCATGGCGTCTCTGAGCTCACTTCCTCTTTCTCCCAGCATTCTGTTCTGTTTATTCCACCCACCTATGTTCTAACCAATAAAGTGGGCCAAGGCATTTTCTTTATTTTTTAACCAATGACCTTCCTCTATCATTTTCCCTTTTTCTGTTTAAACAAAAAAGGAAAGGCTTTAACTTTAACATAGCAAAATTACATATAATAAAAGTTATAAAGCAAGAATTACAGTTACAATATTTACATCTACTTTATCTTTTGTCATAACTAAGGAAAACTATGTAACTAACTATTCTTCAACTCCGTCAAAGACTCCAGAAAGATATAATATTACCTAATCAAACAAGAAGTAAGCAACTTACAAAACTCTAGAAATCACAGAGACATCTTGCTGCCTGGACAGTCATCCAAAGTTCCTCTGTACCATTGGGGCATCCATCTTCGGCCTACAGGCCCATAGTTTCCAGCAGACATTTCAATGAAGCAGGAAATTTCAAAGGCAGTTCAGTCACTATCTGTTGTGTCCTGAAGAATGTCTTACAGATTCCTTCATGAATCAGGAACCCTGAAAGATCATCTCACCTTTAGGCAAGTTCAGTAGTCCTCTCTCTGCGGGTTCTCTGTGTCCAATTTATGCAATAGTCAAGACAAGAGCAGTTTCTTGCCCAAATGGCTATCAAACTCCATAAGGATCTTCTTCGATGCCCATCTTCTTCCTGAAGTAGATTGGTGCTGCCAGGAGCAGAGTGTCTCATTGTCATGAAAGACCCTTAGTTATTAAAACATTTTAAATGCCATATTCTATAATCTTTGAAAGATATGAAGAATGCCTATCTAAAATATATCTATGTACATCTAGAAAATCTTAACTAACATGACTACAAACTTGACTATTATGATTATCTATTAACAACCTATATACATTACATGTTTAAATGAACTATACAATCACAATACCTTAATCAATATCAGAAACACATATACATATAACAAAATTGACAAATTTAAATCACTAAAGCAAAATCCATATCAATGTAAAATATTCATATCTATATCACATCCTCCTTTAAATGTAAAAGAAGATTGATAAACAATATTTGGGAATATGGGCACAGTTTTTTTCTCTCCAAGCTGCTTCCTGCTGAATGGGGGCATCGTTAGTTAGGTCTTTCATGGTATAACCTGTGTGCTAGTTTCATCTCAGTTGGCAGTTGAGCCAAGCAATTTTCTGAAGGTGTTCACAGCAACCCTTTAGGAGGGCATAGTCCATCATACCATATTGGAATAGAAGAAATCCACAGGGTCTCATCTTCTTTGAAAACAAAAGAAGAAACCCCTTTCCAAAGTATCAGATCCAAATTCTAAAGTCAAAGTATTTTCAAAATTTCTATGTTGGATTAGTTCAGCAGCATTTATAAACAAATACCTTTTAGCAGCTGTTGCTCCTTCCTCAGCATTCAAACAATTCAAAGAGAGCATAATAGCATACAGTATCAAAATTCTCTGTCTATTTTCCATCTTTGTGCACTTTAACCTCTATTTTGTTTATATTTACTTTTATTTTTTGCTTTTTGAAACAGGTTCTCTGTATCTTTGACCTGGAATAATTCTGTAGACCAGGCTGCCCTTGAACTCTCAGAGATCCGCCTGTCTCTGCCTCCCAGGCATTGGGATTAAAGGTGTACACTACTACAACTTGAACTCACAGAGATCTGTTTGTCCCCCCCTTCTAGGCACTGGGATTAAAGGCATGTGCTACCACACCTTGAAGTCACAGAGGTCAATCTCCCTCTGCCTCCCAAGTGTTGGGATTAAAGATGTGTACTACTACACCCAACTACTCTCTTTCTTTCATTTTTTACTTTTAAGAACTCTAACGTTTAATTTGCATATATTTTTAACACTCTGTAAATCATTTAAACATTTTATTTGACTTTGAATCTTTCTTTTATTGTATATGTCTCTTTTTTGACCACATGAGTCTTTAATTTACCAAGCAATATTGGTAGGACTAAAGCTGTTGCTTTGGCGGCTGGATCCAGCCTCATGGCGGAGATACAAGCTGTTGCCATGTTTATTGCCACAACTCTATGGCATTTCAAGGTCCCTGCCAGCAAGGGAGCTACAGCAGCCTATGCTTGCAAACCGCATGAACCACCTGCATAAAAGAGTCAGAAAGCCGGCATTTTTAAATGGCACAGCTTTTTTCCTGCTATGGCTGAAAACCAAAAAGCATGTGTTCAGCTTTTCGTCAGTGTTTTGTGTCAGGAACTCTTAATGAGCTGCAGGGTTTTGCATCTAAAACTGAGTCAGGAAGCCTCTCTTAGATGAGAGTGCTTGCTTGCCTCTAGCAAGCAGAGTAGACCCGAGAAATTGTTGCTACCAAGAAAACATGCTTTTCTCTTTCCCAAGCTTTCTCAGGCTTTCAGTGGATTCAGTTGTCCACACGCCTGGGCGCCATTCTGTTGTAATAAGAGCTGCAGGCCTGCTTTTCGTCCCGCTTGGCTCCTGCATGGCTAGCTTTACACCAGAAATAACAACACAAAAACTGTATTCTTTTAAACACTGCTTGGCCCATTAACTCTAGCCCTTACAGGCTAATTCTCATATCCCAATCAACCCATCTCTAATAATATGTGTTGCATCAATCTTACTGGGAAAGTTTCTAGCCTACATCCATCCTGGGTCTGAGCTTCATGTGTCTGCCTCAGAGAGCAGAGCTATCGCGTCTGCTCGGGAGAGGGGAGCATGGCGTCTCTGAGCTCACTTCCTCTTTCTCCCAGCATTCTGTTCTGTTTATTCCACCCACCTATGTTCTAACCAATAAAATGGGCCAAGGCAGTTTCTTTATTTTTTAACCAATGACCTTCTGATGGGGGAGTGTCATATATCAATCTGTTGATTTCATTGATTAAGCAATAAAGAAACTGCTAGGCCCATTTGATAGGCCGACCCTTAGGTGGGTGGAGTAAACAGAGCAGAATGCTGGGAGAAAGAAGCTGAGTCAGGAGTCGCCATGGTTCTCCCACTCCAAGCAGATGCAGGTTAAGATCATTCCTGGTAAGCCAGCTCGTGGGCTACAGCAGATTATTAGAAATGGCCTAGTCTAGGTGCGAGAGCTAGCCTAGAAGAGGCTAGATAGAAATGGGCCAAGCGGTGTTTAAATGAATACAGTTTGTGTGTTGTTATTTCAGGGCATAAGCTAGCCGAGCAGGTGGCCAGGGTGCTGGGAATGCAGCGCCCCGCTGCCTCCTAATACTACAACCTTCCTCCATCAAAATCATATAATAGTACATTTAAGTCTAAATAATAAAATAGAAGAATCAGAATTGATTGATAATAAAAGTTTCATAACATGAAAATTAAACATTAGTGAAATACATTATTATAGTAAAATATATTTAGAGTCTAAAACAATTATTTAGATATTATAATATGCTACAAACACTTCATAATCTTTAACAAACTGATGTTATTGATTCATATGAATGGTAGAATATAAAACCTCAACTATCATAAATATGCTTGTGTAAATATAAGGCATTTTCTTTTTTTTTTTTTTTTTTTTTTTGGATTTTTCGAGACTGGGTTTCTCCGTAGCTTTTGGTTCCTGTCCTGGAACTAGCTCTTGTAGCCCAGGCTGGCCTCGAACTCACAGAGATCCGCCTGCCTCTGCCTCCCGAGTGCTGGGATTAAAGGCGTGCGCCACCACCGCCCGGCTATAAGGCATTTTCTTAAAGTAATCTTTTATTTCTGAGTCTGCTCAAAGCTTCTTTTACATCCTTGTTCCTCAAACTGTAAATCAGAGGGTTTATCATGGGAATAATGAGGAGGTAAAAGACTGATGTCATTTTGTCTTGATCTAGAGAGTAGGCAGAGCTAGGTCTAAAATACATGAAGAGCATGGTCCCCTGGAAAATCCCAACTGCAGTCAGGTGGGAGGCACAGGTAGAGAAAGCCTTGAACCATCCCCCAGAAGAGCTGATCTTTACCACAGATGAGATGATGTAGCAGTAAGAAATGAGGACTCCTGAGATGGTGCTCAGTTCAATAAAACCAAAAAGAGCGAACAATACAAGTTCATTGAGCTGTGTGTCAGAGCAGGAAAGAAGTAAGACAGGAGGTAAATCACAAAAGAAGTGATTAATCTGAGTAGAGTCACAGAAACATAAGCTGAATGCCAATGAGGTATGTATCAAACCATCTACAGTTCCTATAAGGTAAATTCCAGTTAAGAACTGACAACAAACTTTACTAGACATGTCAATAGCATACATCAGAGGGTTGCTGATTGCTTTGTACCTATCAAAGGCCATCACTGCCAGAAGCATGCACTCAACATCTATAAAAATAGAGACAATCAAGAGTTGGAGAAAACAGCCAATAAATGAAATTGAATTTTCTCCAAGAAGGACTACCAGCATCTTGGGGCCAACTGCAGTGGAATAGCAGAGGTCAGACAAAGAGAGATGGCTGAGGAAGAAGTACATTGGTGTGTGAAGCTGAGGATCCATTCTGATTAATGTGATCATTCCTAGATTTGTCAGAAGAATAGTAAGGTAAACAATCAGAAATACTATGAACAAAGTTACTTTCATCTCTGGCTTGTTGGTAATCCCCAACAGAAGAAATTCAGGTGCAGATGAGCAGTTTCTCTTGTCCATTCTTCTTTATGCATGATCTAAATAGTTACAAAACTCATTAAGATAATGGATTTTTAGGGTTTTGTTTTAGGGTTTTGTTTTCTTTTGTATACAGATTTTAATGCAGAAAATATTCACATTCTTAGGCATACACCAGGTGCACAAGCACACTAAGAAAACAGCTAACATAAAATGCAGCAGTAATATAGTATGATCATTGAAAAGTCATCATAGAGGAGAATCATTATGTTTACTTTTACATTTATGTCTACATCCATCTATCTATCTATCTATCTATCTATCTGTCTGTCTGTCTATCTATCTATCTATCTATCATATATATATATATATATATACCCACCTATCTACCTATCTATTTATATTTTTAAGACATGATCTATATGACTTGTCTTTATCTCCATCACTCATCATTCAGTAAAATGTGTGAATAAAAAATCCTCATTTATGATCTCACGTAGTGTGAAGAAAGTGAAAAAATTACAGACAAATTTAACATAAGATATATTTTATACAGTCTTATTATAGTCATAATCAGTATCATATTTTTATTACAAATTTTATATGTATCTATACATATTAGCAGACAAAAGATTAAGAGATTTGGGGTACTATTTCAGTTTTTTAGGTGTTTACATAAAGATGAAAAACAATTTCTTATTACCTATCAATCATCACTAACTACTGTCTTTCTAAACTTTTTTATTTACTTAAATATGCTCAGATGACAAAACCTTTCACAAATAAACCAGAACTTGCAAGAAGTGGCAACAGTTGCTTATAGCAAATATTTTTGCTCAATTTAACTCTTAACTTGACTTTAAGATTTAGATGTAAATGCAAGTTAATTAGAAAAATTGTACAAACAAAATCTTTATATATTTAGTGTTTACTTGAGCAGTTCTATGTGAATTTTCTGGTTATTTTTGTGTTTTATTATTTTTATACAAAAAGTGGACAGAGGAGAGTGAGAGAGGACACATGGAAAAAGAATGAATCATAGAATAACAGTTTAAAGAGATACTTGATATTCTTTATATAGAACAAAGGAAGAAACAAATTCATTAACATATAATAATAAAATGTTGCTTGTAGATACTAAGTAGAATTTACCTAACTACCTAAGCAGAAATAAAGCTACTTATTTATTTTCTCTTGTACTTTAGATCATGTCCAGGAAAGACTATAATACTTTTTTCTTGTATTTTTTTACAAATAACCACTTAACCCACCTGTGACAAGAGAGTCTTCCTAGCCTTCCTGTTGTACTTGAAGATAAGTTCATCACATTTATATTCATCTGAGACTGTTGAGATTTAATTCTCCTGAGGCTCTGACTCTTCTGAGTTATTCCAATGTGATTAATTACACTCATCTCTCAGTGCTTTTCTTGCGAATATACAACCAATGCACCCATAGTTATCATATTCACTGCTTATCCTTGTCTGCATTTTTAGAGTGACATATTAATGGTGACAGACTTTTTTTTTAGAAATTTTAGTGAAATCAGTCACTCAATGAAACTGAAATTGAACTTTAAGCAATGGTGTCTACATTCTTCCTTATTTGTTTCGATTCTTCCATGTCCACGGCAATTTCACCCACAACCTACTTTAAAATGTGCTAATGTAAACTGTGAAAATAGTAACATTCCCACCTCTTCCTTCCTCCCTTCAAGCATTATTTCTATGTATCTCCTTCATTCTCTTTAAAAGTAATAGCCTGTTTTTTTAATTATTGTTACACACATGCACACATATGCAGACACATGCACCTGCATGTGCACATGTGTGAGAGCACACAGTTTTGAATCCATTCCATTTTGACTAAAGGTCAGAGAATTCAAACCTATTCTTGCTCCTCAAGGACAGATAGCAGGATATTTGGCCAACAGTGCGACTACTGGATGTCTTGCTACTCAAAGATTAAACAACAGGACTTAGGGCATGGTTACTAGGCGTTTTGAGATGTAAAGAGCTAATTAAGCTTGTTTCTTTCTTGTATTATGGGAAGGAGTCTTTTGCCTTCCCCTTTTAATTGGGGAACATAAGGACTATCAGTAATAAACCTGACGGTGTTACAGTATTCCCTGAAAGCCCTTCCAACTCTTACCTTCTGTCCCTTATATTTCTTTCCTCAATCCTCACTCCCCTTTTCAGGAACATGTGAAAAAGTTGGCCAGTCCAACACAAAGGCATGCTTGAATACAAAAATTGCATCTGCTCTCTCTGCATACCATTATTTGTATGCCTATTTTCAGGACTGAATATTTGGTACAGGGTAGCTAATTGTGTATTCTTTCCTGAGGAAAACTAATTTTTCCACTCTCAAGATTCTTTGTTTGTTTGTTTGTTGTCCAAGGTTTCTGTCCTGTCCAGTTCCTACAGTCGTTAAATTTCTAAGAAATCACACAGAGGTCCACATTACCTATAAACTGATTGGTCCATTAGCTCAGGCTTCTATTAACTCTTATAACTTATATTAGTCCATTATTCTTGTCTATGTTAGCCACGTGACTTGGTACATTTTTCAGCATGATAGTCACATCTTGCTTGCTCTGTGGCTGGATCAGGACTGCAGACTAGGACTTCCTTTTTCCCAGAATTCTCCTGTTCTCATTGACCTACCTCTACTTCCTGTCTGGTTGTCCTGCTGGGCTACTGGCCAATTAGCATTTATTTAAAGTATAATTGACAGAGTACAGACCATTGTCTCACATGATTTGTTTGTTTTCATATTTTGTTTTTTCGAGAAAGGATTTCTCTGTAGCTTTGGAGCTTGTCTTGCAACTTGCACTGTTGACCAGACTGGCTTCAAACTCATAGACATCTACTTATCTCTGTCTCCCAAGTATACACTCTCAGCATTCTTTAATTACATGTGTTTCTTTGTTT
Organism: Microtus oregoni; assembly: GCF_018167655.1. Taxonomy (NCBI): domain Eukaryota; kingdom Metazoa; phylum Chordata; class Mammalia; order Rodentia; family Cricetidae; genus Microtus; species Microtus oregoni. The sequence goes on along the minus strand of NW_024543077.1, from coordinate 41,278,582 downwards.
AGTGATGATGCCTCTTGTGATACCCCTGTCAATATTTGCATGTCTACTGGTGTATTCTTTGTTCAGGTCATGTTTATCCTGTCATGTCAGTGACATTTTATGAATATAGGTCCTGACATTCTCGGAGATCCAATGACAAAGTCAAATCATTTTTTCCTTTGACTTTTACAATCTTTCCACCCCTCTTTCACAATGGTTTCTGAGTCTGAGGTGCAGGAGATGTATTGTGGTTGATTCAGTTGAGATAAGCTGACACAATTCTCCATTTTGATTTTTTATAATTTTCTATAATTGGCTCTGCTACAAAGATAATTTACCTTTTAAAAAAATCAAGTTTCTGATTTTTACTCTTAATGTTCTCTGTCCAAGAAACCAAACATTTTGATTGATTGTAATAGTATCAAAGAGTTCCACAGTACTCTGGATTGGTTTATTTATTTAGGGATAAACTCACAGTAAGGATAGCAATCTGCAGTCTTCTGTATGAGCTGGGAACTTTAAGTGAATCCAGCAGAAAAAGGGGCATACTTTTCATCTGAACTTTTAGTACATGAGACCATACCCAAAATGGGCTAGTATCTTAAAAACTATTGACAGAAGGAGTTCCCACAACAGTCAGTAGTCCTTTACCAGTGCTGATGGTATAAGAAAACCCTACAGTGTGCCTGATCATGGTTCACTGTGGAAACCTGAAAGACATTGAGTATCATACCCAGACATGAAGAGTGCATCCATAGATATGCTCACACAAGAATAAAAGTACCATACGCGCACGCCTATATCAGTATCTTTTTTGACTCCAATTTCCTTTCATAGGGACACCCAGAGCAATGGATAACACCATTTATATTCTGAAGGGGTTGTACAATACCTTCTACTAAGCAGCCTCCCATATGACAATATCCTCTGGAATGCTGGCCAAACACATACATAACTGTTTCCATAGGCTTTAGTTGTCTAAGAACAGTCAAATTGAAAGCCAATTGCCAATATCATATTTTATTGAGGAAATAAATTTAAAAAGCCATTTCTCGCCCCTCACCAGAAGAACTTTACCAGTGAGCATGAAATAACAATTTTAAAGAATAATTACTTCAATGTGGAAAAAATTGCACATCATCACTAATTAACCAACCTTTGTATTTGAGCGATAAATCAAAGAAAAAGAAGTGACATTACATGGAAAATAACAAATTATCCTTTAGATCTCCAGAAATTAAATTGATGCTTTCTATTTCTACTATTCACTATTTACATATTATTCCCAAAGAATGGAGTTGTAGTCCACTATTTGGACATAAAAAATTATTCATCTGGTACAAATATTTTTGATACAATAATGGGATATCAAAATATTGGAATATCAATTTGTAGATAGATTATATAGTGCACAGAAAATCCAAAAACACTTAATACTTATTTTCTATGCTTTGTAAAATAAAATTAGAGTAGACTGTGATGCATATCACATATGTCCAAACAGATCATAACATTTAATTCTTCATAACATTTCATCTTCAGCAACAAGAATGAAGGACAAAAGTCATATGTACAAACACAATTAAAAAATTTTAAGGCCAACACCCTAAGTGTATTTAATGACTTGACACTTCTACTGTCTTTATGACACATATAAGAGATGTTATTTTAGAAATTAAGTGTGGAAGGAAATAATGAGAGGAAAAAATTGAAGACATAAAAAGAGTGATTTTAGGTACAACAAAGTATGTAATATTCTGTCTCATTAGAACAGCATCTGTCAGAGTTTCCATGTCAGGCTTTAATTTCCTAAAGTATTCCACCAAGCAATATATTTATCAAAATAACAAATTCAGAAAGATGATTTCATAAGTCAGATATGTTTTGTTTTACAGTTTGAAGTCTCTCTTCACTTATTCCACAATCATTGTAATGTCTAATTTTGACTGCCAGTTTGACGGCTTTGAAATCAAGTAAAACTAAAGCAGCCAGGTTTATCTGCAGGAGATAGTTTCAATAACGTCATGTAAGGTATGAAGGCTCACCCTAAATTTGGGACATACATTCTGGGGACATCCCACCTAAAATGGCAATGATGAAGGTAGATACATGCCCGATTTCTCTTACTTCTAAAGGCAAGTTCATCTATCTTGTTCCTGAGGCATTCCTTCACTGGCAGCCAAACCTGCTTCTTCAGATGCAAATGGAGAATGAAGACCAGCTGAATCATTCAGCTGTGTAGATTAAACAAATACCAGATTCTTTCAGTCAGACACACCCATTGTTGAACTAGTTGCACCACAACCTGTATGTCAGTATAATAATTCCCTTTTGGAATAAATACGTGCATACATACATACATACGTTCTCTCTGTTATTTTCCTCTTCCTCTAAGGAAGTCTGACTAATGCAATCACTTTAACAGATAAATGGCTACACCTATGTGGATACAAGTATGGTTTACATGCCTTAATAAATAGGATATGTTGTAGTATGAGGGGCGGGGCTGCGTCCCCAACACCCCAGCCGCCTGCTCGGCTAGCTTATGTCCGAAATAATTACATGGAAACTTGTATTCATTTAATCACTGCTTGGCCCATTTCTATCTAGCCTCTTCTAGGCTAATTCTCACATATTAATTTAGCCCATTTCTAATCATCTGTGTAGCACCCCTAGGTGCGCTTACCGGGAAGATTCTAGCCTATGTCCATCCTGGGTCGGAGCTTCATGCGTCTGCCTGGGAGTTGGGAGCATGGCATCTCTCTGAGGTGTCTGCTCCTGAGAGGAGAGCTGTCGAGTCTGACCTCACTTCCTCTTCCTCCCAGCGTTCTGTTCTGTTCATTCCTCCCACAGGGCCAAGCAGTTTCTTTATTGCTTAACCAATGAAATCAACAGATTGATATATGACACTCCCACATCAATATGTTTATAGAATAAGGCTTATTTCCATGAATACAACATCTTCTAAGTTAGTGACGATAACTTGCCACACCATTTGTTATTTTAATGTATTCCTCTGAATGAATTCTGCCAAGAATGTCAATTGTCTCCACATCTTTCTGACTTTTTTACAGAAAATGGCATACTTGAGGTCAAGGTCGCTTTTCAGAGGTAGATCACAGTTCTGGAAGATGGTAATCTAAAGTCAGTGATCTGCACATGGTGTCAGGAGAAAGCCTGGAATTTGGTTCATAGATTTACCATTTCTTAGTGTCCTCATTTGGTATGAGACACCAAGAGTCTTTGATTTTATAGAGGAGCACAAATTTCTTCGCTAGAGGATACCTTCATGATTTTTATCACTTCCTATAGTTCTTGCATGCCAATATCATAGTTAAGTGGATTGATTGTCAACACAGGAAATTTAATATGAGTTTTGGTTAAACAAATCATATTAACGGTTAATGGTTATGTTAATAGTCTAATGGAAACAAGTCCTTCACTACTAATTATTAATTCATCAGGGTTTTTAAAAATTCTACCTTGATACCTTTTTTAAAATAGAGTACTCTATATTCTGAAAGTAAATAAATGAGTAAGACACATACATTGGTCTCAACCTGCTTCTTATTATTAAACTTCAGCACACATACTTAGTAAATTAAAAAACTGATATTATCAATTTTGTTTTGTACAGTAGAAAGCCAATAGACATGATACATTTCTGTGTAGTCAATAAATTCCCTTAGAACCACATTTTATTTCTGAGCCTGACCAGGGCTTCTTTCACATCCTTGTTCCTCAAGCTGTAAATCAGAGGGTTTATTGTGGGAATAATGAGGAGGTAAAAGACTGATGTCATTTTGTCTTGGTCTAGAGAGTAGGCAGAACTAGGTCTGAAATACATGAAGAGCATGGTCCCCTGGAAAATCCCAACTGCAGTCAGGTGAGAGGCACAGGTAGAGAAAGCCTTGGAACGACCCCCAGCAGAGCTGATCTTTAAAACTGAGGAGATAATGTAGCAGTAGGAGATAAGGACCCCTGAAATGGTGCTCAGTTCAATGAAACCAAAAAGGGTGAACAATACCAGTTCATTGACCTGTGTATCAGAACAGGAAAGTAATAAAACAGCAGGAAAATCACAGAAGAATTGATTAATATATGTAGAGCCACAGAAACATAAGCTGAATGTCAATGAAGTATGTATCAAGCCATCTATAGTTCCCAACAGATAAATTCCAGTTAAGAACTGGTAACAAACTCTACTGGACATGTCCACAGCATACATCAGAGGGTTGCTGATGGCTTTGTACCTATCAAAGGCCATCACTGCCAGAAGCATGCACTCAATATCTATAAAGATACATACTAATAAGAATTGCAGGAAGCAGGCTACAAAGGAGATTGGATTATTCTCTGCGAGAAGGTCCAACAGCATCTTTGGTCCCACTGCGGTGGAATAGGATAAGTCAGAGAAGGCCAGGTGGCTGAGGAAGAAGTACATTGGTGTATGAAGCTGGGAATCCATTCTGATCAAAATGATCATTCCAACATTTGACAGCAGAATAATAATATAAACAATAAGAAACACAAGAAATAAAACCCCTTTCATGTCAGGGTTACTGGAAATTCCCAGGAGGAAAAAGTCGGGTAATAAAGAGCAGTTTTCCATTTCCATTCTTCATTTTTCGCGGTCTAAATGATTACAGAAATTTTCAGTGTCATGATATATTAGACTTTTTATTTCTCAATATGGTATTGTATAATAAACTCAGGAAAATGTAATATAATTGCTAAATGGAATGATATGTTGAGATATTTGTGTATGATGTACACTAAGAAAACTGGCTCAGTACATAGCAGCATTTTCATTAACAAAAAACCCACTAAATTAGGTACATAATCAACATTCTTTGAAATATATACATATATTTCATTTTCTTTCTGACTTGCCTAGAAATCTGACACTCATTTTTAGGCAATGTATTTGAAATAAATAGGATATTATACAGATTTAATATAATAGAATATTTAATGACCAATAAAGCCATACAGAACATCTCGTCACTTAATCAAAAGCATCATTGTCATTATATTTGCTGCATTCACTATTCTATTTGTTACAAGTTAGTTATGAAACAAAATCAACTTTTCAGGGAGTCATAAAACCAAATTAATGTGGAATTGTGTTAAAATTCTACTTATTTGATTAATATTTAAACATGACCAGCTACTCCCTTTCACTGGAAAAACCAATCTTTCCAACTTTTCAAATTCTATGTAAGTCAAATAAAAGTAGCAGAATATACTAAACACTCACTAGAACATGTCCCTGATTATTAGGATACAGATTTTATGACACTACAGAATCAGAATAATCTATGTGTTTTTTATTCCTCAACTGACTTCCTCATATGTTCAATAAAAGCAAAATTTTATTTTTATTCTGTCTTAAGCCATAAGTGTACCTGAAATAAGGCAGTCTTGCTGTCATTTCTCTAGTGCAGATGGACCAGGTTGATCACATTTATTTTCAATAATACTATTGCAATTAAATTCTCTTGAGGTTCTTTCTTCCCATCATCATATAAACCTAACATGACTAATTAGTGTCTGGGCTCAGGAGATTTTTTTTTTCCTGGGCATCCTGAGACAACCATCCCTATGGCTGTTATTTCAACTCCTCACGCGTCAATCAATTTGATAATTTATGTTGACCAGAATTTTTAGTAGAATGAGACACATAATAAAACTAAAATTGACCTTTTATTAGCAATTTCCATATTCTTTATTATTTATCACAACTTGTCCATTTCTTAGACTACTTCCCCAAAATTCAATTTTGAAAAATTAACAACCTTATAGACTCTTTACTTTATTTGATTTTCATTGTATATTCTTTTCATATAATATTTTATCAGGATTTCCTCTCCCAGAAATCCTTCGAGGTCCTTCCCACCTCTTCAGCCATGCAATTCTATGTTCTTTCCTTCTTTTTCTCATTAGAATACAAACAAGCAAAAAGTTAAAATAACAGATTCTTTAAAAACCAAAGAAACACACAAATACAAGCAAAAACCATATGAAAAAAAATAATATAAAAGTGAAAGAGCAACAAGACCCTCCCCAACAAGAAAGATCAAACAAAGCAGTATGTAACAAAAGATCTCCAATAATATCATTGAATTAATTTTGTTTCGTCCATCTACTGCTGGGAATAGGGTCAACTCTTAAGAGGATTTAATATAACCAGTGAGACTCTATTGGAGAAAGCTATTTTCTTTTTTGCAAGCAAGTTTCAATTGCACACAGATTCTTGGTGAAGGGCGGAAGCCCATGTATATTTCCTCCTGTCAGAGTTTGAACATCATCTGGTTTGAACCTGTGCCTGATGCCACATTTTCTGTGAGTTCAGATGTGTATCAGTCATTTTGTGTCTAAAAGACACTGTTTCCTTTGAGGCACCCATCCTGCAGAGGCTCTCAAGCTCCTAAGGGGAGAAATTTGATAAAGACTTCTTGTTTACGACAGAGTTTTCTAAAATCTCCCAGTCTCTAAACCTTGTCCAATTGTGTGTATCTGTGTTAGTTTCCATCTACTCTTAGAGGAAACTTCTCTGATGATGGCTGAGGGAGGCACTGATCCTCTCTCTCTCTCTCTCTCTCTCTCTCTCTCTCTCTCTCTCTCTATATATATATATATATATATATATATATGTGTGTGTGTGTATGTGTGTGTGTGTGTGTGTGTGTGTGTGTGTGTGTGATTAAGAGTCATTTTATTGCTATGTTTCTTTAGCAGAACAAAAGTATTTGGTTTCACCCTAGGCCCCTGGACTATCTAGTCTAAAGGCTGATAGCTTCACAGTGTCACAGACAGTATCAGATATTTTAGCCTAATTCTTGACACTATTTGTGTGTACATTTCTCTCACAGTTATGTATTCCACTTCTCCCTAGTATATCTGTTAAGTTTTGTTTCTAGGATGTTAGGGTTTTTAATACTTCAGTTAGTTGTGTGTTTTCCATTATCTACATGCCTTTTTTTAATTTATTTATTTATTAAAGATTTCTGTCTCTTCCCAGCCACCGCCTCCCATTTCCCTCCCCCTCCCCTAATTAAGTCCCCCCCCTCAGCCCGAAAAGCAATCAGGGTTCCCTGTCCTGTGGGAAGTCCAAGGAACCCCCCACCTCTATCCAGGTCTAGTAAGTTGAGCATCCAAACTGCCTAGGCTCCCACAAAGCCAGTACGTGCAGTAGGATCAGAAACCCAGTGCCATTGTTCTTGAGTTCTCAGTAGTCCTCATTGTCCGTTATGTTCAGAGAGTCCGGTTTTATCCCAGGCTTTTCCAGACCCAGGCCAGCTGGTCTTGGTGAGTTCCCAGTAGAACATCCCCATTGTCTCAGTGTGTGGGTGCACCCCTCATGGTCCTGAGTTCCTTGCTCGTGCTCTCTCTCCTTCTGCTCCTGATTTGGACCTTGAGAATTCAGTCCTGTGCTCCAATGTGGGTCTCTGTCTCTGTCTCCTTTCATCGCTTGCTGAAGGTTAATATTCAGGAGGATGCCTATATGTTTTTCTTTGGGTTCTCCTTATTTAGCTTCTCTAGGATCACTAATTATAGGCTCAATGCCCTTGGTTTATGGCTAGAAACCAAATATGAGTGAGTACATCCCATGTTCCTCTTTTTGTGTCTGGCTTACCTCACTCAGGATAGTGTTTTCTATTTCCATCCATTTGTATGCAAAATTCAAGAAGTCCTTGTTTCTTACTGCTGAATAATACTCTAATATGTATATATTCCATACTTTCTTCATCCATTCTTCCGTTGAAGGGCATCTAGGTTGTTTCCAGGTTCTGGCTATGACAAACAATGCTGCTATGAACATAGTAGAGCATATACTTTTGTTGTATGATAAGGCCTCTCTTGGGTATATTCCCAAGAGTGGTATTGCGGGGTCCAGGGGTAAGTTGATCCCAAATTTCCTGAGAAACCGCCACACTGCTTTCCAAAGTGGTTGCACAAGTTTGCATTCCCACCAGCAATGGATGAGTGTACCCCTTTCTCCACAACCTCTCCAACAAAGGCTATCATTGGTGTTTTTGATTTTCGCCATTCTGACAGGTGTAAGATGGTATCTTAAAGTTGTCTTGATTTGCATTTCCCTGATCGCTAAGGAAGTTGAGCATGACCTTAAGTGTCTTTTGGCCATTTGAAGTTCTTCTGTTGAGAATTCTCTGTTCAGCTCAATGCCCCATTTTATAATTGGGTTGGTTAGCCTTTTACAGTCTAGTTTCTTGAGTTCTTTATATATTTTGGAGATCAGACCTTTGTCAGTTGCGGGGTTGGTGAAGATCTTCTCCCAGTTAGTGGGTTGCCTTTGTGTCTTAGCGACAGTGTCCTTTGCTTTACAGAAGCTTCTCAGTCTCAGGAGGTCCCATTTATTAAATGAGGTCCTTAATGTCTGTGCTGCTGGGGTTGTATGTAAGAAGTGGTCTCCTGTGCCCATGTGTTGTAGAGTACTTCCCACTTTCTCAATAATCAACTTTATATGGAAAAACAAAAAACCCAGGATAGCCAAAACAATCTTATACAACAAAGGATCATCTGGAGGCATTACCATCCCTGACTTCAAACTCTACTACAGAGCTACAGTATTGAAAACAGCTTGGTATTGGCATAAAAACAGAGAAGTCGACCAATGGAATCGAATAGAAGACCCTGACATTAACCCACAACCCTATGAACACCTGATTTTTGATAAAGGAGCTAAAAGTATACAATGGAAAAAAGAGAGCATCTTCAACAAATTGTGCTGGCAAAACTGGATGTCAACCTGTAGAAGAATGAAAATAGATCCATATCTATCACCATGCACAAAACTCAAGTCCAAATGGATTAAAGACCTCAATATCAGTCTGAACACACTAAACCTGATAGGCACCAGACCTCATTACAGATGGTTGTGAGCCACCATGTCATTGCTGGGAATTGAACTCAGGACCTCTGGAAGAGCAGGCAATGCTCTTAACCTCTGAGCCATCTCTCCAGCCCATGGGGTGGCTTTTGAACTAACCAAGATGACTGGTTCCATATCTGGCAGAGAGGCAGGTGGATCTCTGGGAGTTTGAGGCCAGCTCTTTGTTGACAAGAGCTAGTTCCAAAGACAGGCTCCAAAGCAACAGAGAAATCCTGCCTTGGAAATCAAAACAAGAACACAAACCAAAAAAAAAAAAATAATAATAAAACATAAATTAAATGAGAGAGAGAGAGAGAGAGAGAGAGAGAGAGAGAGAGAAGAAATGTTGATTTGTCGATTTACAGACAAGAAATAAGAAAAAACAAAACCATAATACAAAACCATAATGTTACCAAGATGACAGCCTGGTTTATATAATGAGTTAAAGGTATTATACAGAGAAACCCTGCACCAAAAAAATAATAATAATAAAAGAAGAAAACAGAAAAAAAAACAAAGGAAGAAAAAAAACAAGGAAAAAGGATGGAAGGAAGGAAGGAAGAAAAAACAGGTGTTTTCCTTTTTTTTTCTTTGTTTATCTCAGGTTATTTTATTTTAATTTTTTTTTAATTGCAGCAGCAGCAGTATATTTTGGGCAGCTGCCTAGCTGGGTAATGGTGGCAGCACATTTCTTTATTCTCAGCCCTCAGAAATCAGGAGAGGCAGAGGCAGGCAGATCGCTGTGAGTTTGAGGCCACCTTGTTCTGCAGTGTGAGTTTCAGGACAGGCAAAAGGACAGACACAGAGAAACCCTGTCTTGGGGGAAAAAAGTGTGTTTAGTGCAGGCCTTTAATTCCGGCACTAGGAAGCAGAGGTAGAGGCAGGGGCAGCTAGATCTCTGTGAGTCTGAGGCCAGCCTTGTCTACAAAGTGAGTTCCAGGGCAAACACAGGGAACCTCTATGTAGAAAAAACCACAAATAAACTAATAATAATAATAATAATAATCTAAGAGCTCAATTAATTGACTTCACCCACAATTCAAAAATAAAAAAAAAGAGTGTGTCTGACTGATCAGTGAAAGGACTATGTGGGCCAAGGGGCTGCCACAATTATGGCTTGGTGAGAGGGAGGAACTGAGAGAGGGAGGGAGGGAGGGAGGCCTGCTTTCTTGGGGTTCTTTTTTGGTAGTTGTGTTTGTACAACCCCACACCCCACTTCTCATACTAAATACCGAGTCTGAGAAAATTAAAACAGCCGTGGAAAAATTCCCACTTGGATATCTGTTCCTGCCCTGTAAAACAAGAACCACAACAAAAATATCCATATCTAAGCAGACGAATTAAGTTGTAGCCTCACCCTTTAAAGGTTTAGCAAGGAGTTCTAGCTGTTGGGAAGGGCTGGTGACCTTGAACTTTACTAGTCTCTTAAATCTGCCCTCTCACTTTTACCAGGTGCCCTCAGGGGACAGGAGTGGAGGCCAGGGCCCTTGCTACAGGAGATTTCCTAGATCACCTACAGGCGCTTAGGATTCCTGGGTCTGCTTAGAGAAAGACACACGATACAGGAGACACAGAGAAAAAAAAATTTTTTTTTTTTTTTTTTTTTCTGAGACAAGGATTCTCTGTAGCTTTGGCACCTGTCCTGGAACTGTAGACGACCAGGCTGGCCTCAAACTCACAGAGATCTGCCTGCCTCTGTCTGCCACAGAGAAAATTACAACAGCCATGGAATAATATGAAAAATTCTGATTTATGCCAGGCGGTGGTGGCGCACGCCTTTAATCCCAGCACTTGGGAGGCAGAGGCAGGCAGATCTCTGTGAGTTCGAGACCAGCCTGGTCTACAAGAGCTAGTTCCAGGACAGTCTCCAAAACCACAGAGAAACCCTGTCTCAAAAAACCAAAATAAATAAATAAATAAATAAATATAATAAAAATAAAATAAAATGTTAAAAAAAAATCTGACTTTGATATCATTTCCAGGAATACTGATGCAGTGAATTATTTGGAGCATTTTCACTTCAGACAGAAAAAAATAAAAATGTCATTTTATTGATTTCTTTTAGAGGGTCTCTTTCCCACCAGGATGGTTTGCACTTGCTGGGTTTTGAAGATGATCTCCTGATCCTTGTATTCCCAGTTCCTGAGTGCTGCCGGCAGGACAGACATGGGCTCACTATACATTCGAGTTTTTGATGCAGTACTGAGAACCTGGAGCCCAAAGGACAAGGCTTCAGCTTCCCCTGCCCCTCTGACATAAGCCAGATACATAAATGATTACCCAGATTTTATTTAAATCTCTCAGTGTGGCTTGTGTATGTGGGGGAGACAGGGAAGGTATCACATTTCAAAACATTTTCATAACTGCACTTAGCACTGCATTCTTTTCCGTTTATTTTACTTTTATTTGAGAGTGTTTCCAATTGTGTAGGACTTAGTTAAATTTCTTAAGGAATTTTTTATGATTTATTTAACTTTATTTTATGTGCAATGGTCTGAAGATGTCAGATCACCCAGAAACTACTGAATTTACAATCACTATGAGCTGTCATGCAGGTGCTGGGAATTGAACCCAATTTCTCTGGACGAGCCACGAAACTAGCTCTCCGGGCTCTTAATTTAAAAGTTTATTCATGTGTCTCTGGATGTGCCTGTGCCTGTGTTTGGTTTGTGTGTGTGTTGTGGGGGTGGGGGTGGGGGGTGGCTTTTGACCTCACCAGACAAAGGCATTCAAGAGCACTGGCTCCATATTTAGCAGAAATAGGATCTCTGGGAGTTTTAGGACAGCCTGGTCTACAAGAAAGGAGCTAGTTTTAAGAACAGTCTCCAAAGCAGCAGAGAAACCCTGTCTCATAAAGCAAAACACAAAACCAAATATACATAAATATAGATAGATAGATAGATAGATAGATAGATAGATAGATAGATGACAGCTAGGGCTGTTACACAGAGAGACCATGCCTCAAGAATTAACTATTAAAAGAAGGAAAAAAAAAGCAAGAGAGCAAGAAAGCAAAAAATCAAGTAAGCAAGATGATAAAACACCTCCAAGATCAGGGAGACCAAAGCAGGCAGATCACTGTGAGTTTAAGGCTACTTTGTTCTGCACATTGAGATTCAGGTTAGGCAAAGTGACACAGAGAAACCCTGTTTTCAAAAAAAAAATGTGTTTAGTGTACGCCTTTAATGCCAGCACTAGAAGGCAGAGGCAGGCGGATCTCTGTTAGTCTGAGGCCAGTCTTGTTTACAAAGTGAGTTCCAGGGCACACAAGGATACACAAGGAAACCGCGTGTTGCAAAACCACAAATAAACAAACAAATAAAGAGATAATAACAATAAAAATATTTGAGAGTTCAAATAATTGACCTCATCCACAATAAAAAAATATAAAAATAAAAATATCAAAAGCTCTTGAATGGGGGCTGGAGAGATGGCTCAGCGGTTAAGAGCATTGCCTGCTCTTCCAAAGGTCCTGAGTTCAATTCCCAGCAACCACATGGTGGCTCACAACCATCTGTAATGGGGTCTGGTGCTCTCTTCTGGCCTTCAGACATACACAGAGAAAGAATATTGTATACATAATAAATAAATATTTATTTAAAAAATGCATTTGAACGCATCGGCACAGGAGACCGCTTCCTAAATCTAACTCCAGTACAGAATATCGTCACTAACCCCACATCAGACAGAGGTCTGATCTCCAAAATATACAAAGAACTCAAGACATTGGTCATTTCAAGAACAAATAATCCAATTCACAAAATGGAGGTACAGACCTAAACAGAGAACTCTCAACCGAGAAATCTAAAATGGCTGAAAGACACTTAAGGAAATGTTCAACATCCTTAGTCATCAGAGATAGGTAAATCAAAACAGCTCTGAGATTCCACTTTATACCTGTAAGGATGGCCAAGATCAAAAACACTGATGACAACTTATGCTGGAGAGGATGTGGGGAAAAGGGAACACTGCTGCATTGCTGGTGGGAATGCAAGCTGGTACAGCCCCCTTTGGATGTCAGTGTGGCGATTTCTCAGAAAATTAGGAAACAACCTTCCTCAAGACCCAGCAATACCACTTTTAGGTATATATGTAAAGGATGCTCAATTGTGCCACAAGGACATGGGCTCAACTATGTTCATAGCAGCATTGTTTGTCATAGCCAGAACCTGGAAGTAGCCTAAATGCCCTCTGACTGAAGAATGGATGAGGAAAATGTGGTATACTTACACAATGGAGTACTTACTACACAGCAGAAAAGAATAATGACATCTTGAATTTTGCAGGCAAATGGATGAAGCTAGGAAACATCATTTTGAGGAAAGTAACCCAGACCCTAAAAGACAATTACCACATATACTCACTCATAAGTGATTTTTAAACATAAAGCTCACAAATCACAATCCCGGAGAACCTAGACAACAATGAGGACCCTAAGAGAGACATACATAGATCTAAAATACATGAGTAGTAGAAAAAGACAAGATCTCCTGAGAGCATGGGAACCTTGGGAGAGGGTGGAAGGGGAGACATGGAAGAGAGCAAAGAAAAATGTAGAGCTTAACAAAAATAAATATAAGAAACAAAGGCGGGTGGTGGTGGCACATTCTTTTAATCCCAGCACTTGGGAGGCAAAGGCAGGTGGATCTTTGTGAATTTGAGGCCAGCCTGGTCTACAAGGGTTAGTTCCAAAGCTACAGAGAAACCCTGTCGTGAAAAACCAAAAATAAATAAATAAATAGGCATGGATTTTTTTAAAAAAAATCAAACGCAGGGGGCTGGAGAGATGGCTCAGTGGTTAAGAGCATTGCCTGCTCTTCCAAAGGTCCTGAGTTCAATTCCCGGCAACCACATGGTGGCTCACAACCATCTGTAATGAGATCTGGTGCCCTCTTCTGGCCTGCAGGCATACACACGGACAGAATATTGTATACATAATAAATAAATATTTAAAAAAAAAAAAAATCAAACGCAAACTAAGTAGAAATAACTACTTTCGGTATGCCATTCAAGAATTAGGGAACCCTTTATGGGAGACACATGGGAGACACAGGCAGAAGGACATCTGTGAGTTAAAATCCAGACTCATCTACCAAGTGAGATCACAAGACTCGTGCACTGTCTTATAGGTCCTAAACTCCCATGGTCCAGTTTCTAGGACCAAGGAGACAGTTGATAATGTCTCCTTCTTCTTTCTTTCCTTCCTTTTTTTTTTTTTTTTTTTGTGTGTGTGGGGGGGTGTGTTTGGTTAAACTTTTATATATTTTTTTTTATTTGGGTTGGGGGCCTCTCTATAAAGCCTGGAAATTCACAGATGTGCACCACAATAACCAGGGTCAGTTTCTTGTAGATTTAGTTTAATTTCAAATTTTGTTTGTATCTCTTGGTCTGCACCAAGTGTGTCCCTGTGGGGGTGGGGGGCAGGGAAGTTGTCCTATTTTAGAACATTTTATTTTACTTTTATTTGAGACAGTCTTTCTGGTTGTGTAGAACTTATTTTAATTTCAAATTTTTAAAGAATTTTTTTATGATTTATTTAACTTTATTTTATGTGCAGTCGTGTGAAACTGGATTTACAATCACTTATGAGCTGCTGCCTTGTGGGGGTTACATCTCAGGAGCACAAGAACCCAAATCTGTGCTGTACTCCCTGTCACCAAAAGAGGTCACTAGATCCCCACCATGTGGTTTCTGGACATTCCAGAAATTCCATCTCTCCAGTTCTCATTCTTTCATTGTTCCTCCTGCATGCCTGCATCTAGTGAGAGAGTGGGCAACTTTCCTCCCTGCTTCTCTGTGTCTGTGTCTGTCACATCCTGGATAGCCAGAGTGCCCGCCATCTCTGCCTGAGATAGATGTGGCTGGCAGCCCTGGGGCTGGGGGAAAGGGAGAGAGTGGGTTCCCTGGAGAGCCTTGGGCAGAGGCTCTGTGGATTCCCTGCCGGAGGCCTCACTGCCTCTGAGGAGCCCGTGGGGGAGGGGGAAAGGGAAGGTCAACCAGAGAGTCCTGCCTGGCTTTTGCTTTGCTTTGTTTTTGTTTTTGTTTGTTTGTTTGTTTATTTTATTTTCAGGTACAGCTGTGACCAGGTCTGGATCCAGGACAGACTCAAAAGCTAGAGAGAAATCCTGTCTCAGAAAACAAAAATAAATAAATACATAAATAAACACATAAACAAATACATAAACTAATAAATGAATGGATAGATAGATAGCCAGACAGAGAGAGAGAGATGATAAAACACCTTCAAGATCAGGGAGACCAAGGCTGGCAGATCACTGTAAGTTTAAAGCTACCTTGTTCTGCAGATTGAGATTCAGGACAGGCAAAGTGACACAGAGAAACCCTGTTTTCAAAAAAAAGGTGGGGGCTGGAGAGATGGCTCTGCGGTTAAGAGTGCTGACTGCTCTTCCAGAGGACCCAGGTTCAATTCCTACCACCCACATGGCAGTCAACAGCTGTCTGTAACTCCAAGATCTGACACCCTCAGATAGACATACATGCAGGCAAAACACCAATGCCGATAAAATAAATTATTAGGAAAATAAATATATAAAAAAGGTTGTTTAGCCTTTAATCCCAGCATTAGGAGGCAGAGGCAGATGGCTCTCTGTGAGTCTGAGGCCAGTTTTGTCTACAAAGTGAGTCCCAGGGCATACGCATACAAGGGCACACAACGAAATCCTATGTTGAACAACCACAAATAAACAAACAAATAAAGAGATAATAACAATAAAAATATTTGAGAGTTCAAATAATTGACTTCATCCACAATAAAAGAATATAAAAATAAAAATATCAAACGCATTTGAACGCATCAGCACAGGAGACCGCTTCCTAAATAGAACCCCAGTAGCACAGACACTGAGAGAAACAATTAATAAGTGAGAGAGACCTCCTGAAACTGAAAAGCTTCTGTAAAGCAAAGAACACGGCCAACAAGACAAAATGACGGCCTTACAGAATGGAAAAAGATCTTCACTAACCCCACATCAGACAGAGGTCTGTCTGATCTCCAAAACATACAAAGAACACAAGACATTGGTCATCTCAAGAACAAATAATCTAACTCACAAAATGGAGTACAGACTTAAACAGAGAACTCTCAACCGAGGAATCTAAAATGGCTGAAAGACACTTAAGGAAATGTTCAACATGCTTAGTCATCAGAGAAATGCAAATCAAAACAAGTTTCTAGAAACAAGGAGACAGTTCATAATGTTTCTTTCTTCTTTTCTTCCTTCTTTTTTTTTTTGGTTGAACTTTTATATATATATATATATATATATATTTTTTTTTTTTTTTTTTTTTTTTTTAATTTGGGATGGGAGCCTCTCTCCAAAACCTGGGAATTCACAGAGGTACACCTGTCTCTGTCTCTTGGATGATAGAATAAAAGATGTGCACCACAGTGACAATCCAACTAAGTTTTTAGTATCTCATTCTATTAATTTCATGTACATTTAGTTTCATTTCAAATTTTGTTTGTATCTCTTGGTCTGCACCCAAGTGTGTCCTTGGTGGGGGGGGGGGGCATGGAAGGTGCCCTATTTCAGAACATTTTATTTAACTTTTATTTGAGACAGTCTTTCCAGTTGTGTAGAACTTAGTTTTCATTTCAAATTTTTAATGACCAGGAAGGATGAAAGCATTCAAAAGGACTGGTTCCATATCTGGCAGAGAGGCAGGTGGATCTCTGGGAGTTTGAGGCCAGCCTGGTCGACGAGAGCTAGTTCCAAAGACAGGCTCCAAAGCAACAGAGAAAACCCTGCCTTGAAAATCAAAACAAAAACACAAACAAAAATAAAAAACATAAATTAAATCTCTCTGTGTGTGTGTGTGTGTGTGTGTGAGAGAGAGAGAGAGAGAGAGAGAGAGAGAGAGAGAGAGAGAGAGAGAAATGATTAAACAGGAAATAAGAAAAAAACCAAAACCATAATGTCACCAAGATTACAGCCTGGTTTATATAGTGAGTTAAAGGTATTATACAGAGAAACCCTGTACCAAAAAAATAATAAAAGAAGAAAACAGAAAAAAAAACAAGGAAGGAAGAAAAGAAGGAAAAAAGGAAAGAAGGAAGAAAAACTGGTGTTTTCCTTTTTTTCTTTGTTTATCTCAGGTTATTTTTTTTTTATTGCTGCCGCAGCAGCAGTATATTTTGGGCAGCTGCCTAGCTGGGTAATGGTGGCAGCACATTTCTTTATTCTCAGTTCTCAGCCCTCAGAGATCAGGAGAGGCAGAGGCAGGCAGATCGCTGTGAGTTTGAGGCTACCTTGTTCTGCAGGCAAAGCGACGACAGACACAGAGAAACTAAAAGTGTGTTTAGTACAGGCCTTTTATTCCGGCACTAGGAGGCAGAGGTAGAGGTAGATCTCTGTGAGTCTGAGGCCAGCCTTGTCTACAAAGTGAGTTCCAGGGCAAACAAGCATACAAAGGGAATCCCTATGTGGAAAAACCACAAATAAACAAATAATAATAATGATGATGATGATAATAATCTAAGAGCTCAATTAATTGACTTCACCCACAATTCAAAAATTAAAAAATAAAACAAAAGCCGGGCGGTGGTGGCGCACGCCTTTAATCCCAGCACTCGGGAGGCAGAGGCAGGCGGATCTTTGTGAGTTCGAGACCAGCCTGGTCTACAGAGCTAGTTCCAGGATAGGCTCCAAAGCCACAGAGAAACCCTGTCTCGAAAAACCAAAAAAAAAAAAAAAAAAAAAAAAAAAAAAAAAAAATAAAACAAAGAGTGTGTCTGACCGATCAGTGAAAGGACTATGTGGGCCAAGGGGCTGCCACAATTATGGCTTGGTGAGAGGGAGGAAAGGAGGGAGGCAGCAAGGGCAGTTCCCAGTCACCTAAATGCCTTTCAAAGACATTTCACCATGGCAACCACTCGCTTGCTTTCTTGGGGTTTCTTTTCTTCAGTAGTTGTGTTTGTACAACCTACCCCACACCCCACTTCTCATACTAAATACAGAGTCTGAGAAAATTAAAGCAGCTGTGGAAAAATTCCCACTTGGATATCTTTTCCTGCCCAGTAAAACAAAAACGACTATAACAGGGCTGGAGAGATGGCTCAGAGGTTAAGAGCACTGACTGCTTTTCCAGAGGTCCTGAGTTCAATTCCCAGCAACCACATGGTGGCTTACAACCATCTATAATGAGACCTGGTGCCCCCTTCTGGCTTGCAGGCACACGTGGAAGGAATGCTATACACATAATATAATAAATAAATTTAAAAAAAAAACGACTATAACAAAAATATGCATATCTAAAAAAAACAATAAAATAAAATAAAAAAAATACATATCTAAGCAGACCAATCAAGTTGTAGCCTCACCCTTTATTTTATTTATTTATTTATTTATTTATTTATTTATTTATTTATTGGCTTTTCAAGACAAGTTTTCTCTGTAGCTTTGGTGCCTGTCCTGGAACTCCCAGAGATTTGCCTGCCTCTGCCTCCAGAGTGCTGGGATTAAAGGCGTGCACCACCACTGCCCGCCTTAGACTCACCCTTTAATGGTTCAGCAAGGAGTTCTAGCTGTTAGGAAGGGCTGGTGACCTTGAACTTTACTAGTCTCTGAAATCTGCCTTCTCACTTTTACCAGGTGCCCTCAGGGACAGGAGTGGAGGCCAGGGCCTGTAGCTTTGGCTTGTACATTTACTTCAATTTTAATTTTTTTGTCTTGTTTTTCGAAACAGGGTTTCCCTGGGTAACAGTCCTAGCTAATCTGGAACTAGCTCTTGTAGACCAGGCTGGCTTCCAACTCCCAAGAAATTCACCTGCCTCTGCCCCCTGTGTGCTGGGAATAAAGGCATGTGCCACCACCACATTTATTTAAACCTCTCTCTCGGTGTGCCTGTGTATGTGGGGGAGACAGGGAAGGTGTCATATTTCCAAACATTTTCATAACTGCACTTAGCACTGCATGCACTCTTTTACATTTTATTTTACTTTTAGTTGAGACAGTGTTTCCAGTTGTGTAGTTTAATTTCAATTTCTTAAAGAATTTTTTTTATGATTTATTTTATTTAACCATGCAGGTGCTGGGAATTGAACCCAATTTCTCAGGAAGAGCCAAGAAACTAGCTCTCCAGGCTCTTAATTTAAAAGTTTATTTATGTGTCTCTGGGTGTGCCTGTGCCTGTGCCTGTGTTTGTGTTTGGTGTGTGTGTGGGGGGGTATATTTTGACCTCACCAGATGAAGGCATTCAAGAGCACTGGCTCCATATCTGGCAGAGGCAGGATCTCTGGGAGTTTTAGGCCAGCCTGGTCTACAAGAAAGGAGCTAGTTCCAAGAACAGTCTCCAAATCAGCAGAGAAACCCTGTCTCATAAAGTAAAACACAAAACCAAACAAGAAATTAATAAATTGAGAGAGAGAGAGAGAGAGAGAGAGAGAAAGCGAGAGAGAGAGAGATAGAGAAAGAGAGAGAAAGAGAGAGAGAGAGAGAGAGAGAGAGAGAGAGAGAGAAGAAATGTGGATTTACAGATAGGAAATAAGAATAAAAAGAGAACGTTACCAACAAGACAGCCTGGTCTATAAACTGAGTTCCAGGACAGCTAGGGCTGTTACACAGAGAAACCGTGCCTCAAAAAATACTAAAAGAAGAGAAAAAAAAAGCAAGCAAGCAAGAAAATGCAGGGTTTTTCCCCCCTTTTTTGTCTTTGTTAATTCCAGGCCATTCATTTTAATTTTACTTTTTCTTTTAAGATTATATTTTCAGGGGCTGTAGAGATGGCTCAGAGGTTAAGAGCACTGACTGTTCTTCCAAAGGTCCTGAGTTCAATTCAAGCAACAATATGGTGGCTCACAACCATCTGTAATGGGGTCTTCTGGCCTGCAGTCATGCATGGAAGGAATGCTGTATACATAATAAATAATTAATTAAAAAAAAAAGATTGTATTTGCAGCATAAGTGTTCAGAAAGAAGAAGTCCTGGGCCATGTAGTAAAATAGTTTGTCTGAAACACAAATAAAAAGACAGGTCCTGTCTCAAAAAAAAAAAAAATCAAATTAAAATGTGAAATAAAACAAAGAAGGGACTTTTTGTTTTGTTTTGTTTTCTATGAAACCTGAAAATGGCTGAATTCAACAATTATCCAACTTCAGCAAGAAGGTACTGTTTCCCAGCTTCAACCAGAAAACAGCAAATATGCACATCTAGGCCCTGTCAACAGAAGAGGGCACTAGATTTCCACCATGTGGTTTCTGGAAAGTCCAGAAATTCCATCTCTCCATTTCTGATTCTTTCAATCACTGCAGGCAGGCCTGCATTTAATGAGAGAGTGGACACCACTCCTCGTTCCTTCCTGTTTCTCACGTGTTCATGTCTCACGTGTTCATGTCATAAACACGCGCACATGTGTTTATGGGGTGGCTTTTGAACTAACCAAGATGACTGGTTCCATATCTGGCAGAGAGGCAGTTGGATCTCTGGGAGTTTGAGGACAGCCTGGTCGACAAGAGCTAGTTCTAAGACAACAGAGAAACCATGCCTTGAAAATCAAAACCAAAACACAAACAAAAATAAATAAATAAATAAATAAATGAATAAATAAATACATAAAATAAAACATGAATTAAATGAGAAAGAGAGAGGGAGAAGAAATGTCAATTTGTCAATTTTCAGACCAGAAATAAGAAAAAACAAAACCATAATGTCACCAAGATGACAGCCTGGTTTATATAGTGAGTTAAAGGTATTATACAGAGAAACCAAAAATAAAAAATAATAAAAGAAGAAAACAGGAAGGAAGGAAGGAAGGAAGGAAAAATAGGTGCTTTCCTTTTTTTCTTTGTTTATCTCAGGTTATTTATTTTTATTTAATTTTTTTCTAAAATTGCAGCAGCAGCAGTATATTTTGGGCAGCTGACTACTACCATGGAAGCGTTCAGAAAGAAGTCCTGGGCCATGTAGTGAGATAGATTGTCTGGAGCATAAATAAAAAGCCAATTCCTGTCTCAAAAAAAGAAAAAAAAATCAAGTTAAAATGTGAAATAATAAAATAAATAAGGGTGGGGTTTTTTTTGTTTCTTTCTTGTTTTTTTTTTTTTTTTTTTTTTGCAATGAGTGAATTCAAGTCAACAACTTTCAATTTCCCAACTCCAACAGGAAAGGCTGCAGATATCCATATCAAAGAGGTCCAGTGGAGCTGTAGCCACACCCTTTAATGCTTGTGTCCCCAGGACACAGAGTTTAGGAAAGAAATGATCTTGATCTTTTTTTCAGGAGATCTGAAAACTCAAAACAGCAACCAAACACACACCAAGTAGGAAGAAATGACAGAGAGGCAGGGGGAGTTCAAGGCCAGCCTCACCTACCAAGGACATTCCAGGACTGTTCCTAGATAAACCCTGTCCTCACAAAACCAAACACACACACACACACACACACACACACACACACACACACACACACACACACAAAACCCAGAAGAATAAGGAAAGTGTTCCTGAAACACCACAAACCAGCTAGATTGCACTTAATAGCAATCAAAAGTGGGTGAAACATAAAATGGAGAGAAATTCTTTGATGAAATACAACCCTCTTTCTTGGTCAAAGCTGTACAGCCAATAGAACTAGAGGGAGGGAACATGTGTCCATCTCTCAATAAAAAAAGAAAAATGGCTAGAATCTCACTGTGAGCGTAAAAGATGAAAATCTTACAGCTGACACCATCCAGTCTCAAGTTAGAAAAACTTGAAACGATGCTACAGGAGACAGACAGTTTCCCAATGAACTCTTGCTATTCTCCTGGGGAAGTTTTGTTCCTGAGGGTTTTTTTTTTTTTTTTTGATTTTTCGAGACAGGGTTTCTCTGTAGCTTTGGAGCCTGTCCTGGCACTAGCTCTTCTAGACCAGGCTGGCCTCGAACTCACAGAGATCCACCTGCCTCTGCCTCCCAAGTGCTGGGATTAAAGGCGTGCGCCACCACCGCCCGGCTCTGAGGGTTTTTGGAACAACTAAAATCCCTCTTATCTTTTTGTTTTGTTTTGTTTTGTTTTGTTTTCCATGCCCCCTCAGAGGACACCTGGATGTTTTTTAAGGATTTGGTTTTATTTTATTTAAGTATTTTGTTCCTCAGACATAACTCTGAAAACACTAATACGTAATAGCCAGTTTCTATTCAGTTCAGTTCAGATTTTTACCAAAACCTCCTGTCTGGCATGTCTCTGTCTTTGTTGAGTTCCTGTACTTACAGAAGCCAAGAGATAGCTGGCAGCCATCCATAGAAAATGCCCTCTCCCTTTGAACACGGCCCTCCTTTGGTCTGAGTTTCTCACACAGCTCTGATGATGCAGGAGGATGCCAAGGGCCCAGTTGGTGCCTCAGCCCGATGCCTGCATCTGTGCCTTGGCAGCAGCTATTCATGTCTTGCCACTCAGAGTCAAATTCCCTTAAGTTTAGCCTTCCCTAAGTGCTTGTTCACTTCAGAGGACTCAACCCTCATCTTCCGTGTCCTCCTGGCCTAATTTCTCATATTACTGATTTACTGAGTATGAATCAGTAATATGAGATGTTCCGGAGAGGGAGGAAGGGACATTCATGAAAAAAGTGAGTGTTCAACTAACTAACTCCCCATGGGTGAAGGAAGTAGTGAAAAGATTTTAATGAAGCAGAGAGAAATTTCTGGTTTTGGAAGGAGGAAATCCTGAATGGCTCCCTCTGTGTCGCAGGAGAGACTCCTGGAAAGGAAACCTCAGGTTTCCGGTCAGTCGGTCGGTTGGTCAGTTCGGGGAGAAATATTAGCAACGAGGTAAAGGCCGTGCCTCACGACATCAGCAGTCCCTTCTCTGGAAATTCTACGGTATCCCGGAGAGCTCTCGGAATTTTGTGATGTCACTCGTGTCCTAGAAACGCCAAGTGCCCTCAAGATACACTCTCTCGGTGCCTATAAGACTCAGTTCTAGACATGTTGTCTAGAGAATGGAGATCATGGAGAGGCCAGAGGGAGGAAGAAGAAAGCTGACCTCAGATCTCAGAGGAAAACACGGAGAAATAATTAGTGGTCCTGGGGAAGACGAAGTGAGTTCACCACTAGCAGGGACTAGAGAGATTTCTGGATGTGATGGCTTTGAGACTTCCAGGGCTAGGGCTCAGGAACTGGGAGGTTTCTGGAATGAAATAGGTCTGTCTTGTTTCTCTGAGTTCCTAAAGGGCCAACCCACATCAAAGATTCACGATAGTTGATTTGACAAAGTCGGGAATTGACAAGGAGTGCGGAAGGAGTCAGTGAGATTTCAATACCAGCACTGCACATCACCCCCCCCCCCCCCCCCCCCCCCCCGGTCCTTTTCGTTGTGTAGCAATAATAATAGAGAAAGGGGAGTAGCGCTCTGCCTACTTTTTGTACATCAGGCCATGAATTCGTAGGGAATGGGCTCCAGCAGCTCAGGCTCCTTCCTCGCGAAGTGTGCTTCTCTGGGTTCGCTTGAGCTGAACCCAGGTGCCCTTCTCTTTGTCTTCCTTTTCCTTCTGGTCGTTCTCCTTCACCCGCTTCAGAAAGCTGTCTCTGCTCTTCGAGTGCTTGATGTGTTCAATCCGCACATTAATTCTCTTGGCAAGAATCTTGCCCTTAACCGCTTGTTTACAATGATGCCCACAGCATGCTGGCTGACATTGTAGACTCTTCCGGTTTTGCCGTGGTAACATTTATGGGGCATTCCTTTTTGAACAGTGCCCATTCCCTTGATGTCTATAATATCGCCCTTCTTGTAGATTCGTGGCCAAAGGAACAACTCCATGTTTCCTAAAGGGCCTAGAGAACATATAGCGAGTGCCCCTCCACTTTCCCTTTGTGTTTGTCATTTTGGCGAGTTACTGAAAGATGGCTACCGCGCCCGAAAGGCCCAAAGCCCATATTTTACCATGCCTTATATTACAGCCATTAGCAGGGTTGAGGCATCAAGTGCTGCAGTCAGTCTGACTCCTGTGATCCCCTAAGGTTTCTAGCTTCCCAGTTATGAATGACACCCTGGTCTCCAGTTCAGCTTGAGAGCTCTTTTTTTTTTTTTAATTTCATTTATTTATTTATTATGTGTACAATATTCTGTCTTGTGTGTATGGCTGAAGGCCAGAAGAGGGCACCAGACCTCTTTACAGATGGTTGTGAGCCACCATGTGGTTGCCGGGAATTGAACTCAGGACCTTTGGTAGAGCAGGCAATGCTCTTAACCACTGAGCCATCTCTCCAGCCCAGCTTGAGAGCTCTTTAAGAGCCAATGGATGAGAGAGTGGGAAGAGACTGCCTTTTTTTTTTCTTTTTCCATTTCTTTCTTTCTTTCTTTTGCTGTTTTGTTTTGTTTTTCAAGAAAGGGTTTCTTTGTGTATCTTGGGCTGTCCTAAAACTCACTCTGTAAATCAGGCCATCTTTGAATTCACAGAGATCTGTGTGTGTGCTGTGATTAAAGGCATGCACACACCACAGCCCGGCTGAGACTGCAATTTCTTGTTAGCTCTGGGTAAGTGACAATGGCTCTGTGTTGTGAATCTCTGTGAATCCAGACTATGTTATGTCCTTCAATGACATGAGTCTGAAGCATCAAGCACCCATCCCTATACTCCCTGAGGTCTCTGAAGTCACGGTGCATCCTTAAAGGCTTAGAAAGCTTTTCCCTGGTTCACCTTTGTGTGTGTGTGTGTGTGTGTGTGTGTGTGTGTGTGTGTTTTGTTCTATCTAGGAGAAGCACCATAGCAGTTGCATAGTGACTGAGAAATTTGATTTTTAGGAAATGATTTTTCATATCTGTGAGTGGTCTCTCCATAGCCACTCATCTTTTCTTAAACTTGAGTATAGGAATGAATGAATGATCCCTCCCTCCCTCCCTCTCTCTTCATGGGAACGAGTATCTGGTCTTGCATTGAGGGCTCCCCAGTTCTCAGCATCTCCAGCCCAACCTGTCACAAGCTGATCACACATTTGCAAACTTGGGATATATTCTGCTGAATTTTTGGGATAATGAATTTCATCAACTATGGGACTAACTTTGTTCTGACAGGACACTCACAATCTCTCCTCATCACACCCACATAGTGTAACAACTTTGTGGTTCCTCCATAATGTGCTTATTTCTGTCAGGGAACTGAAAGCCAGCCAGCCAGCCGGCCAGCCAGCCAGCCAGCCAGCCAGCCAGCCAGCCAGCCAACACTATCTTTCCTTGTTTCTCAGTTTGTTCTTATATTCTGTCTCCCCCCCCCCACGTTTAAAAAATTTATTTATTTTTATCTTAAGTGCATTTGTGTTTTTGCCATGGCTCTCGGGCTCCTGGATTACAGACAGCTGTGAGCTGCCATGTAGATGCTGGGAATTGAACCTAAACTATCTCTTCAGCCCGACATGGAGCATCTCTCTCTATAGCCCTGCCTGGAAAACTTTCAGAGTTCACTCTGCCCCCTGAGTAAAGGTGTTATGCTTCCTTTTATTGTATATTTAGTGTTTGTGTTTGTGTGTGTGTGTGTGTGTGTGTGTGTGTGTGAGAGAGAGAGAGAGAGAGAGAGAGATTCATTATGAAATAAAAGGCAGTCAACAACAGCAAATTTTGTATTTATTTGTTCATCCATCCACGTATTTGCTTACTTACATACTTTATTTATTTATTTACAGTGGAAGACTTAATTCAGTAAGAATGATCAGAAGGGTAGGTAGGGTATCCTTGGGAAAAGAGTAAGATATCACGATGACTTTCCCTTCCGAGAGGGAGCTTTCTGGGTAGACGTGAAACTGCAGTTTCAAGCACCTGCTTTCCACAAGACCTTTTCCAAGGTCAGGCATTTCTTAGGTAAGCAAGGATCTCAGTCAGTTCCCTTTGAGGAACTCAACGTTAACGTCTGACTGGTGCCTATTGTCAAGGCCAATGGGACACTCCTCAGCCCCTCCCTGACCTGACGTGACCTGAGAAGCCACACCCCACCCCAGTTCACAGGCCCCTCTTAATCTAACTAACTGTACAGCATAAAACGTGGAATCTCTTCTTAATGAAATGCTGTTGTCAGCCATTCGAAGACTTTATTCTCATCTCAGATCAGATGATCCTGTCCAGCAGGGATGTCTTCTTTCCGTGTTTCTTCTTCTTTTGTATGTTGCAGTCAGTTCAGATGTGCTGGTATATGGTGAGAGAGAGAGAGAGAGAGAGAGAGAG
The DNA here is from genome assembly GCF_018167655.1 of Microtus oregoni. Classification (NCBI taxonomy): domain Eukaryota; kingdom Metazoa; phylum Chordata; class Mammalia; order Rodentia; family Cricetidae; genus Microtus; species Microtus oregoni. Next base: position 41,252,562 of record NW_024543077.1, on the reverse strand, counting down.
AGAGAATTGCTTTTTATTTATTTGAAGAGTTTTAATGATTCAGCTATTTCCAGCCTTATTTACCAGCACCTTTATTATTACCAGCGAGCACCTTCCTCTGAAAACATTGGAACCCCCCCATCTGTACATGTCATGCACGTGCGTGTGTGCGTATGTATGTATGTATGTATGTGCGAGCGCGTGTGTATCCCATCTATCTATCCCTTCATCAATTTCCATTTTAGGAGCTGCTTTGCTGACACTCACCCAGAACCAGTGACATGGAGGCCACCATTTTCTTAGCCAGTGACAGTCAGGAGACAGAAAGAAAGAAAGAAAGAAAGAAAGAAAGAAAGAAAGGATGTACATTCCCAAAGAAAGAAAAAAATTAAGTAAATTGTAAAAAGTAAAAAAAAAAAATCAAGAAAGTAAGTAAATACATACATAAAAATAGACAAATAAAGAATGAATAAATAATAATTGAAACATTCAATAAGTAAATAAGTGAGTCATGCTAAATCAGCAGATAAACAGATATATGAAAGAAGGAAGTGAAGGAATGAATGAACAAGTAAGTAAATAGGTGGGTCATTTTTTAAAGAAGTAAGTAAATGAGATGGGCTGAACAGATAGATAAGTAAGCAAGCAAAGAAATACACAAGAAGCAAGCAATCGTGAAAAAAAAAATGAGACACATCCATTCAATCCATAAAAGACAAAACATGGAAATAAACATGTAAACTGGTCGACCCACCCACGTTCACTCAGCTGCCCCACCCAAAGCAGGAGGGAGGTCTCTGTCCAGCAGGGCCGTCTTCTTTCCAAGTTGCAGTCAGTCAGATCTCTGGGAAAACAGAAAAGAAAGCAATTGTTTTCTACTTGAACAGTTTTTAATATTATTCGAACGAATTAATAATCAGCTATTCAGGGGCTGGAGAGATGGCTCAGTGGTTAAGAGCATTACCTGCTCTTCCAAAAGTCCTGAGTTCAATTCCCAGCAACCACATGGTGGCTCACAACCATCTGTAATGAGATCTGATGCCCCTTTCTGGCCTGCAGGCATACACACAGACAGAATATTGCATACATAATAAATAAATATTTAAAAAAAAATAATAATCAGCTATTCATTCCCAGCCTTATTTACAACTAGATGACCACCACCGAGCACCTTCCTCTCACAGCTAGCCCCTTCTCCCCCTGCCCCATCTTGATGGATGGATGGATGATAGATAGATAAATAAATAAATAGATAGAAAAGATAGATAGAGAGATAGGTAAATAAATGAATGAATAATAAATAAATAAATAAGTGCTTGACGAGTAGGACGGGCTGGGATAGAGAAAAAAAACAAAAAACAAGCCACCAACACATTAAAAACTGACATCAGTCAATCAAGACATGGAGAAAGACAACTGGTCGACCCACATTCACAAGGCCAACTCGTCGACCTCGGTACTTAGCATTTGAAGGCCAAACATTTTATCGGACAACTGGTCGACCCGCTTTCCTAGTCTGAAAAAAACAAGTGCACAGACAGACAGACAACTGGTCGACCCGTCCGGTCTAGGAAGAGATATCTATATAGATATATATATATATATATTAAAAAAAAAAAAAAAAAAAAAAAAAAAAAAAAAAAAAGAGTCCAGCGGGACATCTGGTCGACCCGCCGCATCCCCGGGGAAAAATGGCCGCCCGGCGGGAGGGACTACTGGTCTACCCCGATCCTTTGGAGAAGGAGGTGGAGAAGGGAGGAAAAAAAAAGTGCGCCCACCCTCCTCCGCCTCCCCGACAGACGCGCCGCGGCGCCACGGCGCGCGAGCGGAGGTCGGCGGCGAGAGGGGGCCCGGGACGCGGCCAGACCCTCGCCCATCCTCCCCCGGGAAGAGGGATGGAGAGAGAGAAAGGCGCGCGCCCGGGCAAGGCGCCCGAGTCGAGCGGGAAAGAGAGGAGATATCCTCCTTCCTCTCACACCCCCCCCACACCCCAGGGGAGAGCGAGCACCTCGAGCCCAAACGGGACGGGCGCGTGCCGAGGCACGCGCGCGAGGCCCGCCATCGCGCGCGGACGCCGCCGCCGACACCGACGCCTCCCCCAACGCCGTACCCACCCGCGGCTTGGCCAAGGCCCGGATGGGGGGGCGCGACGGAGAACGGAACGGGGCCGGCGGGCGCCGCCAACGCCGCGGAGCCGAGGCGCTTCCCCGGAGGAGCGGAAGAAAGAACGGAGGAGCCCGCCGTCGGGAGACGGGCAGAGAGAGACCTCGGCCGACCGACCGACCGGGCGGCCATTTTTCCCCGGGGATGCGGCGGGTCGACCAGATGTCCCGCTGGACTCTTTTTTTTTTTTTTTTTTTTTTTTTTTTTTTTTTTTAATATATATATATATATATCTATATAGATATCTCTTCCTAGACCGGACGGGTCGACCAGTTGTCTGTCTGTCTGTGCACTTGTTTTTTTCAGACTAGGAAAGCGGGTCGACCAGTTGTCCGATAAAATGTTTGGCCTTCAAATGCTAAGTACCGAGGTCGACGAGTTGGCCTTGTGAATGTGGGTCGACCAGTTGTCTTTCTCCATGTCTTGATTGACTGATGTCAGTTTTTAATGTGTTGGTGGCTTGTTTTTTGTTTTTTTTCTCTATCCCAGCCCGTCCTACTCGTCAAGCACTTATTTATTTATTTATTATTCATTCATTTATTTACCTATCTCTCTATCTATCTTTTCTATCTATTTATTTATTTATCTATCTATCATCCATCCATCCATCAAGATGGGGCAGGGGGAGAAGGGGCTAGCTGTGAGAGGAAGGTGCTCGGTGGTGGTCATCTAGTTGTAAATAAGGCTGGGAATGAATAGCTGATTATTATTTTTTTTTAAATATTTATTTATTATGTATGCAATATTCTGTCTGTGTGTATGCCTGCAGGCCAGAAAGGGGCATCAGATCTCATTACAGATGGTTGTGAGCCACCATGTGGTTGCTGGGAATTGAACTCAGGACTTTTGGAAGAGCAGGTAATGCTCTTAACCACTGAGCCATCTCTCCAGCCCCTGAATAGCTGATTATTAATTCGTTCGAATAATATTAAAAACTGTTCAAGTAGAAAACAATTGCTTTCTTTTCTGTTTTCCCAGAGATCTGACTGACTGCAACTTGGAAAGAAGACGGCCCTGCTGGACAGAGACCTCCCTCCTGCTTTGGGTGGGGCAGCTGAGTGAACGTGGGTGGGTCGACCAGTTTACATGTTTATTTCCATGTTTTGTCTTTTATGGATTGAATGGATGTGTCTCATTTTTTTTTTCACGATTGCTTGCTTCTTGTGTATTTCTTTGCTTGCTTACTTATCTATCTGTTCAGCCCATCTCATTTACTTACTTCTTTAAAAAATGACCCACCTATTTACTTACTTGTTCATTCATTCCTTCACTTCCTTCTTTCATATATCTGTTTATCTGCTGATTTAGCATGACTCACTTATTTACTTATTGAATGTTTCAATTATTATTTATTCATTCTTTATTTGTCTATTTTTATGTATGTATTTACTTACTTTCTTGATTTTTTTTTTTTACTTTTTACAATTTACTTAATTTTTTTCTTTCTTTGGGAATGTACATCCTTTCTTTCTTTCTTTCTTTCTTTCTTTCTTTCTTTCTTTCTGTCTCCTGACTGTCACTGGCTAAGAAAATGGTGGCCTCCATGTCACTGGTTCTGGGTGAGTGTCAGCAAAGCAGCTCCTAAAATGGAAATTGATGAAGGGATAGATAGATGGGATACACACGCGCTCGCACATACATACATACATACATACGCACACACGCACGTGCATGACATGTACAGATGGGGGGGTTCCAATGTTTTCAGAGGAAGGTGCTCGCTGGTAATAATAAAGGTGCTGGTAAATAAGGCTGGAAATAGCTGAATCATTAAAACTCTTCAAATAAATAAAAAGCAATTCTCTCTCTCTCTCTCTCTCTCTCTCTCTCTCACCATATACCAGCACATCTGAACTGACTGCAACATACAAAAGAAGAAGAAACACGGAAAGAAGACATCCCTGCTGGACAGGATCATCTGATCTGAGATGAGAATAAAGTCTTCGAATGGCTGACAACAGCATTTCATTAAGAAGAGATTCCACGTTTTATGCTGTACAGTTAGTTAGATTAAGAGGGGCCTGTGAACTGGGGTGGGGTGTGGCTTCTCAGGTCACGTCAGGTCAGGGAGGGGCTGAGGAGTGTCCCATTGGCCTTGACAATAGGCACCAGTCAGACGTTAACGTTGAGTTCCTCAAAGGGAACTGACTGAGATCCTTGCTTACCTAAGAAATGCCTGACCTTGGAAAAGGTCTTGTGGAAAGCAGGTGCTTGAAACTGCAGTTTCACGTCTACCCAGAAAGCTCCCTCTCGGAAGGGAAAGTCATCGTGATATCTTACTCTTTTCCCAAGGATACCCTACCTACCCTTCTGATCATTCTTACTGAATTAAGTCTTCCACTGTAAATAAATAAATAAAGTATGTAAGTAAGCAAATACGTGGATGGATGAACAAATAAATACAAAATTTGCTGTTGTTGACTGCCTTTTATTTCATAATGAATCTCTCTCTCTCTCTCTCTCTCTCTCTCTCTCTCACACACACACACACACACACACACAAACACAAACACTAAATATACAATAAAAGGAAGCATAACACCTTTACTCAGGGGGCAGAGTGAACTCTGAAAGTTTTCCAGGCAGGGCTATAGAGAGAGATGCTCCATGTCGGGCTGAAGAGATAGTTTAGGTTCAATTCCCAGCATCTACATGGCAGCTCACAGCTGTCTGTAATCCAGGAGCCCGAGAGCCATGGCAAAAACACAAATGCACTTAAGATAAAAATAAATAAATTTTTTAAACGTGGGGGGGGGGAGACAGAATATAAGAACAAACTGAGAAACAAGGAAAGATAGTGTTGGCTGGCTGGCTGGCTGGCTGGCTGGCTGGCTGGCTGGCCGGCTGGCTGGCTGGCTTTCAGTTCCCTGACAGAAATAAGCACATTATGGAGGAACCACAAAGTTGTTACACTATGTGGGTGTGATGAGGAGAGATTGTGAGTGTCCTGTCAGAACAAAGTTAGTCCCATAGTTGATGAAATTCATTATCCCAAAAATTCAGCAGAATATATCCCAAGTTTGCAAATGTGTGATCAGCTTGTGACAGGTTGGGCTGGAGATGCTGAGAACTGGGGAGCCCTCAATGCAAGACCAGATACTCGTTCCCATGAAGAGAGAGGGAGGGAGGGAGGGATCATTCATTCATTCCTATACTCAAGTTTAAGAAAAGATGAGTGGCTATGGAGAGACCACTCACAGATATGAAAAATCATTTCCTAAAAATCAAATTTCTCAGTCACTATGCAACTGCTATGGTGCTTCTCCTAGATAGAACAAAACACACACACACACACACACACACACACACACACACACACACACACAAAGGTGAACCAGGGAAAAGCTTTCTAAGCCTTTAAGGATGCACCGTGACTTCAGAGACCTCAGGGAGTATAGGGATGGGTGCTTGATGCTTCAGACTCATGTCATTGAAGGACATAACATAGTCTGGATTCACAGAGATTCACAACACAGAGCCATTGTCACTTACCCAGAGCTAACAAGAAATTGCAGTCTCAGCCGGGCTGTGGTGTGTGCATGCCTTTAATCACAGCACACACACAGATCTCTGTGAATTCAAAGATGGCCTGATTTACAGAGTGAGTTTTAGGACAGCCCAAGATACACAAAGAAACCCTTTCTTGAAAAACAAAACAAAACAGCAAAAGAAAGAAAGAAAGAAATGGAAAAAGAAAAAAAAAAGGCAGTCTCTTCCCACTCTCTCATCCATTGGCTCTTAAAGAGCTCTCAAGCTGGGCTGGAGAGATGGCTCAGTGGTTAAGAGCATTGCCTGCTCTACCAAAGGTCCTGAGTTCAATTCCCGGCAACCACATGGTGGCTCACAACCATCTGTAAAGAGGTCTGGTGCCCTCTTCTGGCCTTCAGCCATACACACAAGACAGAATATTGTACACATAATAAATAAATAAATGAAATTAAAAAAAAAAAAAGAGCTCTCAAGCTGAACTGGAGACCAGGGTGTCATTCATAACTGGGAAGCTAGAAACCTTAGGGGATCACAGGAGTCAGACTGACTGCAGCACTTGATGCCTCAACCCTGCTAATGGCTGTAATATAAGGCATGGTAAAATATGGGCTTTGGGCCTTTCGGGCGCGGTAGCCATCTTTCAGTAACTCGCCAAAATGACAAACACAAAGGGAAAGTGGAGGGGCACTCGCTATATGTTCTCTAGGCCCTTTAGGAAACATGGAGTTGTTCCTTTGGCCACGAATCTACAAGAAGGGCGATATTATAGACATCAAGGGAATGGGCACTGTTCAAAAAGGAATGCCCCATAAATGTTACCACGGCAAAACCGGAAGAGTCTACAATGTCAGCCAGCATGCTGTGGGCATCATTGTAAACAAGCGGTTAAGGGCAAGATTCTTGCCAAGAGAATTAATGTGCGGATTGAACACATCAAGCACTCGAAGAGCAGAGACAGCTTTCTGAAGCGGGTGAAGGAGAACGACCAGAAGGAAAAGGAAGACAAAGAGAAGGGCACCTGGGTTCAGCTCAAGCGAACCCAGAGAAGCACACTTCGCGAGGAAGGAGCCTGAGCTGCTGGAGCCCATTCCCTACGAATTCATGGCCTGATGTACAAAAAGTAGGCAGAGCGCTACTCCCCTTTCTCTATTATTATTGCTACACAACGAAAAGGACCGGGGGGGGGGGGGGGGGGGGGGGGGGTGATGTGCAGTGCTGGTATTGAAATCTCACTGACTCCTTCCGCACTCCTTGTCAATTCCCGACTTTGTCAAATCAACTATCGTGAATCTTTGATGTGGGTTGGCCCTTTAGGAACTCAGAGAAACAAGACAGACCTATTTCATTCCAGAAACCTCCCAGTTCCTGAGCCCTAGCCCTGGAAGTCTCAAAGCCATCACATCCAGAAATCTCTCTAGTCCCTGCTAGTGGTGAACTCACTTCGTCTTCCCCAGGACCACTAATTATTTCTCCGTGTTTTCCTCTGAGATCTGAGGTCAGCTTTCTTCTTCCTCCCTCTGGCCTCTCCATGATCTCCATTCTCTAGACAACATGTCTAGAACTGAGTCTTATAGGCACCGAGAGAGTGTATCTTGAGGGCACTTGGCGTTTCTAGGACACGAGTGACATCACAAAATTCCGAGAGCTCTCCGGGATACCGTAGAATTTCCAGAGAAGGGACTGCTGATGTCGTGAGGCACGGCCTTTACCTCGTTGCTAATATTTCTCCCCGAACTGACCAACCGACCGACTGACCGGAAACCTGAGGTTTCCTTTCCAGGAGTCTCTCCTGCGACACAGAGGGAGCCATTCAGGATTTCCTCCTTCCAAAACCAGAAATTTCTCTCTGCTTCATTAAAATCTTTTCACTACTTCCTTCACCCATGGGGAGTTAGTTAGTTGAACACTCACTTTTTTCATGAATGTCCCTTCCTCCCTCTCCGGAACATCTCATATTACTGATTCATACTCAGTAAATCAGTAATATGAGAAATTAGGCCAGGAGGACACGGAAGATGAGGGTTGAGTCCTCTGAAGTGAACAAGCACTTAGGGAAGGCTAAACTTAAGGGAATTTGACTCTGAGTGGCAAGACATGAATAGCTGCTGCCAAGGCACAGATGCAGGCATCGGGCTGAGGCACCAACTGGGCCCTTGGCATCCTCCTGCATCATCAGAGCTGTGTGAGAAACTCAGACCAAAGGAGGGCCGTGTTCAAAGGGAGAGGGCATTTTCTATGGATGGCTGCCAGCTATCTCTTGGCTTCTGTAAGTACAGGAACTCAACAAAGACAGAGACATGCCAGACAGGAGGTTTTGGTAAAAATCTGAACTGAACTGAATAGAAACTGGCTATTACGTATTAGTGTTTTCAGAGTTATGTCTGAGGAACAAAATACTTAAATAAAATAAAACCAAATCCTTAAAAAACATCCAGGTGTCCTCTGAGGGGGCATGGAAAACAAAACAAAACAAAACAAAACAAAAAGATAAGAGGGATTTTAGTTGTTCCAAAAACCCTCAGAGCCGGGCGGTGGTGGCGCACGCCTTTAATCCCAGCACTTGGGAGGCAGAGGCAGGTGGATCTCTGTGAGTTCGAGGCCAGCCTGGTCTAGAAGAGCTAGTGCCAGGACAGGCTCCAAAGCTACAGAGAAACCCTGTCTCGAAAAATCAAAAAAAAAAAAAAAAACCCTCAGGAACAAAACTTCCCCAGGAGAATAGCAAGAGTTCATTGGGAAACTGTCTGTCTCCTGTAGCATCGTTTCAAGTTTTTCTAACTTGAGACTGGATGGTGTCAGCTGTAAGATTTTCATCTTTTACGCTCACAGTGAGATTCTAGCCATTTTTCTTTTTTTATTGAGAGATGGACACATGTTCCCTCCCTCTAGTTCTATTGGCTGTACAGCTTTGACCAAGAAAGAGGGTTGTATTTCATCAAAGAATTTCTCTCCATTTTATGTTTCACCCACTTTTGATTGCTATTAAGTGCAATCTAGCTGGTTTGTGGTGTTTCAGGAACACTTTCCTTATTCTTCTGGGTTGTGTGTGTGTGTGTGTGTGTGTGTGTGTGTGTGTGTGTGTGTGTGTGTGTGTTTGGTTTTGTGAGGACAGGGTTTATCTAGGAACAGTCCTGGAATGTCCTTGGTAGGTGAGGCTGGCCTTGAACTCCCCCTGCCTCTCTGTCATTTCTTCCTACTTGGTGTGTGTTTGGTTGCTGTTTTGAGTTTTCAGATCTCCTGAAAAAAAGATCAAGATCATTTCTTTCCTAAACTCTGTGTCCTGGGGACACAAGCATTAAAGGGTGTGGCTACAGCTCCACTGGACCTCTTTGATATGGATATCTGCAGCCTTTCCTGTTGGAGTTGGGAAATTGAAAGTTGTTGACTTGAATTCACTCATTGCAAAAAAAAAAAAAAAAAAAAACAAGAAAGAAACAAAAAAAACCCCACCCTTATTTATTTTATTATTTCACATTTTAACTTGATTTTTTTTTCTTTTTTTGAGACAGGAATTGGCTTTTTATTTATGCTCCAGACAATCTATCTCACTACATGGCCCAGGACTTCTTTCTGAACGCTTCCATGGTAGTAGTCAGCTGCCCAAAATATACTGCTGCTGCTGCAATTTTAGAAAAAAATTAAATAAAAATAAATAACCTGAGATAAACAAAGAAAAAAAGGAAAGCACCTATTTTTCCTTCCTTCCTTCCTTCCTTCCTGTTTTCTTCTTTTATTATTTTTTATTTTTGGTTTCTCTGTATAATACCTTTAACTCACTATATAAACCAGGCTGTCATCTTGGTGACATTATGGTTTTGTTTTTTCTTATTTCTGGTCTGAAAATTGACAAATTGACATTTCTTCTCCCTCTCTCTTTCTCATTTAATTCATGTTTTATTTTATGTATTTATTTATTCATTTATTTATTTATTTATTTATTTTTGTTTGTGTTTTGGTTTTGATTTTCAAGGCATGGTTTCTCTGTTGTCTTAGAACTAGCTCTTGTCGACCAGGCTGTCCTCAAACTCCCAGAGATCCAACTGCCTCTCTGCCAGATATGGAACCAGTCATCTTGGTTAGTTCAAAAGCCACCCCATAAACACATGTGCGCGTGTTTATGACATGAACACGTGAGACATGAACACGTGAGAAACAGGAAGGAACGAGGAGTGGTGTCCACTCTCTCATTAAATGCAGGCCTGCCTGCAGTGATTGAAAGAATCAGAAATGGAGAGATGGAATTTCTGGACTTTCCAGAAACCACATGGTGGAAATCTAGTGCCCTCTTCTGTTGACAGGGCCTAGATGTGCATATTTGCTGTTTTCTGGTTGAAGCTGGGAAACAGTACCTTCTTGCTGAAGTTGGATAATTGTTGAATTCAGCCATTTTCAGGTTTCATAGAAAACAAAACAAAACAAAAAGTCCCTTCTTTGTTTTATTTCACATTTTAATTTGATTTTTTTTTTTTTTGAGACAGGACCTGTCTTTTTATTTGTGTTTCAGACAAACTATTTTACTACATGGCCCAGGACTTCTTCTTTCTGAACACTTATGCTGCAAATACAATCTTTTTTTTTTAATTAATTATTTATTATGTATACAGCATTCCTTCCATGCATGACTGCAGGCCAGAAGACCCCATTACAGATGGTTGTGAGCCACCATATTGTTGCTTGAATTGAACTCAGGACCTTTGGAAGAACAGTCAGTGCTCTTAACCTCTGAGCCATCTCTACAGCCCCTGAAAATATAATCTTAAAAGAAAAAGTAAAATTAAAATGAATGGCCTGGAATTAACAAAGACAAAAAAGGGGGGAAAAACCCTGCATTTTCTTGCTTGCTTGCTTTTTTTTTCTCTTCTTTTAGTATTTTTTGAGGCACGGTTTCTCTGTGTAACAGCCCTAGCTGTCCTGGAACTCAGTTTATAGACCAGGCTGTCTTGTTGGTAACGTTCTCTTTTTATTCTTATTTCCTATCTGTAAATCCACATTTCTCTCTCTCTCTCTCTCTCTCTCTCTCTCTCTCTCTCTCTCTTTCTCTCTCTTTCTCTATCTCTCTCTCTCTCGCTTTCTCTCTCTCTCTCTCTCTCTCTCTCAATTTATTAATTTCTTGTTTGGTTTTGTGTTTTACTTTATGAGACAGGGTTTCTCTGCTGATTTGGAGACTGTTCTTGGAACTAGCTCCTTTCTTGTAGACCAGGCTGGCCTAAAACTCCCAGAGATCCTGCCTCTGCCAGATATGGAGCCAGTGCTCTTGAATGCCTTCATCTGGTGAGGTCAAAATATACCCCCCCACACACACACCAAACACAAACACAGGCACAGGCACAGGCACACCCAGAGACACATAAATAAACTTTTAAATTAAGAGCCTGGAGAGCTAGTTTCTTGGCTCTTCCTGAGAAATTGGGTTCAATTCCCAGCACCTGCATGGTTAAATAAAATAAATCATAAAAAAAATTCTTTAAGAAATTGAAATTAAACTACACAACTGGAAACACTGTCTCAACTAAAAGTAAAATAAAATGTAAAAGAGTGCATGCAGTGCTAAGTGCAGTTATGAAAATGTTTGGAAATATGACACCTTCCCTGTCTCCCCCACATACACAGGCACACCGAGAGAGAGGTTTAAATAAATGTGGTGGTGGCACATGCCTTTATTCCCAGCACACAGGGGGCAGAGGCAGGTGAATTTCTTGGGAGTTGGAAGCCAGCCTGGTCTACAAGAGCTAGTTCCAGATTAGCTAGGACTGTTACCCAGGGAAACCCTGTTTCGAAAAACAAGACAAAAAAATTAAAATTGAAGTAAATGTACAAGCCAAAGCTACAGGCCCTGGCCTCCACTCCTGTCCCTGAGGGCACCTGGTAAAAGTGAGAAGGCAGATTTCAGAGACTAGTAAAGTTCAAGGTCACCAGCCCTTCCTAACAGCTAGAACTCCTTGCTGAACCATTAAAGGGTGAGTCTAAGGCGGGCAGTGGTGGTGCACGCCTTTAATCCCAGCACTCTGGAGGCAGAGGCAGGCAAATCTCTGGGAGTTCCAGGACAGGCACCAAAGCTACAGAGAAAACTTGTCTTGAAAAGCCAATAAATAAATAAATAAATAAATAAATAAATAAATAAATAAATAAAATAAAGGGTGAGGCTACAACTTGATTGGTCTGCTTAGATATGTATTTTTTTTATTTTATTTTATTGTTTTTTTTAGATATGCATATTTTTGTTATAGTCGTTTTTTTTTTAAATTTATTTATTATATTATGTGTATAGCATTCCTTCCACGTGTGCCTGCAAGCCAGAAGGGGGCACCAGGTCTCATTATAGATGGTTGTAAGCCACCATGTGGTTGCTGGGAATTGAACTCAGGACCTCTGGAAAAGCAGTCAGTGCTCTTAACCTCTGAGCCATCTCTCCAGCCCTGTTATAGTCGTTTTTGTTTTACTGGGCAGGAAAAGATATCCAAGTGGGAATTTTTCCACAGCTGCTTTAATTTTCTCAGACTCTGTATTTAGTATGAGAAGTGGGGTGTGGGGTAGGTTGTACAAACACAACTACTGAAGAAAAGAAACCCCAAGAAAGCAAGCGAGTGGTTGCCATGGTGAAATGTCTTTGAAAGGCATTTAGGTGACTGGGAACTGCCCTTGCTGCCTCCCTCCTTTCCTCCCTCTCACCAAGCCATAATTGTGGCAGCCCCTTGGCCCACATAGTCCTTTCACTGATCGGTCAGACACACTCTTTGTTTTATTTTTTAATTTTTGAATTGTGGGTGAAGTCAATTAATTGAGCTCTTAGATTATTATCATCATCATCATTATTATTATTTGTTTATTTGTGGTTTTTCCACATAGGGATTCCCTTTGTATGCTTGTTTGCCCTGGAACTCACTTTGTAGACAAGGCTGGCCTCAGACTCACAGAGATCTACCTCTACCTCTGCCTCCTAGTGCCGGAATAAAAGGCCTGTACTAAACACACTTTTAGTTTCTCTGTGTCTGTCGTCGCTTTGCCTGCAGAACAAGGTAGCCTCAAACTCACAGCGATCTGCCTGCCTCTGCCTCTCCTGATCTCTGAGGGCTGAGAACTGAGAATAAAGAAATGTGCTGCCACCATTACCCAGCTAGGCAGCTGCCCAAAATATACTGCTGCTGCGGCAGCAATAAAAAAAAAATAACCTGAGATAAACAAAGAAAAAAAGGAAAACACCAGTTTTTCTTCCTTCTTTCCTTTTTTCCTTCTTTTCTTCCTTCCTTGTTTTTTTTTCTGTTTTCTTCTTTTATTATTTTTTTGGTACAGGGTTTCTCTGTATAATACCTTTAACTCACTATATAAACCAGGCTGTAATCTTGGTGACATTATGGTTTTGGTTTTTTTCTTATTTCCTGTTTAATCATTTCTCTCTCTCTCTCTCTCTCTCTCTCTCTCTCTCTCTCTCTCTCACACACACACACACACACACACAGAGAGATTTAATTTATGTTTTTTATTTTTGTTTGTGTTTTTGTTTTGATTTTCAAGGCAGGGTTTTCTCTGTTGCTTTGGAGCCTGTCTTTGGAACTAGCTCTCGTCGACCAGGCTGGCCTCAAACTCCCAGAGATCCACCTGCCTCTCTGCCAGATATGGAACCAGTCCTTTTGAATGCTTTCATCCTTCCTGGTCATTAAAAATTTGAAATGAAAACTAAGTTCTACACAACTGGAAAGACTGTCTCAAATAAAAGTTAAATAAAATGTTCTGAAATAGGGCACCTTCCATGCCCCCCCCCCCCCCCCCACCAAGGACACACTTGGGTGCAGACCAAGAGATACAAACAAAATTTGAAATGAAACTAAATGTACATGAAATTAATAGAATGAGATACTAAAAACTTAGTTGGATTGTCACTGTGGTGCACATCTTTTATTCTATCATCCAAGAGACAGAGACAGGTGTACCTCTGTGAATTCCCAGGTTTTGGAGAGAGGCTCCCATCCCAAATTAAAAAAAAAAAAAAAAAAAAAAAAATATATATATATATATATATATAAAAGTTCAACCAAAAAAAAAAAGAAGGAAGAAAAGAAGAAAGAAACATTATGAACTGTCTCCTTGTTTCTAGAAACTTGTTTTGATTTGCATTTCTCTGATGACTAAGCATGTTGAACATTTCCTTAAGTGTCTTTCAGCCATTTTAGATTCCTCGGTTGAGAGTTCTCTGTTTAAGTCTGTACTCCATTTTGTGAGTTAGATTATTTGTTCTTGAGATGACCAATGTCTTGTGTTCTTTGTATGTTTTGGAGATCAGACAGACCTCTGTCTGATGTGGGGTTAGTGAAGATCTTTTTCCATTCTGTAAGGCCGTCATTTTGTCTTGTTGGCCGTGTTCTTTGCTTTACAGAAGCTTTTCAGTTTCAGGAGGTCTCTCTCACTTATTAATTGTTTCTCTCAGTGTCTGTGCTACTGGGGTTCTATTTAGGAAGCGGTCTCCTGTGCTGATGCGTTCAAATGCGTTTGATATTTTTATTTTTATATTCTTTTATTGTGGATGAAGTCAATTATTTGAACTCTCAAATATTTTTATTGTTATTATCTCTTTATTTGTTTGTTTATTTGTGGTTGTTCAACATAGGATTTCGTTGTGTGCCCTTGTATGCGTATGCCCTGGGACTCACTTTGTAGACAAAACTGGCCTCAGACTCACAGAGAGCCATCTGCCTCTGCCTCCTAATGCTGGGATTAAAGGCTAAACAACCTTTTTTATATATTTATTTTCCTAATAATTTATTTTATCGGCATTGGTGTTTTGCCTGCATGTATGTCTATCTGAGGGTGTCAGATCTTGGAGTTACAGACAGCTGTTGACTGCCATGTGGGTGGTAGGAATTGAACCTGGGTCCTCTGGAAGAGCAGTCAGCACTCTTAACCGCAGAGCCATCTCTCCAGCCCCCACCTTTTTTTTGAAAACAGGGTTTCTCTGTGTCACTTTGCCTGTCCTGAATCTCAATCTGCAGAACAAGGTAGCTTTAAACTTACAGTGATCTGCCAGCCTTGGTCTCCCTGATCTTGAAGGTGTTTTATCATCTCTCTCTCTCTGTCTGGCTATCTATCTATCCATTCATTTATTAGTTTATGTATTTGTTTATGTGTTTATTTATGTATTTATTTATTTTTGTTTTCTGAGACAGGATTTCTCTCTAGCTTTTGAGTCTGTCCTGGATCCAGACCTGGTCACAGCTGTACCTGAAAATAAAATAAACAAACAAACAAACAAAAACAAAAACAAAGCAAAGCAAAAGCCAGGCAGGACTCTCTGGTTGACCTTCCCTTTCCCCCTCCCCCACGGGCTCCTCAGAGGCAGTGAGGCCTCCGGCAGGGAATCCACAGAGCCTCTGCCCAAGGCTCTCCAGGGAACCCACTCTCTCCCTTTCCCCCAGCCCCAGGGCTGCCAGCCACATCTATCTCAGGCAGAGATGGCGGGCACTCTGGCTATCCAGGATGTGACAGACACAGACACAGAGAAGCAGGGAGGAAAGTTGCCCACTCTCTCACTAGATGCAGGCATGCAGGAGGAACAATGAAAGAATGAGAACTGGAGAGATGGAATTTCTGGAATGTCCAGAAACCACATGGTGGGGATCTAGTGACCTCTTTTGGTGACAGGGAGTACAGCACAGATTTGGGTTCTTGTGCTCCTGAGATGTAACCCCCACAAGGCAGCAGCTCATAAGTGATTGTAAATCCAGTTTCACACGACTGCACATAAAATAAAGTTAAATAAATCATAAAAAAATTCTTTAAAAATTTGAAATTAAAATAAGTTCTACACAACCAGAAAGACTGTCTCAAATAAAAGTAAAATAAAATGTTCTAAAATAGGACAACTTCCCTGCCCCCCACCCCCACAGGGACACACTTGGTGCAGACCAAGAGATACAAACAAAATTTGAAATTAAACTAAATCTACAAGAAACTGACCCTGGTTATTGTGGTGCACATCTGTGAATTTCCAGGCTTTATAGAGAGGCCCCCAACCCAAATAAAAAAAAATATATAAAAGTTTAACCAAACACACCCCCCCACACACACAAAAAAAAAAAAAAAAAAAGGAAGGAAAGAAAGAAGAAGGAGACATTATCAACTGTCTCCTTGGTCCTAGAAACTGGACCATGGGAGTTTAGGACCTATAAGACAGTGCACGAGTCTTGTGATCTCACTTGGTAGATGAGTCTGGATTTTAACTCACAGATGTCCTTCTGCCTGTGTCTCCCATGTGTCTCCCATAAAGGGTTCCCTAATTCTTGAATGGCATACCGAAAGTAGTTATTTCTACTTAGTTTGCGTTTGATTTTTTTTTTTTTTAAATATTTATTTATTATGTATACAATATTCTGTCCGTGTGTATGCCTGCAGGCCAGAAGAGGGCACCAGATCTCATTACAGATGGTTGTGAGCCACCATGTGGTTGCCGGGAATTGAACTCAGGACCTTTGGAAGAGCAGGCAATGCTCTTAACCACTGAGCCATCTCTCCAGCCCCCTGCGTTTGATTTTTTTTAAAAAAATCCATGCCTATTTATTTATTTATTTTTGGTTTTTCACGACAGGGTTTCTCTGTAGCTTTGGAACTAACCCTTGTAGACCAGGCTGGCCTCAAATTCACAAAGATCCACCTGCCTTTGCCTCCCAAGTGCTGGGATTAAAAGAATGTGCCACCACCACCCGCCTTTGTTTCTTATATTTATTTTTGTTAAGCTCTACATTTTTCTTTGCTCTCTTCCATGTCTCCCCTTCCACCCTCTCCCAAGGTTCCCATGCTCTCAGGAGATCTTGTCTTTTTCTACTACTCATGTATTTTAGATCTATGTATGTCTCTCTTAGGGTCCTCATTGTTGTCTAGGTTCTCCGGGATTGTGATTTGTGAGCTTTATGTTTAAAAATCACTTATGAGTGAGTATATGTGGTAATTGTCTTTTAGGGTCTGGGTTACTTTCCTCAAAATGATGTTTCCTAGCTTCATCCATTTGCCTGCAAAATTCAAGATGTCATTATTCTTTTCTGCTGTGTAGTAAGTACTCCATTGTGTAAGTATACCACATTTTCCTCATCCATTCTTCAGTCAGAGGGCATTTAGGCTACTTCCAGGTTCTGGCTATGACAAACAATGCTGCTATGAACATAGTTGAGCCCATGTCCTTGTGGCACAATTGAGCATCCTTTACATATATACCTAAAAGTGGTATTGCTGGGTCTTGAGGAAGGTTGTTTCCTAATTTTCTGAGAAATCGCCACACTGACATCCAAAGGGGGCTGTACCAGCTTGCATTCCCACCAGCAATGCAGCAGTGTTCCCTTTTCCCCACATCCTCTCCAGCATAAGTTGTCATCAGTGTTTTTGATCTTGGCCATCCTTACAGGTATAAAGTGGAATCTCAGAGCTGTTTTGATTTACCTATCTCTGATGACTAAGGATGTTGAACATTTCCTTAAGTGTCTTTCAGCCATTTTAGATTTCTCGGTTGAGAGTTCTCTGTTTAGGTCTGTACCTCCATTTTGTGAATTGGATTATTTGTTCTTGAAATGACCAATGTCTTGAGTTCTTTGTATATTTTGGAGATCAGACCTCTGTCTGATGTGGGGTTAGTGACGATATTCTGTACTGGAGTTAGATTTAGGAAGCGGTCTCCTGTGCCGATGCGTTCAAATGCATTTTTTAAATAAATATTTATTTATTATGTATACAATATTCTTTCTCTGTGTATGTCTGAAGGCCAGAAGAGAGCACCAGACCCCATTACAGATGGTTGTGAGCCACCATGTGGTTGCTGGGAATTGAACTCAGGACCTTTGGAAGAGCAGGCAATGCTCTTAACCGCTGAGCCATCTCTCCAGCCCCCATTCAAGAGCTTTTGATATTTTTATTTTTATATTTTTTTATTGTGGATGAGGTCAATTATTTGAACTCTCAAATATTTTTATTGTTATTATCTCTTTATTTGTTTGTTTATTTGTGGTTTTGCAACACGCGGTTTCCTTGTGTATCCTTGTGTGCCCTGGAACTCACTTTGTAAACAAGACTGGCCTCAGACTAACAGAGATCCGCCTGCCTCTGCCTTCTAGTGCTGGCATTAAAGGCGTACACTAAACACATTTTTTTTTTGAAAACAGGGTTTCTCTGTGTCACTTTGCCTAACCTGAATCTCAATGTGCAGAACAAAGTAGCCTTAAACTCACAGTGATCTGCCTGCTTTGGTCTCCCTGATCTTGGAGGTGTTTTATCATCTTGCTTACTTGATTTTTTGCTTTCTTGCTCTCTTGCTTTTTTTTTCCTTCTTTTAATAGTTAATTCTTGAGGCATGGTCTCTCTGTGTAACAGCCCTAGCTGTCATCTATCTATCTATCTATCTATCTATCTATCTATCTATCTATATTTATGTATATTTGGTTTTGTGTTTTGCTTTATGAGACAGGGTTTCTCTGCTGCTTTGGAGACTGTTCTTAAAACTAGCTCCTTTCTTGTAGACCAGGCTGTCCTAAAACTCCCAGAGATCCTATTTCTGCTAAATATGGAGCCAGTGCTCTTGAATGCCTTTGTCTGGTGAGGTCAAAAGCCACCCCCCACCCCCACCCCCACAACACACACACAAACCAAACACAGGCACAGGCACATCCAGAGACACATGAATAAACTTTTAAATTAAGAGCCCGGAGAGCTAGTTTCGTGGCTCGTCCAGAGAAATTGGGTTCAATTCCCAGCACCTGCATGACAGCTCATAGTGATTGTAAATTCAGTAGTTTCTGGGTGATCTGACATCTTCAGACCATTGCACATAAAATAAAGTTAAATAAATCATAAAAAATTCCTTAAGAAATTTAACTAAGTCCTACACAATTGGAAACACTCTCAAATAAAAGTAAAATAAACGGAAAAGAATGCAGTGCTAAGTGCAGTTATGAAAATGTTTTGAAATGTGATACCTTCCCTGTCTCCCCCACATACACAAGCCACACTGAGAGATTTAAATAAAATCTGGGTAATCATTTATGTATCTGGCTTATGTCAGAGGGGCAGGGGAAGCTGAAGCCTTGTCCTTTGGGCTCCAGGTTCTCAGTACTGCATCAAAAACTCGAATGTATAGTGAGCCCATGTCTGTCCTGCCGGCAGCACTCAGGAACTGGGAATACAAGGATCAGGAGATCATCTTCAAAACCCAGCAAGTGCAAACCATCCTGGTGGGAAAGAGACCCTCTAAAAGAAATCAATAAAATGACATTTTTATTTTTTTCTGTCTGAAGTGAAAATGCTCCAAATAATTCACTGCATCAGTATTCCTGGAAATGATATCAAAGTCAGATTTTTTTTTAACATTTTATTTTATTTTTATTATATTTATTTATTTATTTATTTATTTTGGTTTTTTGAGACAGGGTTTCTCTGTGGTTTTGGAGACTGTCCTGGAACTAGCTCTTGTAGACCAGGCTGGTCTCGAACTCACAGAGATCTGCCTGCCTCTGCCTCCCAAGTGCTGGGATTAAAGGCGTGCGCCACCACCGCCTGGCATAAATCAGAATTTTTCATATTATTCCATGGCTGTTGTAATTTTCTCTGTGGCAGACAGAGGCAGGCAGATCTCTGTGAGTTTGAGGCCAGCCTGGTCGTCTACAGTTCCAGGACAGGTGCCAAAGCTACAGAGAATCCTTGTCTCAGAAAAAAAAAAAAAAAAAAAAATTTTTTTTTCTCTGTGTCTCCTGTATCGTGTGTCTTTCTCTAAGCAGACCCAGGAATCCTAAGCGCCTGTAGGTGATCTAGGAAATCTCCTGTAGCAAGGGCCCTGGCCTCCACTCCTGTCCCCTGAGGGCACCTGGTAAAAGTGAGAGGGCAGATTTAAGAGACTAGTAAAGTTCAAGGTCACCAGCCCTTCCCAACAGCTAGAACTCCTTGCTAAACCTTTAAAGGGTGAGGCTACAACTTAATTCGTCTGCTTAGATATGGATATTTTTGTTGTGGTTCTTGTTTTACAGGGCAGGAACAGATATCCAAGTGGGAATTTTTCCACGGCTGTTTTAATTTTCTCAGACTCGGTATTTAGTATGAGAAGTGGGGTGTGGGGTTGTACAAACACAACTACCAAAAAAGAACCCCAAGAAAGCAGGCCTCCCTCCCTCCCTCCCTCTCTCAGTTCCTCCCTCTCACCAAGCCATAATTGTGGCAGCCCCTTGGCCCACATAGTCCTTTCACTGATCAGTCAGACACACTCTTTTTTTTTATTTTTGAATTGTGGGTGAAGTCAATTAATTGAGCTCTTAGATTATTATTATTATTATTATTATTAGTTTATTTGTGGTTTTTTCTACATAGAGGTTCCCTGTGTTTGCCCTGGAACTCACTTTGTAGACAAGGCTGGCCTCAGACTCACAGAGATCTAGCTGCCCCTGCCTCTACCTCTGCTTCCTAGTGCCGGAATTAAAGGCCTGCACTAAACACACTTTTTTCCCCCAAGACAGGGTTTCTCTGTGTCTGTCCTTTTGCCTGTCCTGAAACTCACACTGCAGAACAAGGTGGCCTCAAACTCACAGCGATCTGCCTGCCTCTGCCTCTCCTGATTTCTGAGGGCTGAGAATAAAGAAATGTGCTGCCACCATTACCCAGCTAGGCAGCTGCCCAAAATATACTGCTGCTGCTGCAATTAAAAAAAAATTAAAATAAAATAACCTGAGATAAACAAAGAAAAAAAAAGGAAAACACCTGTTTTTTCTTCCTTCCTTCCTTCCATCCTTTTTCCTTGTTTTTTTTCTTCCTTTGTTTTTTTTTCTGTTTTCTTCTTTTATTATTATTATTTTTTTGGTGCAGGGTTTCTCTGTATAATACCTTTAACTCATTATATAAACCAGGCTGTCATCTTGGTAACATTATGGTTTTGTATTATGGTTTTGTTTTTTCTTATTTCTTGTCTGTAAATCGACAAATCAACATTTCTTTCTCTCTCTCTCTCTCTCTCTCTCTCTCTCTCTCTCTCTCTCATTTAATTTATGTTTTATTATTATTTTTTTTTTTTTGGTTTGTGTTCTTGTTTTGATTTCCAAGGCAGGATTTCTCTGTTGCTTTGGAGCCTGTCTTTGGAACTAGCTCTTGTCAACAAAGAGCTGGCCTCAAACTCCCAGAGATCCACCTGCCTCTCTGCCAGATATGGAACCAGTCATCTTGGTTAGTTCAAAAGCCACCCCATGGGCTGGAGAGATGGCTCAGAGGTTAAGAGCATTGCCTGCTCTTCCAGAGGTCCTGAGTTCAATTCCCAGCAATGACATGGTGGCTCACAACCATCTGTAATGAGGTCTGGTGCCTATCAGGTTTAGTGTGTTCAGACTGATATTGAGGTCTTTAATCCATTTGGACTTGAGTTTTGTGCATGGTGATAGATATGGATCTATTTTCATTCTTCTACAGGTTGACATCCAGTTTTGCCAGCACAATTTGTTGAAGATGCTCTCTTTTTTCCATTGTATACTTTTAGCTCCTTTATCAAAAATCAGGTGTTCATAGGGTTGTGGGTTAATGTCAGGGTCTTCTATTCGATTCCATTGGTCGACTTCTCTGTTTTTATGCCAATACCAAGCTGTTTTCAATACTGTAGCTCTGTAGTAGAGTTTGAAGTCAGGGATGGTAATGCCTCCAGATGATCCTTTGTTGTATAAGATTGTTTTGGCTATCCTGGGTTTTTTGTTTTTCCATATAAAGTTGATTATTGAGAAAGTGGGAAGTACTCTACAACACATGGGCACAGGAGACCACTTCTTACATACAACCCCAGCAGCACAGACATTAAGGACCTCATTTAATAAATGGGACCTCCTGAGACTGAGAAGCTTCTGTAAAGCAAAGGACACTGTCGCTAAGACACAAAGGCAACCCACTAACTGGGAGAAGATCTTCACCAACCCCGCAACTGACAAAGGTCTGATCTCCAAAATATATAAAGAACTCAAGAAACTAGACTGTAAAAGGCTAACCAACCCAATTATAAAATGGGGCATTGAGCTGAACAGAGAATTCTCAACAGAAGAACTTCAAATGGCCAAAAGACACTTAAGGTCATGCTCAACTTCCTTAGCGATCAGGGAAATGCAAATCAAGACAACTTTAAGATACCATCTTACACCTGTCAGAATGGCGAAAATCAAAAACACCAATGATAGCCTTTGTTGGAGAGGTTGTGGAGAAAGGGGTACACTCATCCATTGCTGGTGGGAATGCAAACTTGTGCAACCACTTTGGAAAGCAGTGTGGCGGTTTCTCAGGAAATTTGGGATCAACTTACCCCTGGACCCCGCAATACCACTCTTGGGAATATACCCAAGAGAGGCCTTATCATACAACAAAAGTATATGCTCTACTATGTTCATAGCAGCATTGTTTGTCATAGCCAGAACCTGGAAACAACCTAGATGCCCTTCAACGGAAGAATGGATGAAGAAAGTATGGAATATATACATATTAGAGTATTATTCAGCAGTAAGAAACAAGGACTTCTTGAATTTTGCATACAAATGGATGGAAATAGAAAACACTATCCTGAGTGAGGTAAGCCAGACACAAAAAGAGGAACATGGGATGTACTCACTCATATTTGGTTTCTAGCCATAAACCAAGGGCATTGAGCCTATAATTAGTGATCCTAGAGAAGCTAAATAAGGAGAACCCAAAGAAAAACATATAGGCATCCTCCTGAATATTAACCTTCAGCAAGCGATGAAAGGAGACAGAGACAGAGACCCACATTGGAGCACAGGACTGAATTCTCAAGGTCCAAATCAGGAGCAGAAGGAGAGAGAGCACGAGCAAGGAACTCAGGACCATGAGGGGTGCACCCACACACTGAGACAATGGGGATGTTCTACTGGGAACTCACCAAGACCAGCTGGCCTGGGTCTGGAAAAGCCTGGGATAAAACCGGACTCTCTGAACATAACGGACAATGAGGACTACTGAGAACTCAAGAACAATGGCACTGGGTTTCTGATCCTACTGCACGTACTGGCTTTGTGGGAGCCTAGGCAGTTTGGATGCTCAACTTACTAGACCTGGATAGAGGTGGGGGGTTCCTTGGACTTCCCACAGGACAGGGAACCCTGATTGCTTTTCGGGCTGAGGGGGGGGACTTAATTAGGGGAGGGGGAGGGAAATGGGAGGCGGTGGCTGGGAAGAGACAGAAATCTTTAATAAATAAATAAATTAAAAAAAGGCATGTAGATAATGGAAAACACACAACTAACTGAAGTATTAAAAACCCTAACATCCTAGAAACAAAACTTAACAGATATACTAGGGAGAAGTGGAATACATAACTGTGAGAGAAATGTACACACAAATAGTGTCAAGAATTAGGCTAAAATATCTGATACTGTCTGTGACACTGTGAAGCTATCAGCCTTTAGACTAGATAGTCCAGGGGCCTAGGGTGAAACCAAATACTTTTGTTCTGCTAAAGAAACATAGCAATAAAATGACTCTTAATCACACACACACACACACACACACACACACACACACACACATACACACACACACATATATATATATATATATATATATATATATATATATATAGAGAGAGAGAGAGAGAGAGAGGGATCAGTGCCTCCCTCAGCCATCATCAGAGAAGTTTCCTCTAAGAGTAGATGGAAACTAACACAGATACACACAATTGGACAAGGTTTAGAGACTGGGAGATTTTAGAAAACTCTGTCGTAAACAAGAAGTCTTTATCAAATTTCTCCCCTTAGGAGCTTGAGAGCCTCTGCAGGATGGGTGCCTCAAAGGAAACAGTGTCTTTTAGACACAAAATGACTGATACACATCTGAACTCACAGAAAATGTGGCATCAGGCACAGGTTCAAACCAGATGATGTTCAAACTCTGACAGGAGGAAATATACATGGGCTTCCGCCCTTCACCAAGAATCTGTGTGCAATTGAAACTTGCTTGCAAAAAAGAAAATAGCTTTCTCCAATAGAGTCTCACTGGTTATATTAAATCCTCTTAAGAGTTGACCCTATTCCCAGCAGTAGATGGACGAAACAAAATTAATTCAATGATATTATTGGAGATCTTTTGTTACATACTGCTTTGTTTGATCTTTCTTGTTGGGGAGGGTCTTGTTGCTCTTTCACTTTTATATTATTTTTTTTCATATGGTTTTTGCTTGTATTTGTGTGTTTCTTTGGTTTTTAAAGAATCTGTTATTTTAACTTTTTGCTTGTTTGTATTCTAATGAGAAAAAGAAGGAAAGAACATAGAATTGCATGGCTGAAGAGGTGGGAAGGACCTCGAAGGATTTCTGGGAGAGGAAATCCTGATAAAATATTATATGAAAAGAATATACAATGAAAATCAAATAAAGTAAAGAGTCTATAAGGTTGTTAATTTTTCAAAATTGAATTTTGGGGAAGTAGTCTAAGAAATGGACAAGTTGTGATAAATAATAAAGAATATGGAAATTGCTAATAAAAGGTCAATTTTAGTTTTATTATGTGTCTCATTCTACTAAAAATTCTGGTCAACATAAATTATCAAATTGATTGACGCGTGAGGAGTTGAAATAACAGCCATAGGGATGGTTGTCTCAGGATGCCCAGGAAAAAAAAAATCTCCTGAGCCCAGACACTAATTAGTCATGTTAGGTTTATATGATGATGGGAAGAAAGAACCTCAAGAGAATTTAATTGCAATAGTATTATTGAAAATAAATGTGATCAACCTGGTCCATCTGCACTAGAGAAATGACAGCAAGACTGCCTTATTTCAGGTACACTTATGGCTTAAGACAGAATAAAAATAAAATTTTGCTTTTATTGAACATATGAGGAAGTCAGTTGAGGAATAAAAAACACATAGATTATTCTGATTCTGTAGTGTCATAAAATCTGTATCCTAATAATCAGGGACATGTTCTAGTGAGTGTTTAGTATATTCTGCTACTTTTATTTGACTTACATAGAATTTGAAAAGTTGGAAAGATTGGTTTTTCCAGTGAAAGGGAGTAGCTGGTCATGTTTAAATATTAATCAAATAAGTAGAATTTTAACACAATTCCACATTAATTTGGTTTTATGACTCCCTGAAAAGTTGATTTTGTTTCATAACTAACTTGTAACAAATAGAATAGTGAATGCAGCAAATATAATGACAATGATGCTTTTGATTAAGTGACGAGATGTTCTGTATGGCTTTATTGGTCATTAAATATTCTATTATATTAAATCTGTATAATATCCTATTTATTTCAAATACATTGCCTAAAAATGAGTGTCAGATTTCTAGGCAAGTCAGAAAGAAAATGAAATATATGTATATATTTCAAAGAATGTTGATTATGTACCTAATTTAGTGGGTTTTTTGTTAATGAAAATGCTGCTATGTACTGAGCCAGTTTTCTTAGTGTACATCATACACAAATATCTCAACATATCATTCCATTTAGCAATTATATTACATTTTCCTGAGTTTATTATACAATACCATATTGAGAAATAAAAAGTCTAATATATCATGACACTGAAAATTTCTGTAATCATTTAGACCGCGAAAAATGAAGAATGGAAATGGAAAACTGCTCTTTATTACCCGACTTTTTCCTCCTGGGAATTTCCAGTAACCCTGACATGAAAGGGGTTTTATTTCTTGTGTTTCTTATTGTTTATATTATTATTCTGCTGTCAAATGTTGGAATGATCATTTTGATCAGAATGGATTCCCAGCTTCATACACCAATGTACTTCTTCCTCAGCCACCTGGCCTTCTCTGACTTATCCTATTCCACCGCAGTGGGACCAAAGATGCTGTTGGACCTTCTCGCAGAGAATAATCCAATCTCCTTTGTAGCCTGCTTCCTGCAATTCTTATTAGTATGTATCTTTATAGATATTGAGTGCATGCTTCTGGCAGTGATGGCCTTTGATAGGTACAAAGCCATCAGCAACCCTCTGATGTATGCTGTGGACATGTCCAGTAGAGTTTGTTACCAGTTCTTAACTGGAATTTATCTGTTGGGAACTATAGATGGCTTGATACATACTTCATTGACATTCAGCTTATGTTTCTGTGGCTCTACATATATTAATCAATTCTTCTGTGATTTTCCTGCTGTTTTATTACTTTCCTGTTCTGATACACAGGTCAATGAACTGGTATTGTTCACCCTTTTTGGTTTCATTGAACTGAGCACCATTTCAGGGGTCCTTATCTCCTACTGCTACATTATCTCCTCAGTTTTAAAGATCAGCTCTGCTGGGGGTCGTTCCAAGGCTTTCTCTACCTGTGCCTCTCACCTGACTGCAGTTGGGATTTTCCAGGGGACCATGCTCTTCATGTATTTCAGACCTAGTTCTGCCTACTCTCTAGACCAAGACAAAATGACATCAGTCTTTTACCTCCTCATTATTCCCACAATAAACCCTCTGATTTACAGCTTGAGGAACAAGGATGTGAAAGAAGCCCTGGTCAGGCTCAGAAATAAAATGTGGTTCTAAGGGAATTTATTGACTACACAGAAATGTATCATGTCTATTGGCTTTCTACTGTACAAAACAAAATTGATAATATCAGTTTTTTAATTTACTAAGTATGTGTGCTGAAGTTTAATAATAAGAAGCAGGTTGAGACCAATGTATGTGTCTTACTCATTTATTTACTTTCAGAATATAGAGTACTCTATTTTAAAAAAGGTATCAAGGTAGAATTTTTAAAAACCCTGATGAATTAATAATTAGTAGTGAAGGACTTGTTTCCATTAGACTATTAACATAACCATTAACCGTTAATATGATTTGTTTAACCAAAACTCATATTAAATTTCCTGTGTTGACAATCAATCCACTTAACTATGATATTGGCATGCAAGAACTATAGGAAGTGATAAAAATCATGAAGGTATCCTCTAGCGAAGAAATTTGTGCTCCTCTATAAAATCAAAGACTCTTGGTGTCTCATACCAAATGAGGACACTAAGAAATGGTAAATCTATGAACCAAATTCCAGGCTTTCTCCTGACACCATGTGCAGATCACTGACTTTAGATTACCATCTTCCAGAACTGTGATCTACCTCTGAAAAGCGACCTTGACCTCAAGTATGCCATTTTCTGTAAAAAAGTCAGAAAGATGTGGAGACAATTGACATTCTTGGCAGAATTCATTCAGAGGAATACATTAAAATAACAAATGGTGTGGCAAGTTATCGTCACTAACTTAGAAGATGTTGTATTCATGGAAATAAGCCTTATTCTATAAACATATTGATGTGGGAGTGTCATATATCAATCTGTTGATTTCATTGGTTAAGCAATAAAGAAACTGCTTGGCCCTGTGGGAGGAATGAACAGAACAGAACGCTGGGAGGAAGAGGAAGTGAGGTCAGACTCGACAGCTCTCCTCTCAGGAGCAGACACCTCAGAGAGATGCCATGCTCCCAACTCCCAGGCAGACGCATGAAGCTCCGACCCAGGATGGACATAGGCTAGAATCTTCCCGGTAAGCGCACCTAGGGGTGCTACACAGATGATTAGAAATGGGCTAAATTAATATGTGAGAATTAGCCTAGAAGAGGCTAGATAGAAATGGGCCAAGCAGTGATTAAATGAATACAAGTTTCCATGTAATTATTTCGGACATAAGCTAGCCGAGCAGGCGGCTGGGGTGTTGGGGACGCAGCCCCGCCCCTCATACTACAACATATCCTATTTATTAAGGCATGTAAACCATACTTGTATCCACATAGGTGTAGCCATTTATCTGTTAAAGTGATTGCATTAGTCAGACTTCCTTAGAGGAAGAGGAAAATAACAGAGAGAACGTATGTATGTATGTATGCACGTATTTATTCCAAAAGGGAATTATTATACTGACATACAGGTTGTGGTGCAACTAGTTCAACAATGGGTGTGTCTGACTGAAAGAATCTGGTATTTGTTTAATCTACACAGCTGAATGATTCAGCTGGTCTTCATTCTCCATTTGCATCTGAAGAAGCAGGTTTGGCTGCCAGTGAAGGAATGCCTCAGGAACAAGATAGATGAACTTGCCTTTAGAAGTAAGAGAAATCGGGCATGTATCTACCTTCATCATTGCCATTTTAGGTGGGATGTCCCCAGAATGTATGTCCCAAATTTAGGGTGAGCCTTCATACCTTACATGACGTTATTGAAACTATCTCCTGCAGATAAACCTGGCTGCTTTAGTTTTACTTGATTTCAAAGCTGTCAAACTGGCAGTCAAAATTAGACATTACAATGATTGTGGAATAAGTGAAGAGAGACTTCAAACTGTAAAACAAAACATATCTGACTTATGAAATCATCTTTCTGAATTTGTTATTTTGATAAATATATTGCTTGGTGGAATACTTTAGGAAATTAAAGCCTGACATGGAAACTCTGACAGATGCTGTTCTAATGAGACAGAATATTACATACTTTGTTGTACCTAAAATCACTCTTTTTATGTCTTCAATTTTTTCCTCTCATTATTTCCTTCCACACTTAATTTCTAAAATAACATCTCTTATATGTGTCATAAAGACAGTAGAAGTGTCAAGTCATTAAATACACTTAGGGTGTTGGCCTTAAAATTTTTTAATTGTGTTTGTACATATGACTTTTGTCCTTCATTCTTGTTGCTGAAGATGAAATGTTATGAAGAATTAAATGTTATGATCTGTTTGGACATATGTGATATGCATCACAGTCTACTCTAATTTTATTTTACAAAGCATAGAAAATAAGTATTAAGTGTTTTTGGATTTTCTGTGCACTATATAATCTATCTACAAATTGATATTCCAATATTTTGATATCCCATTATTGTATCAAAAATATTTGTACCAGATGAATAATTTTTTATGTCCAAATAGTGGACTACAACTCCATTCTTTGGGAATAATATGTAAATAGTGAATAGTAGAAATAGAAAGCATCAATTTAATTTCTGGAGATCTAAAGGATAATTTGTTATTTTCCATGTAATGTCACTTCTTTTTCTTTGATTTATCGCTCAAATACAAAGGTTGGTTAATTAGTGATGATGTGCAATTTTTTCCACATTGAAGTAATTATTCTTTAAAATTGTTATTTCATGCTCACTGGTAAAGTTCTTCTGGTGAGGGGCGAGAAATGGCTTTTTAAATTTATTTCCTCAATAAAATATGATATTGGCAATTGGCTTTCAATTTGACTGTTCTTAGACAACTAAAGCCTATGGAAACAGTTATGTATGTGTTTGGCCAGCATTCCAGAGGATATTGTCATATGGGAGGCTGCTTAGTAGAAGGTATTGTACAACCCCTTCAGAATATAAATGGTGTTATCCATTGCTCTGGGTGTCCCTATGAAAGGAAATTGGAGTCAAAAAAGATACTGATATAGGCGTGCGCGTATGGTACTTTTATTCTTGTGTGAGCATATCTATGGATGCACTCTTCATGTCTGGGTATGATACTCAATGTCTTTCAGGTTTCCACAGTGAACCATGATCAGGCACACTGTAGGGTTTTCTTATACCATCAGCACTGGTAAAGGACTACT
The DNA here is from genome assembly GCF_018167655.1 of Microtus oregoni. NCBI lineage: Eukaryota > Metazoa > Chordata > Mammalia > Rodentia > Cricetidae > Microtus > Microtus oregoni. Next base: position 41,223,392 of record NW_024543077.1, on the reverse strand, counting down.
GACTGTTGTGGGAACTCCTTCTGTCAATAGTTTTTAAGATACTAGCCCATTTTGGGTATGGTCTCATGTACTAAAAGTTCAGATGAAAAGTATGCCCCTTTTTCTGCTGGATTCACTTAAAGTTCCCAGCTCATACAGAAGACTGCAGATTGCTATCCTTACTGTGAGTTTATCCCTAAATAAATAAACCAATCCAGAGTACTGTGGAACTCTTTGATACTATTACAATCAATCAAAATGTTTGGTTTCTTGGACAGAGAACATTAAGAGTAAAAATCAGAAACTTGATTTTTTTAAAAGGTAAATTATCTTTGTAGCAGAGCCAATTATAGAAAATTATAAAAAATCAAAATGGAGAATTGTGTCAGCTTATCTCAACTGAATCAACCACAATACATCTCCTGCACCTCAGACTCAGAAACCATTGTGAAAGAGGGGTGGAAAGATTGTAAAAGTCAAAGGAAAAAATGATTTGACTTTGTCATTGGATCTCCGAGAATGTCAGGACCTATATTCATAAAATGTCACTGACATGACAGGATAAACATGACCTGAACAAAGAATACACCAGTAGACATGCAAATATTGACAGGGGTATCACAAGAGGCATCATCACTAAACAAAGAAACACATGTAATTAAAGAATGCTGAGAGTGTATACTTGGGAGACAGAGATAAGTAGATGTCTATGAGTTTGAAGCCAGTCTGGTCAACAGTGCAAGTTGCAAGACAAGCTCCAAAGCTACAGAGAAATCCTTTCTCGAAAAAACAAAATATGAAAACAAACAAATCATGTGAGACAATGGTCTGTACTCTGTCAATTATACTTTAAATAAATGCTAATTGGCCAGTAGCCCAGCAGGACAACCAGACAGGAAGTAGAGGTAGGTCAATGAGAACAGGAGAATTCTGGGAAAAAGGAAGTCCTAGTCTGCAGTCCTGATCCAGCCACAGAGCAAGCAAGATGTGACTATCATGCTGAAAAATGTACCAAGTCACGTGGCTAACATAGACAAGAATAATGGACTAATATAAGTTATAAGAGTTAATAGAAGCCTGAGCTAATGGACCAATCAGTTTATAGGTAATGTGGACCTCTGTGTGATTTCTTAGAAATTTAACGACTGTAGGAACTGGACAGGACAGAAACCTTGGACAACAAACAAACAAACAAAGAATCTTGAGAGTGGAAAAATTAGTTTTCCTCAGGAAAGAATACACAATTAGCTACCCTGTACCAAATATTCAGTCCTGAAAATAGGCATACAAATAATGGTATGCAGAGAGAGCAGATGCAATTTTTGTATTCAAGCATGCCTTTGTGTTGGACTGGCCAACTTTTTCACATGTTCCTGAAAAGGGGAGTGAGGATTGAGGAAAGAAATATAAGGGACAGAAGGTAAGAGTTGGAAGGGCTTTCAGGGAATACTGTAACACCGTCAGGTTTATTACTGATAGTCCTTATGTTCCCCAATTAAAAGGGGAAGGCAAAAGACTCCTTCCCATAATACAAGAAAGAAACAAGCTTAATTAGCTCTTTACATCTCAAAACGCCTAGTAACCATGCCCTAAGTCCTGTTGTTTAATCTTTGAGTAGCAAGACATCCAGTAGTCGCACTGTTGGCCAAATATCCTGCTATCTGTCCTTGAGGAGCAAGAATAGGTTTGAATTCTCTGACCTTTAGTCAAAATGGAATGGATTCAAAACTGTGTGCTCTCACACATGTGCACATGCAGGTGCATGTGTCTGCATATGTGTGCATGTGTGTAACAATAATTAAAAAAACAGGCTATTACTTTTAAAGAGAATGAAGGAGATACATAGAAATAATGCTTGAAGGGAGGAAGGAAGAGGTGGGAATGTTACTATTTTCACAGTTTACATTAGCACATTTTAAAGTAGGTTGTGGGTGAAATTGCCGTGGACATGGAAGAATCGAAACAAATAAGGAAGAATGTAGACACCATTGCTTAAAGTTCAATTTCAGTTTCATTGAGTGACTGATTTCACTAAAATTTCTAAAAAAAAAGTCTGTCACCATTAATATGTCACTCTAAAAATGCAGACAAGGATAAGCAGTGAATATGATAACTATGGGTGCATTGGTTGTATATTCGCAAGAAAAGCACTGAGAGATGAGTGTAATTAATCACATTGGAATAACTCAGAAGAGTCAGAGCCTCAGGAGAATTAAATCTCAACAGTCTCAGATGAATATAAATGTGATGAACTTATCTTCAAGTACAACAGGAAGGCTAGGAAGACTCTCTTGTCACAGGTGGGTTAAGTGGTTATTTGTAAAAAAATACAAGAAAAAAGTATTATAGTCTTTCCTGGACATGATCTAAAGTACAAGAGAAAATAAATAAGTAGCTTTATTTCTGCTTAGGTAGTTAGGTAAATTCTACTTAGTATCTACAAGCAACATTTTATTATTATATGTTAATGAATTTGTTTCTTCCTTTGTTCTATATAAAGAATATCAAGTATCTCTTTAAACTGTTATTCTATGATTCATTCTTTTTCCATGTGTCCTCTCTCACTCTCCTCTGTCCACTTTTTGTATAAAAATAATAAAACACAAAAATAACCAGAAAATTCACATAGAACTGCTCAAGTAAACACTAAATATATAAAGATTTTGTTTGTACAATTTTTCTAATTAACTTGCATTTACATCTAAATCTTAAAGTCAAGTTAAGAGTTAAATTGAGCAAAAATATTTGCTATAAGCAACTGTTGCCACTTCTTGCAAGTTCTGGTTTATTTGTGAAAGGTTTTGTCATCTGAGCATATTTAAGTAAATAAAAAAGTTTAGAAAGACAGTAGTTAGTGATGATTGATAGGTACTAAGAAATTGTTTTTCATCTTTATGTAAACACCTAAAAAACTGAAATAGTACCCCAAATCTCTTAATCTTTTGTCTGCTAATATGTATAGATACATATAAAATTTGTAATAAAAATATGATACTGATTATGACTATAATAAGACTGTATAAAATATATCTTATGTTAAATTTGTCTGTAATTTTTTCACTTTCTTCACACTACGTGAGATCATAAATGAGGATTTTTTATTCACACATTTTACTGAATGATGAGTGATGGAGATAAAGACAAGTCATATAGATCATGTCTTAAAAATATAAATAGATAGGTAGATAGGTGGGTATATATATATATATATATATATGATAGATAGATAGATAGATAGACAGACAGACAGATAGATAGATAGATAGATAGATAGATGGATGTAGACATAAATGTAAAAGTAAACATAATGATTCTCCTCTATGATGACTTTTCAATGATCATACTATATTACTGCTGCATTTTATGTTAGCTGTTTTCTTAGTGTGCTTGTGCACCTGGTGTATGCCTAAGAATGTGAATATTTTCTGCATTAAAATCTGTATACAAAAGAAAACAAAACCCTAAAACAAAACCCTAAAAATCCATTATCTTAATGAGTTTTGTAACTATTTAGATCATGCATAAAGAAGAATGGACAAGAGAAACTGCTCATCTGCACCTGAATTTCTTCTGTTGGGGATTACCAACAAGCCAGAGATGAAAGTAACTTTGTTCATAGTATTTCTGATTGTTTACCTTACTATTCTTCTGACAAATCTAGGAATGATCACATTAATCAGAATGGATCCTCAGCTTCACACACCAATGTACTTCTTCCTCAGCCATCTCTCTTTGTCTGACCTCTGCTATTCCACTGCAGTTGGCCCCAAGATGCTGGTAGTCCTTCTTGGAGAAAATTCAATTTCATTTATTGGCTGTTTTCTCCAACTCTTGATTGTCTCTATTTTTATAGATGTTGAGTGCATGCTTCTGGCAGTGATGGCCTTTGATAGGTACAAAGCAATCAGCAACCCTCTGATGTATGCTATTGACATGTCTAGTAAAGTTTGTTGTCAGTTCTTAACTGGAATTTACCTTATAGGAACTGTAGATGGTTTGATACATACCTCATTGGCATTCAGCTTATGTTTCTGTGACTCTACTCAGATTAATCACTTCTTTTGTGATTTACCTCCTGTCTTACTTCTTTCCTGCTCTGACACACAGCTCAATGAACTTGTATTGTTCGCTCTTTTTGGTTTTATTGAACTGAGCACCATCTCAGGAGTCCTCATTTCTTACTGCTACATCATCTCATCTGTGGTAAAGATCAGCTCTTCTGGGGGATGGTTCAAGGCTTTCTCTACCTGTGCCTCCCACCTGACTGCAGTTGGGATTTTCCAGGGGACCATGCTCTTCATGTATTTTAGACCTAGCTCTGCCTACTCTCTAGATCAAGACAAAATGACATCAGTCTTTTACCTCCTCATTATTCCCATGATAAACCCTCTGATTTACAGTTTGAGGAACAAGGATGTAAAAGAAGCTTTGAGCAGACTCAGAAATAAAAGATTACTTTAAGAAAATGCCTTATAGCCGGGCGGTGGTGGCGCACGCCTTTAATCCCAGCACTCGGGAGGCAGAGGCAGGCGGATCTCTGTGAGTTCGAGGCCAGCCTGGGCTACAAGAGCTAGTTCCAGGACAGGAACCAAAAGCTACGGAGAAACCCAGTCTCGAAAAATCCAAAAAAAAAAAAAAAAAAAAAAAAGAAAATGCCTTATATTTACACAAGCATATTTATGATAGTTGAGGTTTTATATTCTACCATTCATATGAATCAATAACATCAGTTTGTTAAAGATTATGAAGTGTTTGTAGCATATTATAATATCTAAATAATTGTTTTAGACTCTAAATATATTTTACTATAATAATGTATTTCACTAATGTTTAATTTTCATGTTATGAAACTTTTATTATCAATCAATTCTGATTCTTCTATTTTATTATTTAGACTTAAATGTACTATTATATGATTTTGATGGAGGAAGGTTGTAGTATTAGGAGGCAGCGGGGCGCTGCATTCCCAGCACCCTGGCCACCTGCTCGGCTAGCTTATGCCCTGAAATAACAACACACAAACTGTATTCATTTAAACACCGCTTGGCCCATTTCTATCTAGCCTCTTCTAGGCTAGCTCTCGCACCTAGACTAGGCCATTTCTAATAATCTGCTGTAGCCCACGAGCTGGCTTACCAGGAATGATCTTAACCTGCATCTGCTTGGAGTGGGAGAACCATGGCGACTCCTGACTCAGCTTCTTTCTCCCAGCATTCTGCTCTGTTTACTCCACCCACCTAAGGGTCGGCCTATCAAATGGGCCTAGCAGTTTCTTTATTGCTTAATCAATGAAATCAACAGATTGATATATGACACTCCCCCATCAGAAGGTCATTGGTTAAAAAATAAAGAAACTGCCTTGGCCCATTTTATTGGTTAGAACATAGGTGGGTGGAATAAACAGAACAGAATGCTGGGAGAAAGAGGAAGTGAGCTCAGAGACGCCATGCTCCCCTCTCCCGAGCAGACGCGATAGCTCTGCTCTCTGAGGCAGACACATGAAGCTCAGACCCAGGATGGATGTAGGCTAGAAACTTTCCCAGTAAGATTGATGCAACACATATTATTAGAGATGGGTTGATTGGGATATGAGAATTAGCCTGTAAGGGCTAGAGTTAATGGGCCAAGCAGTGTTTAAAAGAATACAGTTTTTGTGTTGTTATTTCTGGTGTAAAGCTAGCCATGCAGGAGCCAAGCGGGACGAAAAGCAGGCCTGCAGCTCTTATTACAACAGAATGGCGCCCAGGCGTGTGGACAACTGAATCCACTGAAAGCCTGAGAAAGCTTGGGAAAGAGAAAAGCATGTTTTCTTGGTAGCAACAATTTCTCGGGTCTACTCTGCTTGCTAGAGGCAAGCAAGCACTCTCATCTAAGAGAGGCTTCCTGACTCAGTTTTAGATGCAAAACCCTGCAGCTCATTAAGAGTTCCTGACACAAAACACTGACGAAAAGCTGAACACATGCTTTTTGGTTTTCAGCCATAGCAGGAAAAAAGCTGTGCCATTTAAAAATGCCGGCTTTCTGACTCTTTTATGCAGGTGGTTCATGCGGTTTGCAAGCATAGGCTGCTGTAGCTCCCTTGCTGGCAGGGACCTTGAAATGCCATAGAGTTGTGGCAATAAACATGGCAACAGCTTGTATCTCCGCCATGAGGCTGGATCCAGCCGCCAAAGCAACAGCTTTAGTCCTACCAATATTGCTTGGTAAATTAAAGACTCATGTGGTCAAAAAAGAGACATATACAATAAAAGAAAGATTCAAAGTCAAATAAAATGTTTAAATGATTTACAGAGTGTTAAAAATATATGCAAATTAAACGTTAGAGTTCTTAAAAGTAAAAAATGAAAGAAAGAGAGTAGTTGGGTGTAGTAGTACACATCTTTAATCCCAACACTTGGGAGGCAGAGGGAGATTGACCTCTGTGACTTCAAGGTGTGGTAGCACATGCCTTTAATCCCAGTGCCTAGAAGGGGGGGACAAACAGATCTCTGTGAGTTCAAGTTGTAGTAGTGTACACCTTTAATCCCAATGCCTGGGAGGCAGAGACAGGCGGATCTCTGAGAGTTCAAGGGCAGCCTGGTCTACAGAATTATTCCAGGTCAAAGATACAGAGAACCTGTTTCAAAAAGCAAAAAATAAAAGTAAATATAAACAAAATAGAGGTTAAAGTGCACAAAGATGGAAAATAGACAGAGAATTTTGATACTGTATGCTATTATGCTCTCTTTGAATTGTTTGAATGCTGAGGAAGGAGCAACAGCTGCTAAAAGGTATTTGTTTATAAATGCTGCTGAACTAATCCAACATAGAAATTTTGAAAATACTTTGACTTTAGAATTTGGATCTGATACTTTGGAAAGGGGTTTCTTCTTTTGTTTTCAAAGAAGATGAGACCCTGTGGATTTCTTCTATTCCAATATGGTATGATGGACTATGCCCTCCTAAAGGGTTGCTGTGAACACCTTCAGAAAATTGCTTGGCTCAACTGCCAACTGAGATGAAACTAGCACACAGGTTATACCATGAAAGACCTAACTAACGATGCCCCCATTCAGCAGGAAGCAGCTTGGAGAGAAAAAAACTGTGCCCATATTCCCAAATATTGTTTATCAATCTTCTTTTACATTTAAAGGAGGATGTGATATAGATATGAATATTTTACATTGATATGGATTTTGCTTTAGTGATTTAAATTTGTCAATTTTGTTATATGTATATGTGTTTCTGATATTGATTAAGGTATTGTGATTGTATAGTTCATTTAAACATGTAATGTATATAGGTTGTTAATAGATAATCATAATAGTCAAGTTTGTAGTCATGTTAGTTAAGATTTTCTAGATGTACATAGATATATTTTAGATAGGCATTCTTCATATCTTTCAAAGATTATAGAATATGGCATTTAAAATGTTTTAATAACTAAGGGTCTTTCATGACAATGAGACACTCTGCTCCTGGCAGCACCAATCTACTTCAGGAAGAAGATGGGCATCGAAGAAGATCCTTATGGAGTTTGATAGCCATTTGGGCAAGAAACTGCTCTTGTCTTGACTATTGCATAAATTGGACACAGAGAACCCGCAGAGAGAGGACTACTGAACTTGCCTAAAGGTGAGATGATCTTTCAGGGTTCCTGATTCATGAAGGAATCTGTAAGACATTCTTCAGGACACAACAGATAGTGACTGAACTGCCTTTGAAATTTCCTGCTTCATTGAAATGTCTGCTGGAAACTATGGGCCTGTAGGCCGAAGATGGATGCCCCAATGGTACAGAGGAACTTTGGATGACTGTCCAGGCAGCAAGATGTCTCTGTGATTTCTAGAGTTTTGTAAGTTGCTTACTTCTTGTTTGATTAGGTAATATTATATCTTTCTGGAGTCTTTGACGGAGTTGAAGAATAGTTAGTTACATAGTTTTCCTTAGTTATGACAAAAGATAAAGTAGATGTAAATATTGTAACTGTAATTCTTGCTTTATAACTTTTATTATATGTAATTTTGCTATGTTAAAGTTAAAGCCTTTCCTTTTTTGTTTAAACAGAAAAAGGGAAAATGATAGAGGAAGGTCATTGGTTAAAAAATAAAGAAAATGCCTTGGCCCACTTTATTGGTTAGAACATAGGTGGGTGGAATAAACAGAACAGAATGCTGGGAGAAAGAGGAAGTGAGCTCAGAGACGCCATGCTCCCCTCTCCCGGGCAGACGCGATAGCTCTGCTCTCTGAGGCAGATGCATGAAGCTCAGACCCAGGATGGATGTAGGCTAGAATCTTTCCCGGTAAGACTGATGTTACACATATTATTAGAGATGGGTTGATTGGGATATGAGAATTAGCCTGTAAGGGCTAGAGTTAACGGGTCAAGCAGTGTTTAAAAGAATACAGTTTGTGTGTTGTTGTTTCTGGTGTAAAGCTAGCCATATGGGAGCTGGGTGGGATTAAAAGCAGGCCCGCAGCTCTTATTACAACATCATTTATTTCATTTTTCTACATTTTTGTGCTCTGAATTTCTTTACAAACAAACAATGTTATTCAAGAATGAGTATATGCCAGTGGAATTAAACTGAGTACTCTAAACTTTGTTTATGATCAGGTGAATCCAAAATTGAAAAAGACACAGAGACACAGGAACTAATCTTCAGGAAAATAAATAATATATCCACATGGGCAGCTCATTGACTTTGGGCTGAATTATTTCTTCTTATATCTCAATATCTGCCTGTGTGGTAGAGGAAGGAAATGTATCATAGAGTTTATTATTAAAGAAATTATTTAGATGTGAACAAGTCCATACTAGTTAGAATTTAAAGAACTTTGACATAAGTTGCTTTAAAAAAGCTATTTAAAGGATTCTGCTATAAAATTCTTCTATGCTGGAGTTATAAACTGTCAAGCCCTCCACTTTTCTTCTGTCCTCTCTATTTCAATCACAGTGATATGTTCTCTTGTACAAAAGATTTGCATCCTCAATCAAGTATTTACTGTTATTCACTTTCTTAAATATGTACCTGCAATATAAACTGTAAAGATGTTATCAATCTCAGAATACCAACTATGTTATCCAAAGGACTTCAGTTGTATCTGAGACACAAAGAGGAAAAAATAAATAAGCCTTTCATTTTCTTTTTCATCTTTATGTATCAGGTTACTGAAGCACTAAAGAAGCAAATCAGGTTCCTTTGGACATGTGGTTCTTACATTGAATGTTGCCATAAGACAGGGTGACATCATTTTCCATTACAATTTATTCTTTTTTTGTTGAAAATATACTTTTATATTATATATGTTGATTATGTTTTCCCCTTCCATTATTCTTCTAAGGTCCTCGTCACCACCCCTCCTTTTAGCATCTACATGTTTCATGTTTCTCATTAGAAAACAAACAGGAAATTCACAATGATAACTCCAGCTAAGACTCCTAACAATAGTAGAATGGGTGCCAAAACTGCCCTTCTCCTGCAATACAATTGGTGACAACCCTAATTGCAGTCAGAGAAACTTCATCCACTGGACCAAGCTCATCTGGGAGTTCTTTTGAAGAGAGGGAGGAGGGATTGTAAAAGCCAGGGGGTGTCAAGGTCAGAGGAGGGTAACCCACAGAGAGAACTGACTGGAGCTCTTGGGAGCTCAATGACTCTGAACCCACAGCTTGGAACCCTGCATGGGACAGACATAGGATCTCTGCATGGGTGTGACAGTTGTGTAGATTGATCCTTTTGTGGGTCTCCTAACAGTGGGATCAGGACCTGTCCCTGGCACTTAACCTGGCTTTTGGGAACTTATTTTCCATGCTGGGATGCTTTGCACAGCCTTGATGCAAAGCGGGGAGCTTGGTGCTACTTCAATGTGATGTGGTGTGCTTTGTTGACTCCCAAGGGAAGCCTGTACATTTCTGAAAGGAGACTGAGGTGGAAGAGGAGTGGATGCTGGGAGATGGGGGTGAAGGACTAGATAGGAGACTGGGGTAGAGAACAGGAGAAGAGGAGGTAGGAGAAACTGTGGTTAGTATGTAAAATAAATGAAAAAAAAACAGGCTTCTAAGGTATAAAAATAAAATATACTAAAATAAATAAAAAACAAAAAATCAAAAAAGGAATAAAAAATATATAGTCTCAGAGATCCACCAGTCTGCACACAGGAATTCCAATAAACACTAAACTGAAAAGCATATAAGCAAAAGTCCTGAAAAGAGGGAGTGAGGAAGAAAGAGAAGGAGGGATGGAGGGAGATAAGAAGGGAGAGAGAAAGAGAGAGAGAGAGAATGATAAAATTTTTAAAAAATGAAAGCAAATACAGAAAAAAAACTTTAACGGACATGATGAGACAAGGATTGACTAATTTCCAAAGAAGCCTTTGAATCAATTTTTAGTTAGACATCTACTGATGGGAATTCAGCCTTCCTTTAAGAGTATTCTCTTTCCCTAGTGAGGCTCACTTGGAGAAAATAACTTTTCATCTGCAAGTAGATATCACTTGGTAATAAATTTTTGGTTTGTGGTAAGTCCATGTGTCCACTTCTTTCTGCTCTAGCACAGCATCTGCTTAAGACCTGTGCTATTCCTCTGCAAGACATGTCAGTCTCTGTGTGTCCTTATGTATATTTGTTGCTCCCTATAGGAGCCCTTACCAGTTGGGAGGAGTGGATGGGAGGTGGACTTGGAGGGGAGGCAAATGGGAGGAGAGGTAGGAGAGAGAACTGTGGATGGAATGTAAAACGAAATTTAAAGACAAAAAGATTTTTAAAAGGCATTCTATATAGGAGAAAATGATAAAAGAAAAAAACTTATTTTTTTTATTTTTCCATTCAAATATTTACGATTCCTTCCCTCCTCCCAATCCCCTCCCGCTCCCCACTCCCCCTCCTCCCAATCCCCTCCTGCTCCTCCACTCCCCCTCCTCCTTCTCCCTTCCTGCTTGAGAGAGGGCAGGGAACCCTGCCCTGTGGGAATTCCAAGGTCCTCCCCCCTACATCCAGCCCTAGGGAGTTGTGCATCCATATAGACTAGGGTCCCAAAAAGTCAGAGCATGCCATAAAAAAGTCCCAGTGTCTTTATCAATGGCTTCTCAATCAGCCCCCATTGTCAGCCACAATCAGAGAGTCCGGTTTGATCACATGCTCATTCAGCTGGATTTGGTGAGGTCCCATTAGAACAGGCACACTGTCTCAGTTGGTGGACCAACCCCACCAGGCCCTGAGTTCCTTGCTCGTCTTCTCCCTCCTTCTGCCCTTCAACTCGACCTTGGGATCCCAGTCCCTTGCTCTGATGAGGGTCTCTGTCTCTATCTCCGAGATAATCATCAGTGTGATAGTGGGGCAAGGCCAGTTCAGGCACCCTCTCTTCTGCTGTCCAAGGACCTAGCTAGGGAGCTCCCAGTGGACACCTGGGATCCCCTCTAGAGCCAAGTCCCTTGCCAAACCTAAAATGGATTCCTTAATGTAGGTATCTTCTTCCCTGCTCCTATATCTGCCCTTCCTCCATCTACACCCTCCCACTCCCCTAAACTCTTACCAGTCCTCCCCTCACCCCACCTCTGTTCCCACTCCCATGCTCACAACTTTCGCTCTGCAATCTTGTTTGCTTCCAATTTCCAGGAGTATCTATATATGTTTTTCTTTGAGTTCACCTTGTTATTTGGCTTCTCTAGGCTTGTGAACTATAAGCTTAATGCCCTTGGTTTATGGCTAGCGTCCACAAATGAGTGAGTACATACCATATTCATCCTTTTGGGTCTGGGTTATCTCACTCAGGATAGTATTTTCTATTTCCATTCATTTGCATGTAAAATTCAAGATGTTATTGTTTTTTACTGCTGCGTAGTACTCTAATGTGTATATATTCCACACTTTCTTTATCCATTCTTCCATTGAGGGGCATCTAAGTTGTTTCCAGGTTCTAGCTATTACAAATAATGCTGCTCTGAACATAGTTGAACAAATGCTTTTGTAGTATGATTCGGCATCTCTTGGGTATATTCCCAAGAGTGGTAATGCTGGATCCTGAGGTAGGTTGGTTCCCAATTTCCCAAGAAACTGCCACACTGATTTCCAAAGTGCTTGCCCAAGTTTGCATTTTCACCAGCAATGAGTGTTCCCCTTATTGTACATCCTCTCCAGCATAGGCTATCATTGTTGTTTTTGATTTTAGACATTCTGACAGGTGTAAGATGGTATCTCAAAATTGTTTTGATTTGCATTTCCTTAATCACTAAGGAAGTTGAGCATGACCATAAGTGTCTCTTGGTGATTGGAACTTCCTCTGTTGAGAATTCTCTGTTCAGTTCAGTACCCCATTATTTCAATTGTGTTAATTAGAGTTTGAAAATTTAGTTTCTTGAGTTCTTTATATATCTTGGAGATCAGACCTTTGTCTGATGTGGGGTTGTTGACTTTAAGGCTTTGACGAAAAACTTATTTTTTTATAAAGATTTCTATTTATTTGTTTTCTTTTACATCCTGACCAAAGCTTCCACTTCCTCCTGTCCACCCAGTCCCTCTTCCACCACCTCCATCTACTGTTGTGGGAGCTGAGGGCCTCATTCCTGCCACCCCAGCTCCTGGTCACCTGGCTAGCTTATGCCCCGAAATAACAACACACAAATTGTATTCTTTTAAACACTGCCTGGCCCATTAGTTTCAACCTCTTAACCCATTTCTAAAAATCAATGTAGCACCACTAGGTGTGCTTACCGGGAAAGATTCAGCATGTCTGACCTGGCAGCTTGCTTCATCGTGTCTGTCCCAGAGAGGGGAAGCATAGCATCTGTCTGAGGTGTCTTACCTCACTTCCTCTTCCTCCCAGCATTCTGTTCTGTTTACTCCACCCACCTATGTTCTAACCTATGAGGGCCAAGCAGTTTCTTTATTATAATTAACCAATGACCTTCCTCCATCATTTCCCCTTTTTCTGTTTAAACAAACAAAAAAAATGGAAGGCTTTCACTTAACATAGCAAAATTACATATAACAAAACAGTAATCAAGTAAAAATTACAATAATCTTTATCATAACTAAGGAAAACTATAACTATAACTAACTATTCCTCAACTCCATCAAAGACTCCAGAAAGATACAATATTACCTAAGCAAACAAGAAATAAGCAACTTCCAAACTCTAGAAATGACAGAGACATCTTGCTACCCAGACATTCACCCAAAGTTTCTCTGTACCATTGGGGCATCCATCTTCAGCCTACAGGCCCATAGTTTCCAGCAGACATTTCCATAAAGCAGGAAAATTCAAAGGCAGTTCAGTCACTATCTGTTGTGTCCCGAAGAATGTCTCACAGACTATTTCATGAATCAGGAACCCTGAAAGATTATCTCACCTTTAGGCAAGTTCAGCAGTCCTCTCTCTGTGGGTTCTCTGTGTCCAGTTTATGCAATATTCAAGGCAAGAGCAGTTTCTTGCTCAAATGGCTATCAAACACCATAAGGATCCTCTTCGATGCCCCTCTTCTTCTTGAAGATGATTGGTGCTGCTAGGAGCAGATATGTCTCATTGTCATGAAAAATCCTAAGTTATTGAAACATTAAATAGCATATTCCGTAGTCTTTGAAAAATATGAAGAATGCCGATCTAACTGAAATATATCTCTATATATCTAAAAAATCTAATTAACATGGCTACAAAGTTGACTATTATTAATGATTATCCATTAACAACCTATATACATTACATTTTTAAATGAACTACACAATCACAATACCTTAATCAAGATTGGAAACAAATATACATATAACAAAATTGACCTTAAATTTAAATCACTAAAGCAAAATCCATATCAATGTAAATTATTCATACCTATATCATATCCCCCTTTAAATGTTAAAGAACATTTATAAACAATATTTGGGAATATGGGCACAGTTAATTCTCTCCAAACTGCTTCCTGCTGTATGGGGGAGCTGTTATTCAGGTCTATGGTATTACCTGTGTGCTAGATTCATCTCAGTCAGCAGTCAAGTGAAGTAATTTTTTGAAGGTGTTCACAGCAACCCTTCAGGAGGGCGTGGTCCACCATACCATATTGTAATAGAAGAAATCCACAGGGTCTCATCTTCTGTGAAAACAAAAGAAGAATCTCTTTTCCAAAGTATTGTATTCTTAGATCCAAATTCTAAAGTCAAGGTATTTTCAAAATATCTATGTTAGATTAGTTCAGAAGCATTTATAAACAAATATCTTTTGGCATCTGTTGCTCCTTCCTCAGCATTCAAACAATTCAAAGAGAGCATAATAGCATTCAGTATAAAAATTCTCTGTGTACTTTCCATCTTTGTGTGGCTTTATTTTAATCTCTATTTTGTTTATTTTTACTTTTATTTTATATTCTTTGTATATCTTTGTCCTGGAATAACTCTGTAGACCAGGCTGTCCTTGAACTCTCAGAGATCCGCCTGTCTCTGCCTCCCAGGCATTGGGATTAAAGGTGTATGCTACCACACCTTGAAGTCACAGAGTTCAACTCTGAGGTCAATCTACCTACCTCTGCCTCCCAAGTGTTGGGATTAAATGTGTGTACTACCACACCCAATGACTTTCTTTCTTCCTTTTTTTTTTTTACTTTTCAGAACTTTAACTTTTAGCCTGCATATATTTTTAAAACACTGTATATCTTTTAGAGATTTTCTTTGTCTTTGAATCTCTCTTTACTCTATATCTCTATTTTTGTGACCAAATGAGTCTTAAATTATGGAGTAATATGGGTAGGATTAAAGCCGTGGCTTTGGCAGCTAGATCGAGCCCATTCCTTAGCTTTCCAGCCTCATGGCGGATGTACTGGTTGTAGCAATGTTTATTGCCACAAGTCTATGGCGTTTCAAGGTCCCTGCCAGCAAGCGAGCTTCAGCAGCCTTTGCTTGCAAACTGCACAAACTGCCTGCATAAAAGAGTCAGAGTTTGCCCTGGCAGAACAGCCCAGAAAGCCAGTTTTTTTCCTGCTATGGCTGAAAACCGAAAAGCATGCGTTCAGCTTTTTGTCAACACCATTTAAGTGTTTCGTTGCAGGACCTCTTCATGAGCTGCCGGGTTTTGCAGCTAAAGGTGAGTCAGGTAGCCTCTCTTAGATGAGAGCACTTGATTGCCTCTAGCAAGCTGAGTAGACCCAAGAAATTGTTGCTACCAAGAAAACATGCTTTACTCTTTCCCAAGCTTTCTCAGGCTTTCAGTGGATTCAGTTGTCCACACGTCTGGGTGCCATTCTGTTGTGGGAGCTGCGGGGCACGTTCCTGCTGCCCCAGCTCCTGGTTGCCTGGCTAGCTTATGCCCTAAAATAACAACACACAAATTGTATTCTTTTAAACACTGCCTGGCCCATTAGTTTCAACCTCTTAACTCATTTCTAAAAATCTATGTAGCACCACTAGGTGTGCTTACCGGGAAAGATTCAGCATGTCTGACCTGGCGGCTTGTTTCATTGTGTCTGGCCCAGAGAGGGGACGCATAGTGTCTGTCTGAGGTGCCTTACCTCACTTCCTCTTCCTCCCAGAATTCTGTTCTGTTTATTCCACCCACTTATGTTCTAACCTATGAAGGCCAAGCAGTTTCTTTATTATAATTAACCAATGACCTTCCTCCATCAATCTACCCTCATCTACTCCTTCTTCTGTTTCTCTTCAGAATAGTGTAGATCTCCCAATGATATCATTCTGCCATGGTAAATGAAGCTCCAGTGAGATTAGGTACTTCCTCTTCTATTAAGGCTAGATGAGGCAATCTGGTAGAAGAAATTGGTCCCAAAGCAGGTAACAGAGTCAGAGACAGCCCTTGCTCCCACTGTTAGGAGTTCCAGAAGAACACCAAGTTATCCATCTGTAATTTATATCCCAAGGGCCTATGTCAGTCGTATGCAGACTCCCTGGTTGTTAGTTCAGTCTCCTTGAGCCCTTGTGAGCCCAGGCTAGTTGGTTCTGAGTTTTCTTGTTGTGTTCTTGACCCTTGATTCCACTGACTCCTGCAAAATCCTTACTCCCCTTCTTTTTCTGGATTCCTTGTATTCCACCAAATGTCTGGCTGTGGGTGTCTGTATTTGTTGCTGGGTGAAGCCTCTCTAATGACAGTTGGGTTGGATACCCATCTATGAGCACAGCAGAATATCATTAGGAATCATTTTATTGACTTTTTTTTTTTGCCATTTGTGTATGGTTCTTTCCTAGTTCTCTGAGCTGCTTAGTCTCTGGGTATGGGTCTCAAGCTGGGCCATCCTGTGATCATTCCCACAATTTTGGTGCCACCTTACTCCAGCATATATTGTAGGCAAGACAAATTGTAGTGCAAAGGTATTATGGCTGGGTTGGTGTCACAATACCTCCACTTTAAGTCTTGTCTAGTTACAGGAGATGTCCAGTTTAGTGTCTCCCTATTTCCCATGGCAAGTAGTTTTAGCTAAGGTCACCCTTATAGATTGCTGGGAGGTTCCATTGCATGATATCACTAGTTCATCCCAGAGAGGCCTGAAGATTCCAGTTGCCTCTATCAATCCCTTCATCCTTCCCATACTTGGTCCTTTCTATCCCAATCCCCAACCCTCAAGCCCCCATACAAAGGAAATATCTATTTTATTTCCCCTTCACAGTGAGATTCATGTATTGACCCACCACCACCATCCCTTCAGCCCTCCTTGTTATGTACCTTTTCTAGGTCTGTGGATTGTACCCTGGTTATCCTAAAAAATTACATAACAAAATATGAATGTAGTATTAACTCTCCATCCAATTTAAGAATGCAATAACTTATATGTTAAAATGTTAAGTCAATATTGGGGGTGTTACGTCTGAAATAGCAATTGCAGAGTACATTTTTGAATACCTAGAAATCACTTCTGATTTCTACTAATTTCCAAACTATTATTTGAAGTAAAAGCACATGTAAGCATGTACTGGCCTAGCCTGTTTGGATGCTCACCTTCCTAGATCTATATGTAGGGGGAAGACCTTGGACTTCCCAGAGGGCAGGGAACCCTGACTGGTCTTCGGACTGGAGAGGGAGGGAGAGAGGGGTGGGGGAAGGTGGAAGGAAATGGGAGGAGGAAATTTTTAATAATAAAAAAACAATAACATATGTA
The DNA here is from genome assembly GCF_018167655.1 of Microtus oregoni. Taxonomy (NCBI): domain Eukaryota; kingdom Metazoa; phylum Chordata; class Mammalia; order Rodentia; family Cricetidae; genus Microtus; species Microtus oregoni. The sequence continues at coordinate 41,206,346 of NW_024543077.1, read as the reverse complement.
AGTTATTTGTCAAATGATTAACATTGAACATTTTTCTTTAATGTATTATGAGCATACATTTTAAATGAAAATTTATCATTTTATCTCACAAAATTTTTATTCTTATTATTAAAACCATTCACCAGTGTATCTATCTGAAAATATTTAACATGGAACCTTTACTATCCATTCTTCCAACAGAACTCTGTAGAGACGTAAGTACAAGTCATGAAGAGAAAAATGAAAAGGGATCCCTTACCCCTACTAACCATAACGTAACCATACAAGGATTAGAGAATACAGCGAAATAGTTTTATAGACATATAGATGATGTTTTGTGTGGAGTTGTGAGAGAATAGACAATGCTTAATGGAAAAAGCATTGCTTGGGATCACCAGGGTTGAGGAGTTTCAGAAAGTAAAGAAACAATATAGAAAAAACTTGGGCATCATTAGGAGAGAGTCTTCTTAAATTTCAATAGATGGCGTATTCTACTAGATAATACAAATCCTATGCATAAGCTCAAAATGTGTTAGGGATCCCTGTGGTGACAAGGGTACAGAATTAAAAGTTCAACCTTGATCAAATCTGTTGCTATATTCCTCAGGGAAAAAACTGAGATGGAAATTTAATTATTCCCACTTACATACAGAGACTCTAACATATTTATAAACCAATAGTACCTCAGGAAATAATATGATATGCACATTGCTCAGATGCTGGACATAGAGATAGAATATCTGAGGTATGTTTCCACTTTATATTTAAACAATACAGAAGAAAGTAATGCCTTTTTCTTTTTCTTGTCCTAAGTAGTGAATCAAAAATAATAGTATACCTTGATGTCAGTTAAGTACAGATTAAAAATTAGTAGTGGCCAATTTATCTTCTTGATATACTTGTATGAATTTAATTGCCGTAATATGGTTTTAATGCAAGTTTATAAAGATTTCTATTACTGATATTAACCAAAATTTCTTTGTTAAATAACTCTGTGATATACATAAATAATTTTATTTTTTCTATTTTGCTATCTAATAAAATGATAACACTATAAATACAAATCTATGTAAATTAAATTCTGCAAGAACCACATATCATAAGGACTTAGTATAGAAAAATCAAATTTAATTTTCAAGGGACATTAGCAAGCATATTTCAACATACACTTTGTCACAGATAAATACAAGAAACAGAAGATGCTCTTCAGAAGGCCCTCATGTTTGCAGGAATTATCATTTTCTTTACAAACCAGTGGAACAGGGGCAATTAATAACAATATTTACACACAGGCTTGTTTTCTTCGTTTTATAAGGACTTGGATTTTGAAGTCTGGTGGATCGAAAGCAAGGAGTGATAGATGAAAAGTGACAGGTGGTTTAAAGAAATAGACCGCATTAAGAAAATGTAGGAAAAACATATCTTAGTAATTTTCACTAATTTATTTGTATTTGATGCTATGATGAGACTTTAAGCTATGGTTCTTTATTAATATGATGAACTTGATCCTTTTCAATTTTATGAAATGTTTTGCTCTTCTCTTCTTTGGACTTCCTATTCATTTTTGTTGTTTCTGATGAATTGTGATCTGACAAAAAATTTTAGACTTCTCAATTCTATAGTCTTAAAATGAGCAATAAAAATCACACAGAAATTATTTATTAGATTAAAATGTTATCTGCCCACTTTAAATATATGAGGGAATTTATGATAATTATGCCACTTTAACAGTGATTTGTGCCAATGGCACTAATAGTGATTTGTGCCTAAGGGTTGTGAACACTTTGGTGGGGGTAGTCGAATGATTTCTTAGCACTGGTAGCATACCAGATATCTTGCATACCAGATATTTAATTTATAATTCATAATAGTAACAAAATTGTAGTTATGAAGTAGCAATGAAATAATTTTATGGTCGGGGTCACCAAATATCAAGAACTATATTAAAGCATCTAAGCATTAGGAAGGTTGAGAACCACTGATCTAGACCATCTCAAGAAACTACAAGATATTTTCTGCATAATGAAACTAGATTATCAATATTGACAACAATATTTTTGGATAGATAAATTACTCTGTCTTTTTTTAATGCTGTTTGCTACCATGAAAACAAAGAACAAAGAAGAATGGATGAAGGAAACTGCTCTTCAATCACACAATTTATTCTATTGGGAATTACTAACAACTCTGCTATGGAAGTGGTTCTATTCATTTTATTTCTTCTCATTTATCTCATTATTCTTCTGACGAATATTGGAATGATTGTCTTAATCAGAATGGATCCCCAGTTTCACACACCAATGTACTTCTTCCTCAGCCACCTCTCTTTCTCAGACCTCTGCTACTCCACTGCAGTTGGACCAAAGATGCTGGTGGACCTAATGGAAAAGCACAAATCTATATCTTTCATTGGCTGTGCCTTGCAGTTTTTCTTCACCTGTATCTTTGTAGATGCGGAGTGCATGCTGCTGGCAGTGATGGCCTTTGATCGGTATAAGGCCATCAGCAATCCGTTGATGTATGGCGTAGAGATGTCCAGTAGGGTTTGTTACCACCTCCTAGCTGGAGTTTATGTAGTAGGAATAATAGATACTGTGATGCATACTATAATGACCTTTGGGTTATGTTTCTGTGGATCTAATGAGATTAATCATTTTTTCTGTGATATCCCTCCCATCTTGTTACTATCTTGCTCAGATACACAGGTCAATGAGTTAATTACTTTTGTTATTTTTGGTCTCATTGAACTGAGCACCATCTCAGGAATCCTTGTTTCTTATTGTTACATTATTGCATCGGTCTTAAAAATCCACTCCACTGAGGGGAGGTTCAAGGTTTTCTCCACCTGTGCCTCTCACTTAACTGCAGTTGTCATTTTCCAGGGGACACTGCTCTTCATGTATTTCCGCCCTGCTTCTGCTTACTCTCTGGATCAAGACAAAATGGCTTCACTGTTTTATACGCTAGTGATCCCCATGCTCAACCCTCTCATTTACAGCCTTAGGAACAAAGATGTAAAAGAGGCACTGCAAAAACTGAAAAATAAAATATTCTTTTAAATAAAGATACACACAAACATATGAATTTGTTCATACATGTAACCCCTTGTTTTATTACAAATATATACTATTTCATAAAGATAGCTAAATATTAAATTGGTTAATGAATACATTTGTAAGTCAGAATATACCTATATTTTATGATTCCTAATATTTTATACCTTATTTCTTTGTCTTCAAAGTTCATGACACTCTACATTAGGAAAAATTCCAAAATTTTAAGTAGATCTAAAATTTTTTTCTTGACTATGGAATAGATTTTACTTGAGTCTTTTACATATTTATCATATGGGATATTGTGTTCAATTTTTTTTGCTAATAGACTCTTCAGTTTATTAGAAATTATAATCTTTTAAAAATATATTTTATAATGAAGTAATTCATTAGTAATCAAAAGGCATATTATTCTAATTGCTAACATAATCTCCCAATCTAGACTATAAAGAAGCCAAGTTCTTTTGGAATGGACACATGTAGTTTGGGAGCTAAAGATTGACAGGCACAGCTTTGAGGAGAAGAAAAGACTCTAGATGCAAGAAGTAACCACTATCTATCCTGAGATAGTCAGAGAATGAATATTCATGGAAAAATTTTCATACATAAGGAACTAGGAGCAAAATGGTACTGTTTCTCCTTTCTCCATTTGTTGATGCTGATCGTGTTCTTGATTATTTTATAAATGTTTTGATTGTACTTTGAGCACGTTCACCCCCATGATGCTCTCTTCACTCTTTTCCCCTCCTACTTACTCCTCTTTGATACCTGAAATGCCTTCCTTATTGGAATATCCATCCAGATATTGGATCAGTTTTTAATAAAATTGTTTACTGCATATTATTATTATTTTCTAACTGATTTGTTTTGATTTCACAATATTCATGATTTATTGGGGTTCTGAATATCATAAAATTGATATGGTCAGAAACTATTCAGGAGAGATGATTTTAAATTTTGAATCATTAACAAAATATTCTTGAGATGTTGGGTAAGGTAACTGTTACAATTTGTTGTTTATATGTTGCATTCATGAGTATTAATTTCATACATATCTCCAATAAGTTCTGCAGCTTTATATGCCAATTAAAGGTAAAATAATATAAAATGTAACAAATTGCCAAGACAAGGTCACAAACATTTCTCAACTAATCCCATCCCTTCAACTTTTTTTCCCTTTTCTTATTACTTTAAAGCCATCATTAATTGTTCACCCTGTGATTCAAAAATAGTACCCTCCTAAGCACATCATTCGGTTTATTAATTGTGTGTGTCAAGCATGTTGCTGAAAAGGGTCTCTATTCAATGATGGTCAGTTTCCCGTCTGTGATCCTATCTCCTGGTTTGTGACTTAGAAACAAAGAGGAAATATAAATAAATTTTTCAAAACCCAAACCAAGTAAGAACATTATGATGTCTTACTAGGTACCTTGTTATAGATAAGTTTAGGGTAATGTATATATTTTGAATATTTTATAGGATCTATGATAGAAGATAGCATTGGTCTGAATTCTTACCATGTAACTATTCATATTACTCATAAAAGATAAAATCATTTATCTTGGGAAGTTATTTAAGATGATGGAAATAAGATCATATCTGAAAGGTTAGAAAATTAAGCCCAAGGCACACTATATTGTTGATCAAAACTGTATCTGCAACTGCATTTCCCATATTAAAATTTTCTGCTGCCATTTTACGGTATCTTGTGCAAAAACATTTCATACTTGTACTAAGTAGCAGGGACTTTTCTGTTTTCAAAGTAACACTTAGGGAATTGTTGAAGAATATCAGAACCATTGTAGAAAACACCTATGGGGAAGAATATTTCTTCTGGAAAAAAATTTGATGTCCATCTAATTGTGTCATCTGTACTAAATGTATCTAGACTTTGAAAAACATTCTATTTTTCTTCTTGCACTTCGCAACCTCCTTCCAGATTATTCTCACTTCCCTACTTGTTCAACTTTATGCTTCTTCTCTTCAAAGTAAAATCAAAAATAAAACTAAGCACAAACACAAAAAAATCAATAGGAAACAAACAAACAAAAAACCACACCAAAGAAAACAAAGAGTGCCCCAAAACATTGATTCTTTTTTTTATGTTAGCCAACTACATCTGAGCATTTGTCTGCCCTGTTTGTGGTTAATATACTCTTTGGAGAAAGCTATTTTCCACTTTCCCAAAAGCTATCAGTTGCCAGTAACTTCTTAGTTATGGGTGGGAATTTGTGTATACTTACTTTTACTCATTGCTGGTATTTTATGTAGTTTGAACCTGTGTAGGTCTCATGTTGTCAGTGTCTCTGTGAGGTCATATGTGTATTGACCCTGTTTCATGTTTGGAAAATATTGTTTTCTGGTGTCACACATCCCCTGACCCCACTCTTTAGGGCTAGAACTAATACACTACTAAAGTAGTCAAGAGTCTGAGACTAGATGTGATATAATACTATCCCCAGAGATCAGTGCATTGACAAATCCTCATCAGAGAAGCTTCTTCGTGCAATAGATGATAACTAACACAACTGGACAATGTGCAAAGAATGAGAGATTTTGGAGTACTTAGCACTGAATGAGATGTCTTTGTGAAATCAATACCCATAGACTCAGGGATCTATGTGAAAGGAGAGAATGAAAGATTGAAAAAAATATTTATTTTTAAGTATGTGCATATGTTTTTTCAGAGTATAAGTATGTACATACGTGAGTGCAGATCCCTATAGAGTCCAAAAGAAGTATCTGATACCTCAAATCTGGAGTTATAGGCATTTGTGAGATGTCTGGCTTGGGTGCTTGGAAGCAAACTCTAGTCCTCTGCAAGGACAGTATGCACTCTTAACCACCAAAGATTTCAAACTTACCCACAATGTTTGCATTAATCTTTCTTGAAAGCAATACACAGTATCAAATCAGAAAACAAGTTAAAATAATACTAGAATCCAAAGTGGACTATCAGTAAATTACTATTTTTCTAAATGTTTAGGATATTATCTTTGTTTAGGGAGATGGGCCAGTCATTTAGTAGATATGAGTTTCATCCTTAGAACTCCCTACTCTCTGGTAAAAATAAAAGTCCTGCATGGTGGTGTGTGGTTTGTGCTTATAATATCAGCACTGGAAAGACAGAAACACAGAATTTATTTATTACTTTGAATCTGCAGCCATTTCAAGTACATCACCATTAAGAGCTTTATTTAGCTAATAGTGCAGATGCATATCCTTGTATAGTAGACATTCAACCTATGATTGAAAAGTAATAAAGTATAACTGTCCTAGACAAAGGTACAAAACACATTTCCATTATTAAAACTCTGCTATCTTTCAGAGCACATTTCCTTTATTAAAACTCTGCTATCTTTCTCTGAAACAGAAATCAAGGAATTTAGCATTTTGTGGGGCAAATTCATTAAAAATAAGCCCATAAGGAAATGCCAGGCCACTTATTCCCTGAACAAAGACTGTTATAAATAGTTGACTGAGATTAGTATATTAAATTTATCAGTGACAACAAACAATATGATGAAATGCAGGCACTTTTTGTCATTTTCATTTTATTTACCATCTTCACTTGTTTGGGTGTGTTTGCTTAAAGTTTATTCCAAGTCTTTACCCATAAGACTAAAACATTAAGGTTCTCGATTAAAACACAGATATCTCAGGGAAATTGATGTGAGCTGTCCATTCTCCACACATTTCTTATTTTGGGGTGAAGAAATATCAAATTTAGTAGCAGATTCACTAACACCTGTGTTTCCAAAACTCATGTGACAAGCACTTGTATATCCCAGTGCTTGAAAAGCAGAAACAGGCAAATTTGTGAGTCTTACAAGCTCGAGAGACTAGATTAGCCAGTGACTTCCAGACTAGAGAGAGAGAGAGACCCTTTTGTCACCTTAGTTGATGTCAAAGTTCCTTGGATAAACAAGTAGAGTGCAGATTGTCCATATAGGGTTAATAATGAGATCACTGGCACCAGAAAGCAAGGTCCAGTCACATTTAGAACTATAGAGTCAGAAAAATTCACATTATACCACTAGAGACACCTGTGCCCACCTGGCCCTGGGAGCCTCGGTGAGAGCTGAAATCAAGACCTTTAGAGAACAGGGGTGATAGTGTGTGGTAGGAGAAAAAAGGAAAGTAACAGGTTTTTTGGAAAAGAGTAGATGAGGAGATGCTTCTGGTTCCCATGGGGAGAACCACAGTGCCAAGAGCAGAAAGGTATTTGGCCTGTAGTTAGGACAGGTTATAGTAGCACTGGCAATTGGGATCATAGCTAAGAGGGGGCATTGTAAGGCAGCACAAAGGAAATACTGGGTGTTATGAGAGGGACTGGTGAAGTTGAGAACACACAGAATTTTTTAATTGATTTGGACACAAAAAGGGGATAAGAGGTGAATGGGAGCATCCAAAAGTAGATGGTAGGATTGGGTGCGGTTTGATTGTGTCGTGTATTTGTGCCGATACACAAATATATCCGAGGAGACACTAATTAGTGGAGTCAGGGGGACCAGCTGGAAGTGGATAACAATTGTTCCTGCAGGTATGGACTAAACTTAAAGCTTACTCTGGATCATAGTAGCCCATCTGTTCTCCCATGGATCTACAAGATATATTAGGAGTTGTACATTATTTCCTTTGTTGGGCTGAGGAAGCCTGGTCCTTAATAGAAATGTGCTAACTTGAGTTTGATACTATGTATCCAGTGAATTCTATGGGAATAGAATGGATTTTCCCTATATTCAGGATAATTATGTCAGCCCCTGGAATTTGAAGGTAAAACAGGAAAATGTTGGGAACTTTTGAACTAGAGTGGGGCTGGATGTGGATCATAACTGGGTTACTGTATCCATTTGTGGGACCAGAGGTCCAACCTATGATTTGAGTAGAATACTTTTGAGTGCTGAGGGGTTTTCTTATTTGGAACTGCAAAATGTTTTTATGGGGGTAGAGGAGAGATGGAAATGGAAAAAAAAAAGATCATCTTGCTTGGGAATAGGGGGCAGCAAAGAACAGGTTATCCTGAGGGAGCAAGGCCCTGTGAGTAAGGTTGAGAATGTGGGTTGAGGTGGAGGGATGGTGTGGGAGGAGGGGAAATAAAGGGTATGAGATGGAATACGTGAATCCAGAATGGTATTCCTCAATGTCTGGCTGCAGTTGGTGCAGGGCAAAAAGGACCAGGAAAATCACAATCTGACCCGAGTTGACCTGGAGACCAGGTCCAAGGAAAACTATCCTGCCCCTGACTTGACCTAGAAACCAGTATTAAGGACTTGAAATATCATCAATCCCTGGACTTGGGCCAGAGTCAGGCTACGGAAACTACCAGTCCCTGAGCACATAATCCCACAAATCTCTGATCTTGACCAAATCAGATACCAAAAGTCCACCAATCCTAGGCCACACTGGAAAGTATCCCCCCATGCAAAGTCCTCTATAAGCCCTGAAATCTTATCAGTTTGCTTTTGCTTTTCACTTAAGCACAGGCAGTCATTCTCCAGGGCATTTCTATTCCAATAATCCCCTTGTGTGAGATTTGTTGTGCATCGTGACATATTTACCAATTTAAAGCTGCAATACTTTTCTTAGGGAATCCCTCCTTTGCTGGAAAACAATTGTTAAACTTGATTTTGAGGGAACTTTCATTTCAAAGCTGCAGAACTTACAGTGAAGTATTGAGCACCATGGTACAAGGCCTCTATCACTTAGATTTTAAGGGAAAGAATAGCAGATTAAGAGGGTCGGGGAGAATTTATCTTCTGGTTGTAGAGTGTAAGCCAGAAGATCTGAAAGTGGCCTCGGAAGAAGGTGTCACAATGTGTGTGGATGAGTAGGAGAAAGATTGCTAAATGGAAGAGTTTGAGTCAGTTTAAGTGTAATCTGAGAGAAAGTTTAGTCAAGGTTTCCTTAGGTGTTCTATTAGTTTGGTCAACGTTTCCAGGAAATTGGGGGTGGTAAGAGATGTGAAAGCACCAGGGAATATAGGACTTGGGTGACTCACTTTCTAGACCAGCCTGGCCTCAAACTCTCAGAGATCCACCTGATTCTATCTCCTGTGTAGAAGGAGTAGCGGGCTGTGTTCCAGCCACCTGGTTCCTGGCTTCCTGGCTAGCTTATGCCCCGAAATAACAACACACAAACTGTATTCATTTAAACACTGCCTGGCCCATTATATCTAGCCTTTTCTTGGCTAACTCTCATATCTTGACTAATCCATTTCTAATAATCTGTGTAGCACCACGAAGTGCTGTATTACCAGGAAGATTCTAGTGTACATCTATCTTGGGCTGGAGCTTCATTGCATCTGGCTCCATAACATCTGACCCAGAGCAGAGAGGCATGGCATCTGGCTCACTTCTCTTCTTCCCAGCATTCTGTTCTGTCTACTCCACCTACCTAATTTTTTGACCTATCAGACCAAGCAGTTTTCTTTATTGATTAACCAAGGAAACAACAGATTGACAAATGACCTTCCCACATCACTCCTGAGTGCTAGGACTAAAGTCATTGACCACCAGCACCTGGCTATAGTGTGGGCTTGGTCAGGTTTGGAAAAGAGTCTGGGTCCTATTAGTCCTCAGACACTAAGCTCACATGTGGCTATAGAGGTCAGATGACCTCAAGGAAGTGGCATCTCAGGGGCAGTCTGAACTCGAGTGACATTCCTGATGCCACTTGGGACAGAAACCTTTAGGTCTATGAGGAGTTGGACAGGCTCAGACCCAGTAGCCCTGCTTTTTACATGTGTCACAATGACCTGGAAGCCCTTCCATTTTAGTACCCCAAATCAGTAGTTTGAATAGCCTTAGCTGGAAGCTGATATTTGTGTCTTTGGATATTTTTACCCATACAGTGGAAGAACTTGAAGTCCAGATTAATGCATTAGCCTGGGGAGTAAAGAGTCTGGTATCCAGACATTTGAGTCTGGCCAAAAATAAGTCATGAGAGCTGTTCGCTGTACAGAGTGTCAGGGTCAAGATTTATGTATTGTATCCAGGCCCTAGTGAGACATTGGAAAAATTTGGAAGGGTTTCAGACTTATCCTTGATTATGTCTTATAATTTTTGAAAATTAGTGGTCTAAAGGGTAGCTCCTGTAAGTCCAGTGAGGACACAAGTGATATCTCTAATTGTAGTCCCAGTCAGAGTCCTATGTCTGCAAGTGCCTCAGTTCTGGTGGGATAAGATATATTTGTCTAGTGTACTTGATCTAAATGATCATGGGCCTTTCCCCAAACTCATCCGTGCTTTTCAAGGAAGAGGTTGTTGGAGAGTATGAGGTAGATATTGTGAGAGGTAATATCATAGGACTGAGTAAGGTATTGGAACTCTTTGATATGTGATGTATGGTCTGAAGTAAAAGACCCAAGGCACATTTAACTTGTGAGAGTTCAGTGAGAGAGAGGGAACAAGGATGGAAACCCTAACACCAACCACCTGATGTAGTGAGGGACCTCACCATGGAAGTGAGTGTGGTGTGGGAAGGGATGTAGCTGGTGGGTGGGTTGAAATTGGGTATCAGAGAGAGTTTGCTTGGGTAAGAGGGTACTAGGGTGGAAGGATAAGAAGTTGGAGAGTTCAGGCTCAGAGGCTGCCTATGAGCAACAAGCCCTCCCTGCTGGGCTGGCTCTGCTGACTGGGCAGGCTGGGGCAGTTTGGGCAGAAGAAACACAGGGAGAGGAGGGGGAGGGTAGGCAATTTGAAGAGGCCAGCATCTGAGAGCTGCCAGTGGGAGGGATTTGTGGGATATTTCCATCACACTGTGATTCTGGAGTTAGCATTTGTATTCATTAACCAAAATAAACCTTGGGTCAGGAGGTGGATCCAGCAACAAATTAATGAAAAGTATCATATATCATAGAGAATCAGAGTGAGTACAGAGTGTATCTATATAGAGATATGTGCAGGAAGTAGTCGGGAAAGACTTTGAAGTTTAAGTGTGTTTTTTTCTTTTTCTTTTTTTTTTCTGGTCTGAGCAGAAGTATCCTCTCTTTTTGTGACACCAGTGAAGAGAGAAGGTCAGCTCATTGCTCTTCAACCTCTCTAAGTTTTTTTCCCCAGTCTCTGAATTCCAGTTTCTATTAATAAATAGAACCATAGAAATTTAGTCAAATCGACATTTGGTTGCAGTCACAGTTGACAGATTCCCTGGACCACTGCCTGAGAAATGGGCCAGTAACCGGAACGCTGCAATTACTACCAGAAACATCAGTAGATTCAGGTTCTGCCAATGTGGCATCCTACACGTGGCACCACTAAACTAACAAAAGTTCATGCCACTGCAGTTGCTGATGCTGGGGATTCCAGAAAGTGGTCTCACACTCAGCAGAAGGAGCTCAAACTCAGCAATGGCCTGCTGCTATGGACAAATAGGAAGTTAGCAGACTTAGTGAAACCCTTTTTAGAATTTTTTAGGAAGCCCTTAAAGAGAATGTTAGATAATATTTTTTAAAAAAATCTTGAATCCTCAGCCATTAGCCAGCAGGTGAGAGAACTCCCCTAGCCTGCACTACCACCATGACCACCACCCACTGGATTCTGTTTACCCAAGACCTACTTCTCCACCCAAACCCATGTACCTGGTCATTCTCCACATGGCCATCCCTGCCCTACAAACCCCAACAGACTACATAGGCACAGGCACATCTCACACCAGCTTAAAAGTACAGCCAAGTGACTGGCCTCCCAACTGAACCCGACTCTAAACCCTAGGGCACTCAGTGTCCCTCTTCATCCCATCTCAGAACCAGCAAGGACAATGGGCTCTGGCACTTACTCCATTACTCTTGTTTAGTCCCAACAACCTGCAGTCAGGAGAGAGACCTGCCTCCATGCTCTATCACCACTGCACTACCCTTCTGGCTTCTGCTCCCCAAAGATACACTCCACCACCCAAACCCATGGACTTGGTCATCTTCCCCTTGGCCAGCCCTCCTCAAAATCTCAGGAGACTACATAGACACAGGTACAATCCATACCCCTTGGAAGAACAGATTAGTAAATATCAGTGTAAGAATACATTCAACAGCAGAAAGGAAAATATGGCACCATCAGAACCCAGTGATCCTATAAGAGCAAGACCTGAATATTCTAGAAAAATGACCTCAAGAATAACTTTATGATAATGATAGAGGCCCTTAAAAAGGAACAAAAAGTTCTGCTAAAGAAATAAAAGGAAAGACAAATAAAAAAATTGGAAGAAATCAGCTAATCTCTTAATGTAGTTAGAGACTGTGCTATTGTTTTCCAGCTGTCCACACCCAAAAAATCACACAGAAACAATCTTAATTACAACATTGTTTGACCGGTAGCTCAGGCTTATTACTATCTAGCTTTTACAGCATAAATTAACCCATTTCTATTGGTCTATGTATTGTCACATGGTCATGACATTACCTCATTTTCTACATGTCTTCTTTCCTAAGTTGCTAACTGGCATCCGATAGACTCTACCTACTCTCCATATATCTCTGTTTGGATTCCCTGTCTGGATTTACTCTCCTAAGTTATTGGCCAAAAAAAAAAAACTTTATTCATCAACTTTTAAGAGCAAAATTTGTACAAAAGGCCATTCTGTATCACCTTAAAGAAAGCCAAGGAATACAAGAAAAAAAAAACTATCAAACCACTGAAGGAAATATTTTAGGACTTTAAAATTCAAATTAAAGCAATAAAGAAAACAAAAACTTAGAAAATCTGGGTAAGTCAACAGGAACCTATGGATGCATGAATCACCAACTAAATAAAGTGTAGCAAAGAAAGAATTTGATTGAAGATACAAGACCTACTGTTGATAAAATTCAAGTTTTTGGAAGACTTACTAATGAAAATGAGAAAAATACTCACACACAGACAGAGGTGTTTGGAAAAAAACCTACCACACCGCTGCAGGAAGAAACTGATTTAGCTCATGCAATATTGGAAACTAGTTCTCAGTTATAAAGGTGAACATGGTGAACAGAGGAAGCTAGGGTCATAAAACAATAAAATGATGCTAATGGGAATTATTTTCTCAAGATCAGCTTCTAGTTGGAGGCTAATATGCTGAATTGCTAAGAGATTTTGAATCTGATGATCACACTGTTTCCCTATGTAGCTAACAGTTTTGAATGCTTAGGACAAAGTTGAAGAATCATGAAAGAGGACTGAGTCAATTATTAATATTAAACAATGCCCAAAAGAAGTCTTCACTGATTTTTTTTATAAAGATTGACTTCAGCTGTAAATAGAATGTATCAGAATCAGAAGTCAGAAAAGTATTAATTAAAACATTGACTTTTGAAAATAATATTTAAAATTTTTTTTTTTTGGGTTTTTCGAGACAGGGTTTCTCTGTGGCTTTGGAGCCTGTCCTGGAACTAGCTCTGTAGACCAGGCTGGTCTCGAACTCACAGAGATCCGCCTGCCTCTGCCTCCCGAGTGCTGGGATTAAAGTCGTGCGCCACCAACGCCCGGCTAATATTTAAAAATTTAAAAGGATGATTTAGCCTTTAATAGCTCAGTCAGCAACAGTAGATGAATAGATTCAATATCAAGGTGATATTGAATCTTACCCTTACGATGCTGTTTTGATAGAAGAAGTAATTTATAAAAATTCTAAGAAAATTCAAAATGCCAAACGTTTGAATTGTGGTAAGCAGGTCATTTGAAAAGGGATTGTAGAGAAGGTGCTCCTAGAAACAATGATTTTTCTAGAGATAATCCTAACATGATCCACCAGCTTTTTGAAGTATGCAGAAGCTATGGCAAAGGCTGGAACTGGATTATTTAATAAAGATCAACACGGGGCAGGCAGGGTAACACTTTGCCATCAGAAAATTGTTTAAGGTGCCTCCTACAGGTATCAGTATCTAATTTGGATCAATTATTCCCTGTCAATATTGGAGAAACTCATCCATGGGACAATTAAAAGACAATGATGGTTGTTAAAACAACACTGATCATAAATATTGTATCCTTTTAGAAACCAGGGAGTTTTGTAAAAATACAAAATAAACCATATAGGCAAAATCAGCTATTACACAGCCTAAGAACAAGTTTGTGCATTCTTGCACTGTATAATTTTTGCTGTATTTATGTTCATATAGAGAGTTTGTGAGCATTGAATAAAGCAAATATGAATCATGTTGTCAAGATAATGTTGATGATCATTACACATTTTCCTGACCACTACACATTTTTTTTTGTCATATCAACCAACAGATCCCATTCAAACATTATCAGCCTGAGGCTATAGTTTCTGTACCATGATTCACTTAAGGAGAATCTGCTTCAATGTAATTGACTTGAGAATATCCTGAATTTAGTAAAACCTCAAGTAGCTAAGATTCTCATTCCTTATTTTTTTCACCTTTGTGTTTAAGACAGAAAGTTTTTTAGGAAATCAGGATATATATTTTTTAATTTATTTATTTATTAAAGATTTCTGTCTCTTCCCCGCCACCGCCTCCCACTTCCCTCCCGTTCCCCCAATCAAGCCCCCCCCCCCCCAGCCCGAAAAGCAATCAGGGTTCCCTGACCTGTGGGAAGTCCAAGGACCACCCACCTCCATCCAGGTCTAGTAAGTTGAGCATCCAAACTGCCTAGGCTCCCACAAAGCCAGTGCGTGCAGTAGGATCAGAAACCCATTGCCGTTGTTCTTGAGTTCTCAGTAGTCCTCATTGTCCGCTATGTTCAGAGAGTCCGGTTTTATCCCAGGCTTTTCCAGATCCAGGCCAGCTGGTCTTGGTGAGTTCCCAGTAGAACATCCCCATTGTCTCAGTGTGTGGGTGAACCCCTCGCGGTCCTGAGTTCCTTGCTTGCGCTCTCTTTCCCTCCGCTCCTGATTTGGACCTTGAGATTTCAGTCCTGTGCTCCAATGTGGGTCTCTGTCTCTGTCTCCTTTCATTGCTTGCTGAAGGTTAATATTCAGGAGGATGCCTATATGTTTTTCTTTGGTATATTTTATTGTATATAAAATATCTCCAACCTCTGTAGATAGGAAAAAAATTAATGCTATATGACAATAATTAGGTTTAATTAATTTAAAAGTGGCCTTAACTAAGAGTGAATATTTATTTATGTTATTTATTAGAATTCACTTTGAGAAAACACTTTGGTGTAATAAGCTATGAATGAGTGATTTAAGACATATTTAAATATTATATGATATGAAAAACTTAATATAAACTATACAAGTACTACTGGAAGCAAAAAATATATTAGTAAGCTGAAATACTTGTTTCTAATAACATTATTTAAATATATGTAAAGTGTGTACATTATGACATCACTTGTTATTTGAAATCTAATGCTTTTATGGGATCCTTGAAAATGTGAATGAGTGGGTCCCTTTCTTCTGTGTCTTCTCTTGTTCTCTTTTCCTTCTGTTTGTTTTAATCAAATTGAAATTTTAGTTTTTCTTTTATCATATTTTATTTTATTATTATCCCTTAGGACCCTGTTTGTTTTCTAATGAGAGACAGAAATGGAGTGGATCACGATGTGAGGGTAGGTGAAGAAAGACTGGGAGGAGTAGAAGAAAGGGAAAGATAACTAGGATAAATTCTGTAAGAAAAACGTATATTTTCAATAAAATGAAAAATTATCTATTGATTCAAAAATAATCACTAGTTATTTTTATACAGTGAACTAATTTATAGTGTTTGTTGCCTTCACTAACAAAATGTGAATGCATTTCTGCAAGTGTATGATTTATTAATTTTATTTCATGAGTGTAAATATGTGCAGATGGATGGATATCTATTGGCTCCCTAATTTATAGAATCACAAAATATATAGGGAGTAATGAATAGAAACTAATTAATACAAAAGTAATTGGTATCATTGTGATGTTGCAAACTGTGGTAATTAGTTTCAAAGGAATATTTTAAAACTAATAATAGGAATGCACTTTAATCACCTACTTATATCAAATACACAATGATAAACCATGTTATTATAACTTATTCCTGAGAGACCAAGTTGTAAGCATCCAGGGCCCATGAAGAGAGACTTATATTTAGGGCAATTCCAGAGAGAGTGTTGTGTCTATACAGGTAGAACTACTAACGCTAACATCTCTAACCTGGATAAGGTACAGTAATGTTTGCTGTTTTTCAACTAACTTTTCTTTAATTCTTTTTATTTTTTTATGCTAAATACATGTATGAAAGCAGATATGTAAGAAAGCAAATATCTGTTTTTTGAACACTAAAAATCTTAATGCTGATCGAAAGTAACATGGGAATTAAACGTGTTAAGATGGACTTGGGACGTTGGTAAAAATCATTTATTATTTTAATAATAGATATGTAATTTTATGAATCTTAAATGCTATAATTACTTTAAATAAAATCACTACTTTTTAATGATCTGTATACTGAGAAAAGTACTTAAAACAATATACTCAAGTTTTAGAAATCTGTTATCAATATGATACTTTTTAGATTTTGTATGTGTTTTTTATTACTAGTCATGCCTCAAACATATATAAACATATATATATACATGTATATTATATATTAATTTTATATGTTCATATAACTATGCATAACTAATTAAATGAAATATGTGTTCCTGTAACTGTCAACTTCCATTTATCCATGTAGTTTGTTAGAGTAAAGGAGTGAAAAGGTGCAACATAGATTTTAATTGGAATGACTTTTCAAGAATTATTAGCACAAGTCAATTGATTCAAATGCTGCATAAAAGTCAAAATGAAATAAAGAAAAAATAAGCATTGTTACAAGTTCTGGAGACAGATTTGCTCAGAAACAAATCTGAAAATTGATACAATGAGCATGAGATGGCCTTCTTAAAGCCATGGTGGTTTTATCTATTTTAATTCTGTTATAATGAAAAGACAAAGAGTTTAACTATAAACGCAGAAAACTATAACTGTCACCTTCCGTTTTTTTTTTTTTTATTGAAATCCAAGGGTTTCCAGACTAGAACAATGACACTTGCGAACGTCACCGTGTTTACTGAATTCGTCTTCTTAGGACTCTCTAGCAGACAAGATGTGCAACAGGCCCTCTTTGTCTTCTTCTTCCTAGTTTATGGCCTAACTGTAATTGCTAATCTAGGCATGATCCTGCTGATCAAGCTGGATCCCAAGCTGCACACACCTATGTACTATTTCCTGAGCAATCTGTCCTTCTGTGATGTCTGCTACTCCTCCACAGTCTCTCCCAAGATGCTTGCTGATTTCTTGTCTGAACAGAAGAGGATTACTTATAATTTGTGTGCTGTTCAAATGTATTTTTTTGGAGCGTTTGCAGATGTAGAATGTCTCATGTTGGCTGTCATGGCCTATGACCGTTATGTTGCCATCTGCAATCCACTGCTCTATACGATTGCAATGTCTAAGAAGGTCTGTATCCAGCTCGTGACTGTCGCCTATGTGGTAGGCTTAGTGGACTCAGCAATCCACACATGCTGCACATTCCGACTGTCCTTCTGTAATTCAAATATCATCAACCACTTCTTCTGTGACATTCCACCATTGCTGGCTCTGTCCTGCTCAGATACGTCCATCAATGAGATAGTGATGTTCACCTTCATTGGCTGTGTGGTGGGGTGCAGCATTGTCACTGTCCTTCTCTCCTACTGCTACATCATAGCTACCATCTGCAGGATGAACTCTGCTGAGGGCCGACAGAAAGCATTTTCTACATGCGCCTCCCACCTCACGGCGGTGGCTATTTTTCACGGAACTCTCCTTTTCATGTACTTCCGACATAGCTCAAGTTACTCGATGGGTACCAACAAAATGGCCTCTGTTTTCTACACAGTTGTGATTCCTATGTTAAACCCACTGATCTACAGTTTAAGAAATAAGGATGTGAAAGGGGCTCTGAAGAAAGCAATGAGTATTAACTTGCAGGCTGGATGAAGTTCTGTTTTCCATTTCAAAATGAGTAAAATATTGTCAGACTGAGTTTACAAGCATTAATATAGAATTCCTTGTGTACAACTTTCACAATATTGTCTAAAGAGAATTGGATGTAATGCAAACAACCACTGACCTTAGTGTTTAAATTAATAAACAATAGCTAATTCATCATCCTAAATTTTGCAAAGAGGGTTATATCATACCTTTCCTCATTGATAAATGAGATACAATGAAGCCCAGCAAACTCCTTACAACTAGTACTTCTCAACTTACCCTCTAGTTTTCACTAAATGGGTCTAATAAAAGTAGCTTATGCATTCAAAATGCATTTTAAAAAGAGATTTTTGTTTGGCTTTGTTTTTGCAATATTTCTGAACACTAGTATCACTTTATCTATGTCCATGATACTCTAGTAAATAATTAATAACTAAATAAAAGCACAAGCTAATAAAAGACACCTTCTTTGGACACTCATTCTATGGAGGTAATATTTATACTATTTAGGTTTTGGTATTTTAACATGTCCTATTTTCATGTTTGAATAAAGTTTTCCCATTAAAAAACAGATATTGAATGAATAGGGCTATACACTTTGCAAAAGTAATATATGTGGGTGAATTAAAAATTTAATAACACTTCCTTTTCATTTCATTATAGTAATTTTACCTTGTATTAAATGGTTTCTTGTCTTTGGCTTAGAAATGACATACTGGCCAAAAGGCAATATGTTGTGAGTTCTTCCTCAGTTGTCATCAGCAAAGTCTTCATAATCAACAGCCCCAGGTTTTTATTGTATCTTGAATTCTAACTTTCTTCTCTATACTTCCCTTCTTTCTCTCATAGTTAAGAACTGATATTATAGTCTCCTCCAGCCCGGCAAGATGCCCAAGGGAAAGAAGGCCAAGGGGAAGAAGGTGGCCCCGGCCACCGCCGTCGTGAAGAAGCAGGAGGCAAAGAAGGTGGTGAATCCTTTGTTTGAGAAGAGGCCTAAGAACTTCAGCATTGGGCAGGACATCCAGCACAAGGGAGATCTCACGCGCTTCGTCAAATGGCCCCGCTACATTAGGCTGCAGCGGCAGAGGGCCATCCTCTATAAGCGGCTCAAAGTTCCTCCAGCCATTAACCAGTTCACCCAAGCCCTGGACCGGCAAACAGCTATCCAGTTGCTTAAACTTGCTCACAAGTACAGGCCAGAGACCAAGCAGGAAAAGAAGCAGAGGCTGCTGGCCCGTGCTGAGAAGAAAGCTGCTGGCAAAGGGGATGTCCCGACTAAGAGACCACCTGTCCTTCGAGCGGGCGTCAATACAGTCACCACTTTGGTAGAGAACAAGAAGGCTCAGCTGGTGGTGATTGCCCACGACGTAGACCCCATTGAGCTGGTGGTCTTCCTGCCTGCTCTGTGTCGCAAGATGGGGGTCCCCTACTGCATTATCAAGGGAAAGGCCAGGCTGGGGCGGCTGGTCCATAGGAAGACGTGCACCACTGTTACCTTCACACAGGTTAACTCGGAAGACAAGGGTGCCCTGGCCAAGCTGGTGGAAGCTATTAGGACCAATTACAACGACAGATATGATGAGATCCGCGCCACTGGGGAGGCAACGTCCTGGATCCTAAATCTGTGGCTTGAATTGCCAAGCTGGAAAAGGCAAAGGCCAAAGAACTCGCCACTAAACTGGGTTAAATGTACTGCTGAGTTTTCTGTACATAAATATAAAACTTCCAAAAAAAAAAAAAGAACTGATATTATGTTACTACAGAATGGCGCCCAGACGTGTGGACAACTGAATCCACTGAAAGCCTGAGAAAGCTTGGGAAAGAGTAAAGCATGTTTTCTTGGCAGTAGCGATTTCTCGGGTTTGCTCTGCTTGCTAGAAGCAAGCAAGCATTCTCATCTAAGAGATGATCTTTCGTGGTTCCTGATTCATGAAAGAGTCTGCAAGACATTCTTCGGGACAAGCAGATAGTGACTGCCTTTGAAATTTTCTGTTTCATGAAAATGTCTGCTGGATACTATGGGCCTGTAGGCTGAAGATGGATGCTCCAACGGTACAGAGAAACTTTGGGTGACTGTCCAGGCAGTGAGATGTCTCTGTCATTTCTAGAGTTCTTGTTTGCTTGGGTAATATTATATCCTTCTGGAGTCTTTGATGGAGTTAAAGAATATATAGATAGTTATAGTTTTCCTTAGTTATGAAGAAAGATAAAATAGATGTAAATATTGTAACTTTTCCTTAATAATTGTTTTGTTTTATGTAATATTGCTATGTTAAAATTAAAGCCTTCCTTTTTTTTTGTTTAAACAGAAAAAGGGGAAGTGATGTGGGAATGTCATATAGCAATCTGTTGATTTCATTGGTTAAGCAATAAAGAAACTGCTTGGCCCTGATAGGTTAAAACATAGGTGGGAGGAGTAAACAGAACAGAATGCTGGGAGAAAGAGGAAGTGAGCTCAGAAACGCCATGCTCCCCTCTCCCGGGCAGACGCGATAGCTCTGCTCTCTGAGGCAGACGCATGAAGCTCCAGCCCAGGATGGACGTAGGCTAGAATCTTTCCTGGTAAGACTGATGCTACACAGATTATTAGAAATGGGCTAGTTCAGGTGCAAGAGTTAGTCAAGAAGAGGATAGATATAGTGTTTAAAAGAATACAATTTGTGTGTTGTTATTTCGGGACATAAGCTAGCCAGGTGGCCGGGGTGCTGAGGATGCAGCCCCACCGCTCTTATTACTACATTATTCAGCATAATAGTTGGGCCCATTCCTACTGAATATATGCAGAGTTAGAAGAATTTATCTTGGTCTATCCCAGTGGCACTTTTTCTTTGAGAATAGAAAGGTGCATTTTGAAAACGTATTTCAGGCTTTCTTATGTTTCACAGTTGTGAAGAATGTGACAGATAAAAGAGAATTCATCTTATTTTAGATCTCTGTAATGAAAGAAAAATGCTTTTATAGGGTTTCCCATGACAATACTATTGTATATATCCTTAAATAAAAAAATATTTAATATTACATGCTGAGAAACATCACTGTCATGAACCAATTAATAAAATTGTATTATCTGCTGTATATACATCTTAGGTTATTCGCTGAACAGCATTCAAAATAAATAAATATTGGCTTGACTCTTAAATCTCCATAATCTCTAAGGTCATATATTTTTTTAACAAAATATGTCACACACAAGAACCTTTCTTTCATTGCTATTGTCTTTAAAATTTAAAAGTGTGAAGTTAAAATAAATTTCTGGGACTGAAGAGTTGTCTCAGCTGTTTAGAATAAGTGTTGCTCTTGCAGAGAATTCCTATTTGATTTTTAACACTGCCATGCTGGCTTACAGCTAAGTATATCTCCAGTTGCTGAGGTTCAGATGTCCATAGGCACTAGAAATGCAGGTAGTTCAAAAACAAACCTGTAATCCAAACACTCATATACAGAAAATAAAATAAATAAATATGGAAAAAGAAATAAAAATTAAGATTAACTTTCTGTCTTTCCCATATAATTTATGATTTCTTTTAAATTTGCTGTTTTATTATCTTTGCAAGTTGTTGAAAAAAAGCTAAGAGGAGACAAATCTCACTATCATAAAAAGCTTTAGGTTTTTAAAACATTATTAGTGCCATAATCTGTAGATCTTTGAAATATTTGAAGATCATTTTTCTATCTGAAATATACCTCTGTTTAATCTTAAAAACATATCTAACATGATTACAACTTTGACTATTATAGATGACTAAATACATACCTGTATATTTTAATTATCCTAATAGTTTTCAAGACTAAAATTTTACTTACATTTTAAAATGAGTTTCATACATATTTATTGGTATTTTTTGACCCTATAAGAAAAACAGTGACTTCTCTGGCACATGTAACAATAAAAAAGATAACTATAGATTAGAAAGAATCTATGGACTTTATGATGTATTTTCAATTGAGTTTATATGAAATAAAAGTTTGTTCTCTTTCATCTCAAGATCCTTTCCTCTCTTCTCTTTTGAAATTCTCATTTGTTAATGATCTTTAAGAGTGAATTATTTTTTAAATAAGCATTTTAAGTGTAGCGAAAGTTGCTGTTACCCAAATTTCCAAACCATGAAATATTTCAAAGAGTTATTTTAATTAAAAATTTTTATTGAATATAAATTCTTGTCTCTTACAACACATTCCAACCACAGTTCCCCTCCTTTTCTGCGTCCATGTCCCATCTCTTCCAGACCCACTCACCCTCTATTTCAGCAAAAAAGACAGGCCTTCAAAAGTCTTCAAAAGTTCAAACAGGACAAAAGAAGATACAAGAAGACAAAGAACATCCTTCATATCAAGACTGGTAAAGTTAGCTCAAAATGAGGAAAAGAATCTCAAGAGCATGCAAAAGAGACAGAGATACACTGTGCTGGAGCGAGGCAGAAATACTTCCCATGGAGTCCAGAAAAGAGTTCTGGGTTCCCTATGGCTACAGTAATATTAGGTAGCAAGACTCTGAATTTGTGGAAGAGAAACTGAGCTTACAAGGGCATCATGCAATATTAAGCACTGAGCCATCTCTCCAGTTAAGTAGAATGTAGTTTACAGTATTATAATGTCCTTTTAGTTTTAGCTGAGGTTTCACAATTTAACTTCATCTGTAACACGTTCTTATAACACTTCTGTTATAAAATCTATCAAGTAAGGAAAAAGCCCACAAAATGGTAGAAAATGTAGCCCAATTATACGTATAAAAGAGAAATATTATCTAGATTATATAAAGTACTCACCCCCGTAAACAAAAAAGAAAAATAAAGGAACAACAACAACAACAAAGAAACAAACAAAATCAAAAAGAGAAAGACTTACTACGAGAGGGTCTTCAAAGAAAGAAATGTGGGTAAAAAAATCAAAAAAAGCTTTAGCAGCTTTAGCAATTAGGAAAAGACAAAATGAAACATATACCTATTGCTAAAATAGAGTCAGAAATGATGAATAAAAGGGATGATTATAGTTCTTTCCTAAATGAAAATACAACATAATATAAAATAATAAAAATAGAATAATTAAGGAAGTTATTTCTGACTGGAATGTTATAGTGAATTATTATTTTTATAATCTTAGGTGTCTGCCAGAATATCTATTTTTCTAAAATTGAATAAATAAAAAAATTACCATTTAAGCCATAATTATAAAGCTATTTAATAAGCATTTCACTATTAGATCATTAACATTTATGTATATATATATACATATATATACATATATATACATATATATATATATAAAATGTAGATAGCAGGAGAAATTATGACCTTGATTTTATTTAATTTTCCTCTAAATTCATTACAATATTATATTATATGTAATTAAATATAATGTCTTGTAAGATAAGCCATTCAAGTGATATTACTGCTCATAAAACTAGTTTTAAGCCATATTTTTTATTAAACGTATATAATGTTTTGCTTGTCTTTCATATGTGTACCACATGTATGCCAGATGCACATGAATAGAAGAGGGTATCATATTTCCAAAATTAAAGTTACAGATGGTTATGAAATGTCATGCTTGTGCCGGGCGGTGGTGGCGCACGCCTTTAATCCCAGCACTCGGGAGGCAGAGGCAGGTGGATCTCTGTGAGTTCTAGGCCAGCCTGGTCTAGAAGAGCTAGTTCCAGGACAGGAACCAAAAAGCTACGTAGAAACCCTGTCTCGAAAATCAAAAAAAAAAAAAAATAGAATGTCATGTTTGTGTTAAATTCCTAACCCAGGAAAAGAAATCCTAGTCCAGTCTCTGCAAGAATTAGGTCTGCTCTTAATCACCAAGTCATCATATCTCCAGCCCCCAACTTTACATTATTTTAATATGCTGTATATTTGAAATGGTACATGAGACTTTCTGTCTTTGTTAGACTTTTTAGTACTATAGACACTTTACCATGTGTAGTGGTTGAAAAGATCACTGATGAAATTTCCCGGGAACCTGAAGAGAGCATGGTGGAGGAATCAACATTGTGCATGTGCTAAAAATTTATTCTGGAAGCAGGTGTTGCAAGTAGCATATAGTGTGTAGATACACTAAACATGAGGCAATTGGTTCACCATCAAGTGTAAATTAAATAGTATAGGAATGGTATATCAATAAAATATTCAAAAGTAGTTACAATCACTAAATCAGTGAAGTGTTTCAAAAATGGAGATGAACAGAAATCAAATGTGTTAGATAGGATTTCATGGGGGTAAAGATTTCATTTTCATTAGATTCTGATTCAGTTAAATAATACAGAGATTATGTTTTGCTGTATAAGATAACGTATACAAGTTCTCTATATTTTACAACATAAAATTAAACTGAAATATTTATTCTGACAAATCAACTTCATGACAACAGTAAGAAATTGTAGTGCTATCTTTAATGAGGAACTTCATATACTCACAAGGGAATAAGAGAGCATGAGTAGAGCTAATCACACATTCATACCACCACAGCCTAAAGAGAAGAGGCTGCAGGGACATAATTCCCAAGAGATACAGGATATAATAAAACGCTACCCTCTCATATTCTGCTACCAAAACCAAACTCATCTCAGGTAAGCTCCTGAGATCACAAGTCCAACTATATATGGTTAATATATGGTTATAAATCTCCTTTTCAGAAAGATAAAAGTAATTTTTTATTTAGTCAACAATACAGTTTACTTGGGTAAGTATGTTTAAAATTTAATAAAAACTCTTTATAACCAGAACAGGAGGATTCTGACTGAACTTATTAACATCTATTAAACCATATTTTAATCATTTTCCTTTAGCAGATTATTAGAAACTATTCTTTTTATTTCAAGCTGTTTGTAGACATATATGTGGATTCAAAACCTGTATTTTATTCATCTGCATTTTTGAATTTTATTTTATAAAGCTTTATTAAGATAAATTTTATTTAAATATTATATTAAAAGATAATTTGTAAATTTCAAAACTCTCAGCTACATATGATCATAGTCAAATTCTTTTATAAAGATGTATCATGACTTCCTAATATTCACATACTAACTAAGTCAAACACACTTGATAAAACATAAAAGTTCACATAACTGCACATACACATGAGGCCATATATCATGGTAGTCTTTATCTATTCTAATGTTCTTTCCATTTTAAAATATTAAGTATATAATATCTGTAGTTGTGCATATACACATGTGACTTCATGATGCTTTCACTATTTTTTAAAAATCTTTTTCCATTGAATGAGTAGATTTATTCTTTGGTTTCAAAAGTTCCCCCCAAAATTGTCAAAGAACACAGTGGCTAAATGAGCACATGTATATAGAAGAAGAAGTAACCAGGTATTATTTGTTACTTACCATTTATAAACAGATACGTTGCTCACAGACATTAGAAGATTTTAATGGTTTATTTTTATTAGGAATGTGGTTATTTTAAAATTCACATTTTTATAAAATCTTGATTTCTAGGAATAATTTCATGTATATTTGAATGTTAAGTTTTATGAATTTGTAACATAATATATTTGCATTTATTCTATATAACAAAATAAATTTATTATTTTAAAGATCTTCCTATCAAGGAAGGCTATTTCAGAAAAACAGACATATACAGTTTGGTATATGTCAAAATACCTTCTCAATTACAGATTATGACAACTGGTATGTCAGGTAGATTATTAAAATTAAGTAATAGAAGCTTATTTGAAGATTGAAGTATAATTATACATATTTTGAGGACAAAATAATTTAGAGATATAACACTGTTCTGCATAATAAACGTACTGTGAACATATTTTTTTTTAATTTTTAAGGTTTATCCAAGAAAATGGACAAGAAAAACTGCTCCTCTATTGATGAATTCATTTTCTTGGGAATTACCAATAACACTGACATGAAAATAGCTCTTTTCACTACATTCCTACTTGTCTATCTCATTAATCTTCTGGCAAATCTGGGGATGATCATTCTAATTAGAGTGGACTCTCAGCTCCACACACCCATGTACTTTTTCCTCAGCCACCTTTCTCTCTGTGACCTTACCTATTCCACAGCAATTGGACCCAAGATTCTGGTAGACCTCTTGGCTGAGGAGAAATCAATTCCCATTGTTGGTTGTGCTCTGCAGTTCTTGACATTCTGTGTCTTTGCAGATTCTGAGTGTCTATTGTTAGCAGTGATGGCCTATGATAGGTACCAGGCCATCAGCAACCCCTTGCTCTACACAGTGAACATGTCCAGCAGACTATGCTCCCTGCTTGTGGCTGGGGTTTACCTGGTAGGAACAGCAGATGCATTGATACATACAACCTTGACGTTCCGTTTGTGTTTCTGTGGATCCAATGAGATCAACCATTTCTTCTGTGATGTCCCCCCTCTTCTATTAATATCTTGCTCAAATACAGAAGCCAATGAGTTAGCAATATTCACCATTTTTGGGTTCATCGAGCTGAGCACCATTTCAGGAGTTCTTGTCTCTTATTGCTACATCATCTCATCAGTCTTTAGGATCCACTCTGCTGAGGGGAGGTTCAAGGCTTTCTCTACCTGTGCCTCCCACTTGACTGCAGTTGCAATTTTCCAGGGAACCATGCTTTTTATGTATTTTCGGCCAAGTTCTTCCTACTCCTTAGATCAAGATAAAATGACATCGCTGTTTTACACTCTGGTGATTCCCATGCTGAACCCTCTGATATACAGCCTGTGGAACAAAGATATAAAAACGGCTCTGGAGAAACTGAAGAAAAAAAGGTGATTGATAATTTCTAACATAAACTGAACATTTTTAATTTTAATTCTATCTACACAGCACATATACAAGGCATTATATAGTTACATATTTTCTAAAATATATTCTAAGTTTCACATCTAGTTTTAGGAAAGCTCTGTTAATATCTATGCTCAATTTTTCTCAAACACTATATGATGTTCTCTGTCTGTGGAAATTTTCCTAACAATTTAAATTTTTCTCAAGTTGTATGTGACCTTCCTTTTCCCTCAATGTAAATTTAAATTTGGTGTGGTGGGTATTTACTCATTGCTTTAAACAGATTTAAATATTTTTAAAGGAAGATTAAATAGACTAACCAGTGATGAGCATTATATATAGATGAAATAAGACAACTACTCTATATTCATAATATACGTAGACTTTATTACCATTCTAGAGACAGTGGAACTGGGGAAAATGGAGTCAATAAATGAGAAGGACTAAAATCTCATACAATAGCCAACTTTATTCAGGTCCTCAGACAGTTTATACTCTGAATATTAATAAAAATAACAGGAGTAAAGTTTTTATGAGTTCAAGCTGGGTACATACAACAAGGCCAAGCTATATATGACAAAACGGGTTTTTACCTAGAGGCATATAAAGGGCAGTTTAAACAACTGAATAACTAGCAGTAAGCACTAATGAGTAATCTGAACTAAATTCACTTCTATCTGTCATGACTTTGGAAGACCACAAAAACATATTCCAATAGCAATTCTGTGTTTTGAAGAAACTGAGGTCACAAGACTTTTATCTTATTTTCTTGGAGTATTCTCACAAGCCCTTAGACTTCCTTGCATATGAATCCATTCCTGAAGCATATTCTAGTAAAACTTCAGGGAAATCTTGAGTTTAAACCCCATTGACTCAATTTCAGAGAAGATTGTCTAATCCAGTTTCAGAATAACATCTTTTTGGAAGGTAGTTACTCTGTTTCTATATACAAATGATGCCAATAGGGTAGAAATGGCTATACAGTGATTTTTCCAATTAGAGGGGTCAAGATGTAGGGAAACCTACATTTGGAAGATCAACCATGTTGTTTAAAATAAGTACCAGATTTTGGCAATGTATAACTGATTGGTGGAATTGTAAATTCTCCCATCATTTCCTCCATTGGCTTCTAATTTGTTATTATTACTCTGTCAGCTCTAGTTAAATAATTCTCTTCAATTGATTCTTTTAATTAATTTGCATCTATTTCTGAAATTTCTGTACACATTGAGAACACATAACCATGTATTTGTGCCTGGTCCACAAGAAAGAGTTCCAGGACAGGCTCCAAAGCTACAGAGAATCCCTGTCTCGAAAACAAACAAAAAGAAAAAGCATGTATTTGTTTATATAATGAATTATCTGAGTTATACAAATCCTAGAATCACAGGTGAGAAACACAATGAGACAGCAAACAAATAACACAACAGAACTCCATGTGATATGAAATATGGTAATACTTGCTAACCACTGTTGGGACAATGCTATGTGCAAATTCAATGCACATAACAGACAGTTTAAGGTTTGAATAAAGTATATAAAATGGTTGTATATACAAAACTGAAATTTCTCTAAATAATTAAGTTCATGATATAGGAACAAATGACCTGTGGCTATGTCCTTGCCACACATTTTTAAATACATTATTGATCCATTTTTCTCATAGTTGAACTCTGGAAAATAATTTTGAAAATAATTTGGATATGGACCTATATTTGAAAGTCAGTAAAGCCCATTAATTGGCAGTCACAATGATATGTACTAATTTTCCTGAGTACATTCGTCTTTACTGTTTTAGTATTAATTGATCCTGCATGAAAATATTTCAGAATTGAAGACCAGGTGCTCCTCTGCTTTATGATACTGTCTGGCAAAAATATAAGTTCTCAGAAGAAATTCCTGATAAGGAGTCTTCATTTAGATAAAGACCTGTGTGTACCATGATTTCTCCATCAAATCACTTTCTTTTGGAATGGTGATCAGTGGCCAGAGCTGTGATGTTTCTAAATAAAGGTATAAATAATACCAAAACATTGTGTTTGACTTTCTTGTTATTTTTTGGGGTATTTTGCTTTTTGCTAGTGCGTTTGGCTTGTTTCTTCTTTTTTTGTTTAAAAGAGAGAGAAAAGACAAGGAGTTGGGTAGCTGAGTGGGGAGTATTTGGGAATATGGGGAGAGGAGAAATTCATATTGGAGTATTTTGTGAGATATTTTTCATAAAAGGAATGATAAAAATAATGCTAATATGTAACAAAGATTTTGTGACATGATAAATTCATAAAGACAGAGTGCTCAACGATTGGATTATAAACTAGCCACATAGAAATCAAAAGCTCTCTCTCTCTCCTCTGGCACTAAAAAGAAGTGAAAGGAAGACTATCTATGGTAAAAGAAAAAAAAAAGTGATATCAGCACTCTCCACATTTTATCTTGATTTGGGACTGCTTTTTCCCGGAGTTGTGAGATTTACCAATATGTGATATTTTGTTACCATAACTCAAAAATATAAGAAAACAACATGACTGAAAACATTGTTTCAATTATATCAAAGATTATGCAAAGTGTAGTAGAATTTATTTGGTGATAAATTAAAGGAGGAAAACAGGTCAATGGTTACCTTTATTCTTCTTAATGGATATTTGAATTTTATTATATTTGAACAGCCAGTTCAGATACATATTATTCCTATTGTATTATGTACAACATGTAAACAAAAGAAAAAGAAAATTAAAGTCATCAATGTCTCAAAACACAATTAGCCGATTATTGTTATTATAATGTGCCTCTAAGGTGAAGTTGGAATTCTGACCCTTGGATTCATTTAAAAGAATTTATGACTTCAAATGAAGTTCTCACAGATTAGTTTTTGGTCTGAAGCTTGCACAGGACTGTGGACCACAATTTCAGAGGCTTTGTTGCCTTGAATGGGACTGTCTATTGAAGTGTTTATAGCTTATTTCCCTACTCATCTTTTCTACACAACACCTTCCCTTTTAATGCCAACTGATGACTGTAGGTAAATACTACTGAGTTAGACGCATCAATCTCTACAGTCTACTTGTTGTATGATACAATAAGATCAGAAACTAAGCAGAGTGCATGTAACACACTAATCGAAGATGGGAAATGTTCTAAAAACAAGTGGTGGGAAAGGTGATGTATAAATAATTTTACATGTACTAAAAAAGCCCTTGGGTAAGGCAAAAAAGTTGACATCTTTTCACTTTGCTATTATTTCTAATATGCTAGGCAGTACCTCAGCAATGTTTCCATTAAATTCATCATAGATTTTTCTGCATTGCCACCCAATTAAAACCATTGAAATATACAAAGCATCTTAAGAATCCACTAAAGAAACAATTCATTAATCAGTATTTCTTTCATATTTTAATCTCACACAGTTGTATTTTAAAGGAATCATTCAGCAGTTCAGCGGTAAATGAGTCTATATTTTCAATTTTGCTACAGCTGATAATGCAGCTTGCTTTTATTTCTACTATGCTAGCCACTATCTCAGCAATATTTTAATTTAATTCAGCTTATTTTTGCATTGCCACCAAAAGTCAATAAAATATAAAAAGCAGTTTAAGAATATGAAAAAATAAACAATTCATTAATCCGTATTACTTTCTTATTTTAGTCTCACATGGCTGTATTTTAAAATAATCATCCAACAATTCCCTGGTTACTGAGTCTTTATTTTCAGCTTTGCTGCACGTGAAAACCGTTTCTCCATGCTTGTATGTGGATGAAGCCAATCATTACTTTAGTATGTCATTGGTGATTTTACTTGTTTCCACAAGTCATATCAAATATACAATGCAGTTGCTTAAATAACGAGTGGGACAGACAGTCCTTGAACAAGGATATCCACAATCTCATATTGAAAATTATCTAAGAGAACTGGAGTGATTGTTAACAATGGCTTTGCAAGATAATTATTTATGACCTACCAAAGGGAGCATTTAACCCATAAAATGAAGTGGGCATAGATGGATATAGAAGCTACCAAGAAAGCTGATATCAGCTACAGTTCATGGTTATCTTTATGAAAGCCCTTTCCTTCCTCTTAACCTACTTTGCACATCTTTAATTTTAAAAAAGAGATAAACTAGTAATCTATAAGAGTTTTGCAATTTCCAGATGCTCCGACAAGAATTTGTTCTTTTCTTCAGAAGTGAGCTTTTCTTTAGGTATGAGACCGGGTATCTAAGTCAAGGTTACTGCCAGTCTACATTTAAACATAATTTCGAGAACTTTTCTGTACAGGTTTCATTCTACGGCAATTTTAAAACTGATTAAGCAGTTTGTTTGCTTGATTAATTTATGTCTATTACTTACAATTCATGACAACATTTATGATCATAGATAAAAAGATGATTCACTATCAAAAACCCCATAATACAGAGAATATAATATAGCATAATGTTTATGGTTTATAATCCAGATTCCAATTATGGAGTCTAACCAAACTTTGACACAGAATTCTCTTACCACTTGTTGTAACATTATAGGATTACTGGTAGGTGTCCATGACTTTTGCTTATTAAAATAATGTTTCAGTGAGAGACTTAAGAAAATGAAGAATAAAAATATAAGCAATTGTATAGATGCCTTCACATTGAATTTAATAAAATGTAATGCAAAGACAGGCTATCTGGGATAGTCTAGCATTCTCAGACGTGGGAGACTTGAAGCGAGGGGTTTTCAAGGGCTAGTCTGGAAAACATGGTGAATAACTAAAACTGCATGTGAATGAAGAAAAGTGGTGATAATTCTAAAAAAAATATTTAAAACCATCTATTTATTTTAATTTTCTTCAAAGACTCTTTCACATCCTTGTTCCTCAGACTGTAAATCAGCGGATTCAGCATGGGAATTACAAGGGTGTAAAATAAAGAAGTCATTTTGTCTTGATCCAGGGAGTAAGAAGAGCTTGGACGAAAATAGGTGAAGAGTAGGGTTCCCTGAAAAATAGCAACTGCAGTCAAGTGTGAGGTGCAGGTAGAGAAGGCTTTGAATCTTCCCTCAGTAGAGTGGATTTTTAAGACTGATGAGATGATATAACAATAAGAAACAAGGACCCCTGAGATGGTGCTCAGTTCAAGGAAACCATAAATGGTAAATAATGCCAGCTCATTTTTTTGAGTGTCTGAGCAGGAAAGAAGGTAAAGAGGAGGCAAATCACAGAAGAAATGGTTGATCTCATTGGACCCACAGAAACATAGGCGGAATGCCAAAGTCGTATGTATCAAAGCATCTGATGTTCCCACCAGGTAAACCGCAGCCATGAGCATGGAACACAATCTGCTAGACATGTTTATTGTGTAGAGCAAAGGGTTGCTAATGGCCTGATACCTATCAAAGGCCATCACTGCCAGGAGCACACACTCAGAGTCTGCAAAGGTACAGGAAATGAAGAACTGAGTAGCACAGCCCCAGAAGGGAATTGACTTATTTTTGCCAAAGATATCTACTAGCATCTTGGGGCCAATTGCAGTGGAATAGCAGAGATCACAGAAAGAAAGGTGGCTCAGGAAAAAGTACATCGGTGTGTGAAGCTGTGGATCCATTCTGATCAAAATGATCATACCAAGATTCCCCAAAAGGTTGATGAGATAGATGAGTAGAAATATGGCAAACAGTGTCCCTTTCATCTCAGCATTATTAGTAACTCCCACGAAAATGAATTTATTCAGTGAGCAGTTTCCTATGCCCATTTTTCTTCCTGTCTATACGTTTGAGGAAAGAAATAGAAAATACAAACACATTTTAACCTCTGGGTATCAACAAATAGAACACAATTCAGTTATTTCTCATCCATTTTATAGTATAGAAATGTTAGAGTCCTGATTCTTTCTTAATCTATTTCTTAATGACAAACATTGGCATTATCTGAGATAGACAGGTGAGAAACTGAGATGAGTCTATGCACCACATTAATAATGAAATGAAATAAACACAGATGTTAGAGACACAGATTTTACATGAAGGGACTATTATTTCTGTTCTTTATTGTATTAAAACACAAATTATTTTAGTTATTTGTTTTCTGAACAATCAAATGAGCTTAAAACATGTTATTGATTTATAGTCATTGATAATAACTTTAATAATAGAAATGCAAATCCAAAAAAAAATTAGTAACAACTAAGACAGCTATTTTTTTTGTTTTTTTTTAATGTTTTTAATTGAACTAAAGTTACATGAGTTCCCCTTCCCTTTCTCAAGCTAGCACCATGCAAGTTACCCTCCCTCTCTACCGCATTCCATGCCCAACTCTCTATTTGAGAGCAGCATTTTACTATATTCTTTGTGTGTAC
Source organism: Microtus oregoni (assembly GCF_018167655.1). Taxonomy (NCBI): domain Eukaryota; kingdom Metazoa; phylum Chordata; class Mammalia; order Rodentia; family Cricetidae; genus Microtus; species Microtus oregoni. Next base: position 41,173,373 of record NW_024543077.1, on the reverse strand, counting down.
AAGTCCATGTGCAAATATACATAAATATAGAATCTATTGACTTTTTTGTTGGTTGTATTTATATAGTCTAAAGACTAGTCATTTTTCTTTGTCTATTCTATTTTATGTTGTAATTTACTGAGACACAAGATAACATTTATTTGATCATTGCTATTAGAATACGTTATGTTTGCAATAGTAGTCCTTATCCATCGTTAGTAGTGGCCTGGTACCAAAGTATAATTCTTTTGACAAGTTAGATGGCTAAAACAAGCAGCATCCAAAAAAATTATCACATAGATCTGGGTTTAGTATTTACATTTTTAACAATTAAAAAAATGCAATCAGAATGGAGCACAATAAATGTTCTAAAATACATCTGCTTTCTAATATGCATATGTGCATTTTCATGTATATTTTTCTTATATGTATATGCATATTTCTATGTTTTTAGTGAGCAATAGAATTCCAAAGACAGATACTTTTGCATTATTCAGATTGTGTAAATAATATGAAGAGTATTTTATTATATATAAACATTGCAAGCATTATTTGTATTTAAGTCACTTAAATCCACATAAATGGCCATAAAAAATAGTAGTAGTTCTGTCTTACGTTGAAAGGTTAGAATAAAATTGTGAAAAATCTATGTTGGTATACTAAAACATTTTAGGAGAAATTTGATTCTGTTTAAAAAATAATATTCATTAATTGGCTTTAATAATCTTCTAAATTAAGCAGGCAATAAAATCATCCCTGAAAAATGTTTCTAACTAAGAAAAATTAAAACTGCTTCATTTTTACCTTGATTCTGAGCATACAGACATGTAGAAACCCACCTGAGAAGAGCAGCACTTAGTTGCCTGAACTCTGCACTATTTTATTATGCCAGCTGTCATGTGGGACTGAAGGCTGTGAAATCATTTCCCCCTGGCTTTGCTGTAACCAATTAATATTTTCTCCTATACTTTCCTCTGAAAATACATCACCATTTTTAGCAAACATGTAGCTTCAAGTGTTCACAACTTTATTTATTTCAGTAAGGATGCTACTAGATACATATATATGTATACAGGCATATGTACAAATGCATATGTGCATATATATTCATATATACGCGCATATGCAATCACAACATGTACATATATATGTACACACTTTTGTTTATGTAGATAAAAGATAGATAGATGATAGATAGATAGATAGATGATAGATAGATAATAGATAGATAGTAAGTATACATGATAAAGTTGTTAATTTTCTACAATCTCAGGATCCATTCCTATGTTTACTTTTGAAAGTACTCCTCTTTGGTTAGTAATAAAGTTAATGATCTTTATGGATAAATTATTTTTGAATAGGTATTTTAATTGTAGTGAATGTCACTGTCACCCAAATTTCATAACCACAAAATATTTTACTTTAAAAAATATTTATTGAAAATAGATTCTTCTCTCATGCAATGCATCCTGAACATTGTTTTCCAGCCCCTCCATTTCTCCTAGTTTCCTCACCTTTCCTCTCTCCCAGACTCCCTCTCCAATTATTTGTCAAAAAAATAACAGACCTTTCAAAGACAATATCAAAGCGGGTCAAGATAATACAGAATAAGACAAGGTAAAGGCCCTCATATTGATACTGGACATGGCAACCAAATAAGAGGAAAAGAGTCTCAAGAGCAGGAAAAAGAGCCAGAGATACATTAAGTTGGAGGGAGACAGAAATAGTACCCTTGGAGTCCAAAAGAAGGTACTGAATTTTCTGTGGTTACACCTAATTTGTTCCCAGGAACTGAACTTGCAAGGGTATCATGTACTCTTAAACACCAAGCCATCTCTCCAGTCAAGTAGGATATATTTTAGGGTGGTATAATTCTCTTCTTTTAATTCTATGTGAAGTTTCACTATTTAACTTCATTTGTAACACATTTTCATTATTTAACTTCATTTGTAACACACCAGTTACAGTTTCCCACAGGCATTTTGTATACTTAATATTATAAAAATGACAACTCTATCAAAACTAGTTTACAGATCCAACACATTTTCAATCAAAATCCTCATTTCAATCTTCAGAGAAAGAAAAAAAATATCTTGGAATAGAAAGAGAATCACAAAAGCCTCAAGATAATTCAGAAATCTTGACTGAAAAGAAAAATGCTGAGACTATTGCCAGTACATATTTCAATATATTTTACAGAGTTAGAATAATAAACAGAATATCATAATACTGTAACAAAATTATAACTGTTAGAATCAAACAGAATACCTAAGCATGAGTCCTTCTAAGTACTATCATCTGATATTTCATAAATAAGTCAAAAACATAAATTAGAGAAATCATAGTATGTTCAGCAAATGGAACAGAAAACCGGGTGTCCACGTGAAGAAGGAAAAAAATCAGTGCTGTCTGTATGGTTGTACAAAAATTAATTCAAATGTTCAAAGACCTGATGGAGGAAGGTCATTGGCTAATAAAGGCACTGCCCTGGCCCATTTTATTGGTTAGAGGATAGGTGGGAGGAGTAGGCAGAACAGGACGCTGGGAGGAAGAGGAAGTGGAGAGGGAAGTGGCCGCTTTTTTAAAGGGAGAGAAACCACGCCCCAGTGGGCTGGTACCTCAGCGGTGATAGGCTGGAGGAGTGGGAGGACCTCCCGCAACAAAGACCTAAATGCAAAACCAGAAATCCTGCATTTGTTATAATAAATAGACAGTGCCCTGCAAGATATACAATAGGAAGAACATTTTATAATGTAGCCTCTGTTTTTGAATTGAGCCCAAATTTACAAACCTGAAATATAATACTATAATTATAAAATCCAAAAATTCTGTTAAGAAAGCAGTCACCCAAGTGAAGAAGAAGCTCACAGAATGGGAGAAATATTAAACCAATAATATACATGGCCAAGATTACTACATGGATAAAAATGGAACCCCAAAGCAAAGTCATGGAGACAAGTGAGCCAGTTACAAATGGGGTCCTGAACCGAGCATTTTCATCCAGAGATATAAATGTAACTAAGAAATAATTCAAAAAGAGATTCATCAGCTTTAGCAATTAGGAAAATGAAAATTAAAACATATTCATTGCTCAACTGTAGACAGACAAAATAGCTTATAGGGATTTTCTTTCTCCTTATTTGAATCAGAAAAGAACGCAATATGTTTGTTTAAAGAAAATAGCATTTCTGACTGAAAGGTGAGTAAATCATTGTTTTAAAATTTGCTACATTCGATATTTTACTAAACTCAAATAAACTAGAAATAGATAAGATCTGATTTAACTGCAATAAAACTATTTAAAGAGCATTGTGTTAATATAAAATTATCATTTATCATTTTTCCTGAAATTAGCAGGAAAAATTGACATCAATTTTAATTCAATTCCATCTACACTAAAAATGATAATATGTATAATTAAATGCATTTTCTCCCATGACAAGCCATTCAAATTGATATTACTTTTTGTTTAATTCTTTATAAGACTTTATGTATTTTTATTTAATGTGGGTCAGTCTTTTGTGTGTCTTTGAGTATGTGTACCACATCTATTCTAAGCACACATAGGGACCAAAAGAGGGCATCTGAATGCCGGGAGTACAGTTACAGATGGCCGTAAGCTCACCAGTTTGTGTTAAAATTCTAACCAGTCCTCTGCTAGAGTTACAAGTGCTCTTAGTCACTCTCAACTTTACACTGCTTTTAACATACTATGTATTTGAAATGATGCATGTGACATTCTGTCTCTCATGGTCTTTTTAGTAACATAGACACTTCACCATTTGAAATGATGAAAAGATCATTTATGAAGTATTCCAGAAACTGAAGGTGGAAAATACAGTGGGGATACAATTTGACATATGCTAAAATTTATTCTAGGAACAGGTACTGTAGATAGCATACATTGTGTGAATCCATCAAGTGCCAATTAAATAGTGTATGAACTGTATACCAATTAAATATTCAAATGGTAATTACAGAGACAAAATCAATGAAGCATTTCAAAACTGGAAGATGAACTGAACATAATTGCATTAGAAACATTTCATCAAGGTAGAATTTTCATTTTCATTAGATTCTGGTTCAGTTAAATAAAATGTAGATTATATTTTGCTGTTAATATATATGTACATATAATTTCTATATATTTTAAAATATAAAATTAATCTGAAATATTCATTTTGACAAATCAAGTTGATGACAATAGTAAGGAATTGTAGTGTCATTTTTAATGAGAAACTTACTTTACCCACAAGGGGATATAAGTCCATGAATAAAATTAATCATGTTTTCATAGCAACAAAGTCTAAGGGGAAAAGATACAGGAATGTAAATCCCAGGTGATGTGATATACAATACAATAAAATGTTGTCATTCATGCTCTCCCACCTCAGATAAGCTCCTGAGATCCCAAATCCAACAATACAAAATTAAAAATTACGTTTTAAGAAGGTGTCTAAATAATTTTTAAATTAATTAAATTTCATAGCCTACTTGGGCAATATGTTTAAAATCTAATAAAAAATGATATTTTACATTCAGAGCAGGAAGATTCTGACTGCACTTAATAGTCCCTATTGAACCATATTTTAATTATTTTCCTTAACAGATTATGTACTGTGTGTAGATGCATATGTAAAATCAAAGGCTATGCTACTTGTCTGTAATTTTCTCTACCATTTTATAAAATTTTTTTGAAATAAAGATTCATACATGTCTCTTTTATGGTCCTCATTGTTGTCTAGGTTATCTGGGATTGTGAATTGTGGGCTGGTTTTCTTTGCTTTATGTCTAAAAGCCACGTATGAGTGAATATATTTGTTGTTTGTCTTCCTGAGTCTGAGTTACCTCACTCAGTATGATGTTTTCTAGATCCATCAATTTGTCTGCAAATCTCAAGATGTTATTTTTTTCAGCTATGTAGTACTCCATTTTGTAAATGTACCACATTTTCCTTATCCATTTTTCAGTTGAGGGGCATTTAGGTTATTTCCAGGTTCTGGCTATGACAAACAATGCTGCTATGAATATAGTTGAGCACATGTCCTTGTGGCACAATTGAGCATCCTTTGGCTATATACCCAAAAGTGGTATTGCTGGGTCTTGAGGAAGGTTGTTTCCTAATTTTCTGAGAAATCATCATATTGATATCCAAAGGGTTGTACCAGTTTGCACTCCAACCAGCAATGCAGAGAGTTTCCTTTACCCACAACCTCTCCAGCATAAGCTGTCATCAGTTTTTTTTTTTGATCTTGGTTAGTCTTATAGGTGTAAGATGGAATCTCAGAGTTGTTACGATCTGCATTTCTGTAATAGCTAAGATTGTTGCATATTTCTTTAAGTACTTTTTCTTTCAGCCGTTTTAGATTCCTCTCTTCAAAGTTCTCTATTTAGGTTACTTGTATCATTTTGTAGCCTTTTCCTTTAAAAGAATAGAAGATTTATTCTTTGGTTTTAATTACTCTCCTAAAATATACAATAAACTTTATGGTCAAAACATCACAGTTTTGAAAACAAAAGTAATCAAAATTGTTTATTTCTTACTATGTACTAATAAGCAGGTACTTTACTGACAAATAGTAGAAGGTGGTAACTCTTTTATTCATTAGTAATATAGTTATCACTTCTAAAATTAAGTTTTTCATAGCATCTTGATATTTTGGAGATAAGTTTACGAATTGCCGAATATTAAATCCAGTGAATTTAAAACTGCAATATCTCACCACTTAGTTTCACTAAAAAACCCTGTCTTGGAAAAAAAAAAAGACAAGTATCAAGAACAGCATAGCCACTAAGCAGACAAATAGTTCATGCACTAATGTATCCCCACAGGCTAGCTTGAGAATGAGAGGTAAGCCACAGAAGTGGTTGATTTTATTAGAATTGCAGAAATATAGAGAGAATAACTGATAGGTTTGACCTATCTGGACTGGAATGCCACTGAGCCAGGAGTCTGTGATCATCTGAATACTCTTTGTTGGGTTCATAACTAGATGGTGGTATAGAGAGTTGCATGCTGTGGGAGAATGTTCTTGTATACTGTAAAGATTTGTCAGTCATATTTGTTTAATAAATTTCTGATTGACCAGTAACCAAGCAGAAAACAGAGGCAGGGTGACCAGTCTAGGAAAATTCTGGGAAGAGGAAAGGAGGAGACAGTCATCACTTTGATGCGGAGGAAGCAAGATGAAAAGGTACCAATTCATGTTGTTAAACATTGAAAAGAATTATATGTTAAGTTACAATAGCTAGTTAGTCTTGTAGCTAAGAGGCATAAGAGTTTATAATTAATATAAGCCTCTGTGTGGTTATTTGGGATTGATGACTATAGGACCAAATGTGACAGAAATTTTTGACTTCAAAATGTGACCTTGAGAAGGGATTCTAGGCACAAAAGAACAAAGCCAACTGTAGTTTCTTTAAAATGGCAGTCTGTTTGCTGGTGGTGATCTGAGGCATGGCTCCCTTAAAATAGGCTTCCTGATTTAGTGTTTGCAGTAAAAACTGTTCAGCTCCTCTAAGAGGCCCTGCCTCTAAAGATGGTGTTTATGGGAAGCTGGCAGGCAGCATATGTCTTGATAGTGAAATGGAACTAGAAATTCCACAAAGTGGTGACAAAAAACCATGGCTCCCTCTGGTACCAATGCCATGAACTAGACTCTCAAAACTAAGGAATGAGGTGGAGGCAACTATCAAAACCATGATTTTAGTCCTAATCATGCTGAATGTCAGGTTAAAGATTCATGTATTCATTTAAATATAGAGATACACAGTAAAGACAGATTCAGATGGCAAAAACCTCTAAATGATTTACAATGTGTTTAGAAGTACATGTAGATTTGGGAGAGAAAAGAAAATGGATAGAGAAAGTCCTTTAACAAGGAAATAGAATAGTTAAGTATGATGGCACATGCCTTTAATCCCAACACTAGGGAGGCAGAGGCAGGCAGATCTCTGAGTCTGAGGCCCTGGATTCTGAGTGATTTTACAAGACAGCTAAAAATATACAGAAAAACCCTGTATATAAGGAAAAAAATAAAAAAATGAAAACAGAAGAAATAGAACAAAAAACGTGTAAAGATGGAAAACTCACAGATAATTTGGATACTGTATGTTGTGTTTTCTTTGAATTGTTTACTGCTGAAGAAGGAACAATAGCTGCTAAAACACACTTGACTATAAATGCTGTTGAATTAATTCAACCTATATATTTTGAAAATACTTTGCCTTCAAAATTTATTTCAAAATATATATTACTTTGGAGAAGAGTATTAGCTTTTGTTTTCATAAGAAATTAGAGGCTGTAAAGTCATTATTGGTTAATAGAAATGTTTGATCAAGGATTACGTCCTGAAAATTTCCCAATGGTAATGGATGGCCCAGATGATCCAACATTTGAGAGCATCTCTCTTGCAGTTTCTTCTGAGTTCTGCATCTAGAAAAGCTTTAAGGCTGCTGGTTGAGATGATCAATAATATTCCTGTCAAGATTTGATCAAAATCCTAAATTTTCCTTGGGTCCCCAAAGTTTTTCAGCTCTCCTAATCAACAAGAAGTATCCTAGTAAACTATGCCCACATTCCTGAAAGGTGATTAGGACTGGAGAGGGAGAGGGAGGGGCAGTGGAGGGAGTGGAAAAGAAATGGGAGGAGGGCAAGAGGTAGAAATAATAAATAAATAAATAAATAATAAAATTGCCATCTTGAAATTCATTCCTAAAAAGCTATCAATGAACTCATTAGTTTATCTTCCAATTAATATTTGCTCTTCAACATTTCCTTTTTCTTCACATTTCCCTACTTTCTAGACTCTACTTCCATTATTTAAACAATTCCATTAGATAGCAAATGTAGTTTTCTATATAATGTTTGAGTCTCTGTAGTCATGAATTGGGAGAATAAGAATTGCAATTTTCAACTTTTATAGAAACTATTGATTATATTATTCTTTCCAGTATTTATATTGACCAGCTGCCATTTTGTTATTTCCCTAAAGAAAAAAGAAACAACATGGCAGCAAAAAGGAGGTTGTCCTCCAGTCATGATTTAAGAGATGTCTATGATTGGTACACAGCTCACAGTCAAAACATTGATGCCAAATGGAAATGAGTTATGATCTTTGAAAACTGTTCATTTCTGACACATTTTATGATGATCAAATGTTAAAAGTATTTCTTAGCCATTTTCTAAATTTTCATATTAAATATTAAAATACTAAATAAATACTATTTAAGATAAAAGAATTTTATTAAAAGTAACCGTCAATGATAACTTAATGTTATATTGTGAAAATATTGCAATTGAGTACACAAAATGAATGAAAATGGCTAAAAAAGACTAATATTACTAAACTATGATTTCAAGGACAAAATCTAAATCACGAGGTTATTTTTAAAAAATAAATTATGAAATATTTAAACTTCCTTTTCAACTATTTAATTAAATATAGTACTTATAGAGACAATTGCTGGAAAAGAAAGAGAAACATTAGTTTAAATTATTTTTATGGTAGAATTAGGAACATTATACATGCTGTATTTGGTTAGATAAATATTGTGTTAAATTATTTTTAAATTGTTTAAAAATAAATTGTTTTTTAACATAAAAGCTGTTGTTCCAGAAGATTGAAATAGTACAAATGTAAAAGCCCTCATGTAATAGATTTCCACACAGAGGTCAAATCACCTTTCCAAAATACTAAAAAGGCATGCAACATTAGTGAGAGTTTTTGTTCATCTATTACTATAAGAATTTTTTTTCATTTGTTTTTGTTCTGTTTTCTTATCGGGTATGGAAAAAAAGTTCCATAGGTAAAAATGAAATGGCTGGTTATTTCATAATATGTATAGTACATCTTTCAACAAAATAAATTTTATTTGTAATTTATTATCATTGTGAAAACAATTATTACATACTTAAATGAGAAGAGTCCTAGAAATGTTATACATACATACATACATAAAACAAATATAAAAAATATCTTCTAACTTTTCACACTCAATTACTGTTAATTCTTTATATTATAATTTCTCAGTATCAATTTTATATCCTTTTTACTTGGGGATAAACATCAGAGTCACAATAGTAACACCACATCTACAAAATGCAATGAGCAGAAGTAGCAAGTTTGGGAATAAATATAGTTTATGGAAGCTTTCAGATAATAGACATGATTTTATTCTAGTAGAAAATTGCTAATGGAAAGGAAAATGACGAATAACACAGAACCAAGGAAGACCACCATCTCATTCAAAAAGATAGCCACACAGAGTAAGTAAATATACAAAGGGAGCGATGTCACAGAAGTGACTGATTTTCTAGAAACCCTAAAATGACAAAGAGAACATTTGCAAGTCTTGCCTGTGCAAACAAGGATTCTGCTGACATAAGAGCCCACCACTAACTGGGTCCATAGACCAGATATTAGCAAAGAGGGCTACAGAATTCCATGTAACTGTAGCTAGGAAGGAGCATTCTGTGGCATCCAGAATAAGGTGTCCCAGTATCACAGCTAGTTACAGAAATTAATTTAGACATTAGTGCACACACGACATTATTTCCTAAGTAACAATTTTCTCAGTGCGGCAATCACGTCCTTGTTCCTAAGACTGTATATCAAGGGATTAAACATGGGAGTCACAATGGTGTAGAATAGAGAGAACAGTTTGTCGGTTCCTGGAGAATGTTTGGACTTTGGTCTCAAGTAAGTAACGGTGGCTGATCCAAAAAATAAAAACACTACAAGCAAATGGGAAGAACAAGTGGAAAAAGCTTTTGCTCTTCCTGTGGCTGTTGGCAGCTTTAGAATGGTAGCAATGATTTTGCTATAAGAAGCAAGTATCAACATAAAAGGTACTGTAGCAATGAGAACAGTCACTAAGTAGACAGACAGTTCATTAACAGAAGTATCTCCACAAGCTAGTTTGAGAATGGGAGGTAAGTCACAGAAGAAGTGGTTAATTCGATTAGAATTGCAAAAATTTAGAGAGAATATCTGACAGGTTTGTGCTACTTGGAATGGCATTCCACCAAGCCAGGAGCCTGCAGCCAGCTGATTGCATTTTACTGGGTTCATGACCAAGGGATAGTGCAGAGGGTTGCAGATGGCCACATAGCGGTCAAAAGACATCACAGCCAGAAGGAAACATTCAGTGGCTCCCAGAATAAGGAAGAAGCATGTTTGTGTGGCACAGGCCAGCTTGGGTATGTTTCTATTCTGAGTACCAATGTTGTACAGAATTCTAGGAAGAGTGACAGATACATAACAGATTTCCAGAGAAGAAAAGTTTGCCAGGAAAAAATACATGGGCTTCTGTAGTGCAGGATCGAGGATGGTTATCACAATTATGGAGCTATTTCCAATTAGGATAATGATGTAAACTAAGGAGAACATTCCAAAGAGAAACCCCTGGAGGTTTGGAAGGTCAGAGAATCCTAGGAGGATGAAATGTGTGACTGTGGAGGCATTGTCCTCTGCTCTGATTTCTGCATGATCCATACTTTCAGATGATTTAGTTCAAAGTGGAAGTCACGTGACTGCATTTGTTTGTTTGTACTGCATATAAATTACAACCCAAACTTCTTAATTTTCTGAAAGAAAATAAGATACAAACACACATCTTATATATTCTGTTAAATGTTGAGAAAGTGTATTTCTTGTTAGTCAGAATATGCAATAAATATTCTCTGAATTTTCTGTTAATTTATACAGTTAGCATTTTGGTTGTTTTCTATTATTATGCATGCCACTTTTACTTTACTTCTCAATGAATCAAGTTCAAAATTTGAGTTAATATTCAGCTTAATAATGATTCAGTCTTTTAATTGACTGTTTATCACTTCCCAAATAATTTGTTTCATGCTTATTATATTGAGATTAATTTCATAAATTATTAAATAATAAACAGGTATTATTCAATACAAGAGTAATCTACCAAAGTATGTAAAATGTTTGAGGGATAATATATATTGACATTTTAATATAATCCTTCTTTTATGGGTTTGATGGTTTTATATATAGGTTCCTTTAGTATACCTGTACCCCAAATATAATACGGAATTTAAAATATTAAACTTTTTTCCAGTATACAGGTTGTGAAAACCAATGTTATAAATTTTATGCATATTGTAATGTTTTTGTCCTTAAATTGGAACTTAGGACAAAATAAAGAATGTTGAGGCCTTTTTATCTCAAGATGCTGAATGGTCAGCAACTGCCCCATCTTCTCCCACCCACCTGCACACATGGTGAAGGAAGTGTAATCTAAGAGGTGCATCTCTCTATTTTGAATAAGTGTGTATTGTAGCAGAACTGTGCCTACCACAGCTCACTTTGGGCTGCTCTAAGTCTTCCATATGTACTCAGATTTGTATGTATACAGCTAGACCACTTGTTCCATTCTTCCATTTTAAGCATTTCAGGGGCTTATGCTTGAGAATCCTGGATGACCTCCTTAATTTTTGTATGATTCATTTACTTCCAGAGAAGTATTTTTCCATTTAAAACTTTTTACCTCCTATTTCTTACTTCTCAAAGCTTCACTATAAAACTTTCCAATTCTTAGAAATTTTTGAATTTGCTACATAATAACAAGCCCAAATATTCCTTTATTCCAAGTATCACAAACACAACTCATTATACCCCTCTCTAATCTTTCATCTACAAATTCTCTATCTACTCATGTATCCATTTATTTATTTTCAATAGTAGATATATTTTCTCTTATTGTGTGCAGCCATTGGACAGTATGTGGGAATAAAAAGATCATCCTCTCTGCCAGATAAACACTAACTGTATTATTCTCCTCATTATATTAACAAATTTTTACATTCAGTCATTTTCAGGAAAGGATGAATAAGGAAAGCCATTGTATAGAGGAATTTGGATTTTAATTTTGTTTTGACAGAGTTATATGTGGCTCGTTCAAAATTTCAGTTCAAATGATAAAGCAAATTGGGAAGGTATAGGGTTTGAAATTAACTTTGAATTCCTAAGGATTTTTTAACATAAGTATGTTAAGTAAAAAAAAATTCTGTTTCCCTCTGTACTCTTCCATATTTCATTTTAATAATAGTGTTAAAGTAGTGATAGATTTGATTCTATTTTGTAAATGTATAGAATTTTATTGAGAAGATTTTAACATAAATATGTGAACTTACTATAACTGAAACTCAAAGTATACAAATACCGTTAGTAAAATGTGGCAGAGCTAAAGTCATTTGAAGATCATAAAAGTATTCCATAAAGTGTCTCTTCTTCATAATCATTTAAGCATATTTCTTCACGTATTTAACTCAGACAAGTATATATGAACGACAATAAAAATACTGTACAGACAGATGATTTTCATGAAGACAAGGATATACTATGTTTCTAGTTATTGCCCTGATAATGTATCATTGTCACAATATAAATAATAAATAACTCTAAAGTGTGCCTTCTGCTTTGGTTTCTGTGTTTGATTATGGGAATGGTATGTACTGTTTTTATATTGTAATCTCTGTTGTGTGACATTCAAAAACATTTTAATGAAAGTATGTTCCTAAATCGAACTATAATATGCCTTAAAATATAGTAGACCAAAGCATTATCTGATGTTTTCTTTTCTATACAGAAATCTTCTTTACAGAAGTCTTTTCTCCTGTGTTAGTGGAAGTATTGTATTTCATTTTGAAGAGAAAGCATCAATAAATGCTGTATTCATGTATGAAATGTATTCTCAACTAATAAATGGTGAAAATAACATTTAAATTGAAAAAGCCATTCATTTTTTCACATTTAATGGATTTTTCAATTTTAAACTACAGGCTAAGCAAATAAATTTATACGTTTGCTTAGAACGTACTTACATTTTATGTTGTTATTATTTTGATGTTTGCAAGCTGAATTCTGGGTCTCGTCCATGCTAGGCAAATGATCAATAATTGGGCTACAAACCTCAGATCCTGCACACATAAACAGCTCCTCACATAAAGCATCCCCAAATTAATCAGCAGATCTTCTATTTTCCTCTTGGAAAACTTTTTATCAATTAATTTTTGGTCAGAAATAGTGCTCAAAGGTGTATATATCGCAATGATATAATTATTCATGTATATAATAATAAAAAGATAAAATTGAATAATTTTAGGCTTTATAGGAAAATATACTCATTTTGATTTGACTAAATATATTAAAGCTTATATAAATCACATACTCTGTTAAACAATGAAATTTTTGGATGTCAATACTGTAATTTGAAATAATGCAATGTCTTAATATGCATATTGCCTGTGTGAGCTTACTGAACTAGTATATGAAATAAAATCAAAGGTAGGGGAAAAGGTAGATAAAATCAAACACATACATGAATGTCTTTATTACAAAAGTGTCTATGCCAAAGTAGAAGGCATGCTAATATGTTTAAAATTAACAACAATTAGGAGTTGTTTCCCCCCCCATAGGCCACATGCACATTTCAATGATTTTTATTCCATATTTTCAAAATTAGTACATGAGTTAGATATTAGGAGACCTGATCTCAAGAACTTATACTTGTAAAAGAGGTAAATACAATAGAAAATAATTTCTTGAAGAAGTAATTAAAACTTAAAAAAATCAATTACTGTGATTCATGATAGCACAGAAGATGATAATGTCTTTAGTGACCTTGACAATATTCTCTCCTACATTAACTTTCACATTTAAAATGATTTCATAATTTGTTCTCAACTGACTTAATAATATAACCTGAAACCTAACCTTAAAAAACCACAGGGAAATATTAACTTGATACATATCCAAAGTAGAATTGCATAGAATAAATTCCTCACCTTTATAAACTGGCATAAGACAAATTATGATGAATAAGTTAGTTTTTCTAATCTTAAGTATTAATTTGTTTAAAAAAAGGTTAATCACCTTGCAATATATACTACAGACTGTACTGTTTAATTAGGACACTGTCTGTTCTGGGAATAAATTCTTTCCCCAAGTCTCTTTCTGAATGAAGGGAATAGGTTTCCCCAAGAATCCAAAAGCTCAACAAAGAAAAACAAAACAAAACAATAAAGAAGATACACTTGAGGAAACTACTCCATTTAAATATCATATTTTTCTATTTTGTGACTATGAGAGCCAGGAATGGGATGTATGAGTGCCAAGCCACCACGGTACTTGGATAGCTGAAGCAGGAAAACTGTATATTTAAAGTCAACTAAGGATTCAGAGTAAGGCTTTGTTTCTAAGTAAATAAGTATAGTAATTAAGTAAGTCAAAGAATATTTTCAGTTCTCAAAAGAAGTAAAAACAATGAGAACATCAGAAATTGATAGTCTTTTTTATTCAAATTTAATCATTTATTTGAATGGTGACTCTTGTTTGTAGTCTGGATGGACTGGAGTTCCCTACGGAGATTTGTCAGGGTTCAGAAGTATGATGATCTGCCTGCTCCGGCTTCCCAGTCATGAGCGTAGTGGAAAGCAGCACTGCACCTCAGTGAAAGGCATTTTATGTATTATATTAAGAAATGATAACAAATTTCCAGATTTACAATGCAGCCATGGAGTGACAGTAAATACACAAGAGGTTCTGCATCATTGGCCAGGACTGAATCCTGCAGCATATCTCCCAGATCTGAACCCTCATTCATCACACTCTCTATGCTCCTGAAATTATAAGAAAAAGAGGAAGAAAAGAAAGGCTCATTTTTCTCCCTAGGTTGTGTGAACTGGGTGTTGTGCATAATGACATCTATGAAGATGAAAAAATATAGTGATACTTCATTCTTTACTACATATAGAAAACTAAGATTACTAATACATTAATCAGCAAGTGTGTTCAGCAGTCCCAACCCAAAATTCCACTTACTTCCTGCTTTTGTTTCCCAACAAGGAACTCTTAAGTTAGATCTTAAAGTAATATAGCTGATTTTGTAGACTCCCCAGATACGTCCTTCAAAATGCATATAGAAGTGTAAAAATATAGTGGAGAAGAATACTAAAAAACAATCATAAGATCCTATACTATTAACACAGACATAATATTTTAAATAAGAGAATTGAAAATAAGGACTTTAGAATAATGAATCTGTATCATATCCCTTGTAGGATTTTATATATTCTTACAGTTTTGTGTAATATCTTTATTTTAATTGTAGCCATTAAAATATTAGTGAAATCCCAAATAATAACTATTATAGTTTACATTCAAAACACTAAACAATGATGATGAGAATTTTTATTTTTTTCAAAAAATACTTTTTATTTATGTATATAATTGCATGCCTGTTACACTATAGATGGCAGAACAGAACACTTGAGTTTCTGAAGATAGAATCACAAGTGGTTGTAAACAGGCATTATCTCGAGAGCAGAAAGATCTGGTAACTGCTTACACAGCACCTTTCCAACTTCTGATAATAAACCAAACCAATGTAATAATAATGATAATTTATTAATAGAAGTGCAAACATAAAAAGAGACATGCAGTTGTAACTTTGGATATCAATATGATGATTTCTCAGAAAATTATGAAACAACCTTCCTCAAGACTCAGGGTAGAGACTAGGGCCATAAGAAGCAAAGACACTGACTCTCATGTTAAATTCTCATTACTCTTTGTAGCACTGCAATTTTGAAACTCCCCACTATTCTGATGAATACTTTTAACTTCACATTTTAAAAGGATTATCATGATCCTAAAATTAGACAATCTTAAATCTTTTACTAAGGTGTTGTGTTTGCTTATCATAATAAATATTCTTCACAGAACTTGGGTTTCATCTATAATTCCTCTGTTTGTCATTAGTGAGATAATAAAATGCATTTCATGATTTTTATTAGTGAGAGGAAAATAAAGTAATATCAAAGTGACACTTATTAAACTGATTCTTTGCTATGTTTCCCTTCTCATTTCTAGATAATTTATTGACTCATTATTTTCTTGGAATGCATCACACTGCTTATTAAAACTTTATTTGATGGTCTTATCAAATTACTTTGCTGAAAACAATTTTCTTTCCAACCTTCTTTCATCAGAATTGGGTTTTTTGTACATTCAGGGTGAGTATTTTTGTACAGCAGAAAAAAATCTCATTCACTGCAGCAGCTAAAATGATACTTTTACAAACCTGATGGATGCTTCCTAACAAATTTCATCTGAGATGGTCTCAGACTATTCATTTGCACCTATTCTCCTTTCATCCCTTCAATACCATGTTTTTGACCTTGTACAGAACAAAAATATGTAGTAAGAACATCACCATGGGGGCTGGAGAGATGGCTCAGAGGTTAAGAGCACTGACTGCTCTTCCAGAGGTCCTCAGTTCAATTCCCAGCAACCACATGGTGGCTCACAGCCATCTGTAATGAGACTTGGTGCCCTTTTCTTGACAACAAGCATATAAACAGACAGAACACTATATACATAATAAATAAATAAATAAATAAATCTAAAAAAAAAAAGAATCACCAACATAGGACAGAGCTCTATTAAGTGTGGCGTAGTTGAATTCTATTCCACTTTCCTCTACTGTGTGAGTTATATACTATAGTAGCATTTGGCCATAATTTGCTAAGCTCTCCAATGACTGCACGATACTAAAACTACTTAAGACTTTCATGTCAATTACATGACTTTGCACAGGAAAACAATAAAACAAATGAACAAACAAACCAACAAACAAAAAACACACTTGACATAGCCAAGTCATATGTATTTCTACAAGTGTTATTTATATTTGTTCTCAAATGCTGCATTTAGTTCTTCATTTTCTAAGTATTTCATTCAAAATATTTAATCATAATTTAGTCAAAATGACATTTTATGAATTCAGCCCTTTGCTTGACATTAATGATGGTAATGAGAGTCATCTACCTTTAAGGAAATTATAAATAGAACCGTTGCAGTCGGTCTTTAGATGCCACACCCAGAAATCTTGTTTACATTTTTTTCTGTTCTACTGCTCTCCTAAATGGGATTCCAATATTTTGACTCCACACGCAAACGTTTTTGTTGAAGTTTTCTCTGTGCTTCAGTACACAAATCCTAAATGATAGGCAAGGATTTTACTACTTCACTTGTGATTTTTCTTTCTTAAATGATCCTATCTGTTGCTCGTTATTTTATTCCGCTGCTAATCTAACAGACTCTGTTTAAAGGAAATTTTCACTCTCAAAGAGGAGAAGATGAGAATTAATTGGGAGGAAAGACAAGGAAAACCTTCCTATAGCATTGTTTTTAAGTGAATATGATTAAAATATTTCATCCCTATAAAGTATTTCTTGACTACTTAAATTTGATTTAATTGTGCAATACCACACCTAATTACTAAATGACATTTGGAGCCATTGGTTTATCTTCAGCTCTTGAGAAGATGAAGCTACGAAGAGGACAAATTCACTCACTGTGCTCTTGATAAAAGATAAATAATAAATAATTTTATATATATCCATATGATGAGTCTTTATTATATTAGATTTTATTCTAAATTATATTTTACATTTTGTTCTTTTCTCTAATGCTTAAAATATCACAGCAGTAAGATGTAATTATTTTAAAAATTACATACAAAATTCTTTTCCATTATTTTAATAATCATCTCCTAATGTTGATATTTAAATATGAGTCAAGCTATTTATGAATTTATTATTTTTCAAGAGTAATTTCTGCCAATCTGTGTAGAATTATAAGAATTATAATTTTACCTGTATTTATCAGCTTAAAATAATAATAACAAATCTGATATATAAAGCTTAAATACTTCCTTTACATAAAATTTTTATGCGTTTATTGTACTGTCAGAACAAGGGTGATGAGTAAGTAGAAAATGGTTTCTCTGGGAATAAGTTTCTTCCCCATACTGCATGCTAATTGAAGAAGAAACCACTTTGTCTTCTTCCTTAAGGAATTAGTCACATGAATATATAAATAAAAAAGAAAAGGGAAAACGAAACTTAACTAAACTACTCCTTTTTATAAATTCAGTTTTGTTTTTCAGTATTGAGATAAAGAAAAAGTGAACACTGAAAGTATCAAAAATTTCCTATTATTTTAATGCGTGAGCATGTGTTGTGTTGTGTGTGTGTGAGTTGTATGTGTACTTATTATGTGTGTGTTTGAGATAGTATCCCTGTATAACTAAATCTGAACTCACTATATAATCCTGCTGGTCTTAAAATTCTATTATCTTCTAAAACCTGGGAACAGTAGCTTGTGATTACCTGGAGTAACCACTGGTTTTTCTTAAGTGAAATAAAGAAAGAATGAGAAGATAAGTATTCTGATATCTATACAATACTAATTGATGACGTTATTTATACTTACATTTGCCATGAATATAAGTAGACATGTGATGTGCCTATCTTTGTACAAATATATTCTTACGTATATAGTTCTGTCCTTTTCACTAATTTTATATAGTTTTTTTATCTTCTCATGAAAAATATTTTATAAACAACTTGTTAATATTCGTTAAAAACTAATTGCTAATATTCCTAAAATATTCCTTCATTTTTATTATTTCAGATTAATAACATTTATTTTATTGAATATAATGATGTAACATACAGAATTATTTACCTATAAACAAACCTGAATCATACTTAATACATATAGTCATCTTTAATGAAACTACAAACTCCAAAATGAGATCTTTAAGGTTTTATCAATGCCTCAAGTAGCACAAAATTTTCTTAGTATGTCTGAGGATCTTGGTGAGAGTCTCAGCACTGAAACATCAAACAGAGTCTCAACACTGAAAAAAATATCAAACAAATAAGAAAACCTTAGGCTTTTACTTATGAACCACATTATTTGACAGTCATTTTTAAACAGAACTAGATACATGTGCAAGTTCAAATTTTTGTGCATATCTTTTATCTTATATCTATTATCTACTGTATTCATCAGCTTTCTGTTGATATGATAGGGACCATAATCCAAAACAGATCATGGAAGAAAATGTTTTATTTAGGTGATGTTCATCTAACATCCTATCAATCAAGAGAGTCTGGTCAAACATTTAAGGAGTAAGCTGGTGAGGCGAGGTTCTTCTAAAAAGAATATTTCCTCTTGTCTTGCTTATAAAGCTATACTGCTATAAAGCTCATGTCCACCAGGCTGAGAATAATACTGTCCAGAGCAGGTTAGGACATCCTACATCAACAAGAAATTAAGGAAATGTCCCACAGACATGAACAGAGTCCAAACTTACTGAACCAACTTCAACCAACTCTTCTACTAGCTACATAACTCTAGATTAGAGCTAGTTTAAAATACAAACTAATAAATCTATACAATTAAAAATAATAAATACCACTAACTTAAATTTATTTTGAAAAAGAAAACAACATGAGTTGTGATGATATAACAGAACATCTACTAGAAGAGTCAAGCCATTCCCAGTATGCATTCCTTCTGCTGCCTGTGGTATGAAAATAGGGCTCTCAGTCACCTGTAACTAAGGATTCTAACTAAATGGAACAATAAGCCAAATTAAATGCCTTTATTTTATAAAAAATATGTACTTTTGAAAGAGAATATTGCACAAAAATGTATGTGTACATTTGGAAGAGCCAGTTATTTGATAGAGCATGGAAAACTTTATCTCAACGTATTTTTCTTGGAAATAATTACAATTGATAATAATTTCTTTATAAGAAACAGATGTCATAAAATTAAACAGAATTTTTTAAATCCTAATACAAGCAAATACAAAGCTGTATCTGCCAATATGTTAAAATGAATTCGAGTTAATTCTTTACATAATAATTTCTTCAGTGTCATTATGACATTCTTGTTACTTGGAGATAATTATGGGAATTCCAAAGTTTACAGAAAAAGAACTTAATAACTAACATAATAACTTCAGAATATGTCAGAAAAAAAGACATTGGCCTAACATATAGTTGATGACAATTTGAACAAACCAACATAATTTTTACTCTAGTGAAATAATATTAAAAGAAAGAGAAGCAAGACAATAACACAAAACAAAGGAAGATCAATTCATTCACAAAACTGTTCACACAAAATGAAGTATCACATAGGATGTCACACAAGTGTCTGATTAGATAGGGAGAAAAATGACAAAGAAATCATTTAGAGAGGCTTAAAAGTTTTTTCCCTCTAAGATTCCATTACAGGGTTCAATTAAAGACACCACGAATAGCTAAAGGGGGGTTAAAAATCTGAGGGTAAAGATCTAAGAGTTAAGAAATCTATTCATAACAGGAATCATCTGTTCATGTTTATTCTTTCTCTGCTTTCTAATTTCTATCAATTCTCCCTTGATCTCTTTTGTTTTAAATTGTTCTTAGTTCTACATTGTTTCTCATTGCCCTACCCATTACAAATGTTCCTAGTTAATTATACCCTTAAAACCAGTACTTGCCGAACCCTATCAGGTGCCAGGGATGGAATTCTTTTGCCCCATAGGAAATTAGATAAAGGTTTTCACACACACACACACACACACACACACACAGAGAGAGAGAGAGAGAGAGAGAGAGAGAGAGAGAGAGAGAGAGGGGGGGGGGAGGGAGGGAGGGAGGGAGGGGGAGGGAGAGAGGGAGGAGAGGGAGGAAGAGAGAGAGAGAGAGAGAGAGAGAGAGCTGCTTAACTGAAAAAGATAGTTAAGAAAGGAATTAAATCATCAGGGAATTTTTAGCAGGGAGGTTAGTGTGATACATTATTATGTGATAGATAAAAGAGCTAAAAGGTTTATTTTCAATAAAATTATGAATAGGGCACAGAATGTTTAAATCAGCAACTCAGTTCTTTGATGCCAGTATTCATAGACGAATAAGTAGTCTGTGGCACTGTGGATAAGATGATCTCTATTTGACAGGGAGATAAATAAACTACTTCAGAAATTAGTACACAAAAGTTTGCTTTTTTTTCCAATTAACAATTTTCTCAGTGCTGCAATCACATCCTTGTTCCTGAGGCTGTATATCAAAGGATTGAACATGGGAGTCACAATGGTGTAGAACAGAGAGAATAGTTTGTCAGTTTCTGGAGAATGTGTGGACTTTGTCCTTGAGTAAGTATCAGCAGCTGATCCAAAAAACAAAAATATCACAAGCAAATGGGAAGAACATGTGGAGAAGGCTTTTGTCTGTCCTGTGGCTGTTGGTAACATCAGAATGGTGGCAATGATTTTGCTATAAGAAGCAAGAATCAACATAAAAGGAAAAGCAGCAAAGAGGATAGCCACTAGGTAAACAGACAACTCATTAATAAATGTGTTTCCACAGGCCAGCTTGAGAATGGGAGGTAAGTCACAGAAGAAGTGGTTGATTTGGTTAGAACTGCAAAAATGAAGAGAGAATATCTGACAAGTTTGTCCTATCTGGACTGGGATGCCGCCGAGCCAGGAGCCTGCTGCTAGCTGAATGCACTTGATTGAGTTCATAACCAGGGGATACTGCAGAGGGTTGCAGATAGCCACATAGCGGTCATAAGACATCACAGCCAGAAGGAAACATTCAGTGGCTCCCAGCATAAGGAAGAAGCATGTTTGTGTGGCACAGGCCAGCTTGGATATGTTTCTATTCTGAGTACGGATGTTGTACAGAATTCTAGGAAGAGTGACTGACACATAACAGATTTCCAGAGAAGAAAAGTTTGCCAGGAAAAAATACATGGGCTTGTGCAGTGCAGGATCAATTCTGGTTATCACAATTATGAAGCCATTTCCAATAAGGATAATTAAGTACATTATGGAAAACATACCAAACAGAAACCCCTGGAGGTTTGGTAGGTCTGAGAATCCCAGAAGGACGAATTGGGTGACTGTGGAAACATTGTTCTCTTTCCTGCTCTCTGTGAGATCCATGCTTAGAGATGATTTGGTTCAAAGCAGAAGTCTCGTTACTGTATTTGGTTTTCTTATATTGCATCTAAGTTACAGGTACAACAATTTAAAACTTCCTAATGTTTCTAAAGGAATAAAAAATAAACATGTACATCGTATATATTTTCTCAAATAATAGGGAAATGTACCACTTGCCATTCAGGAGCAACAGTAAAAACAATCAGGATTTTTTGTTAATTTGTACTGTTTGCAATTTTTGACATCTGGAATAATTATGCTTGCTATTTTACTTTTCTTTTCAATATTTAAAATGCATAATTTGAATTTATATTATTTATCATATAATTCATATTTTCTATCTACCCAATATTTTTTCATGATTATTAGCTTGTGGTTAATTTAAAAAAAATTAAATAATACATAAGTAAGTTTTCAAAAAGGTATAAAAAGTTTAAGGGATAATATATATTATTTCAGCACATCATTTCCCCTTTGGTTAAATTGTTTTTGTTTTCAGGCTATTTAATACAATTAGTAATTAATTGTGCACCAAATATTATATGCGATTTAAAATATTTAATGCAGTTTTTGTTTTTAGTTTATAGAATGTGAAAATCAACCTCATAATTTTTAAACTGCTTTTAAAGTTTCTCTACTTAAATTAGGAAGTGGAAAAATACAAAATATTAAGACATTTCTCTCTCAGTATGCTCAACGTTCAGAAGCTGTCCCACACTTTCCCCACTAGCACACATGGTGTGCAAATGTACTGAAGGGGGTACAACTCTCTATTCTGAATAAATCTAGTGTAGCAACACAGAGTTCACTTCCTATTCTCTAAGTCATTCATATCCACCCTGCATGTATGTATATAACTAGTCTGCTTATTCCACTCTTTCATTACAAGCTTCTGTGGGTTTTGTGCTTGAGAATGCTGCCGTTCATTTCATTTTGTATTTCTTATTTGCCTTTAGAATAATAACTCTTTTTAAACTCTTTTGCCTTGTATCTCTTGCTTTTCAATATTTCATTATAAACCGTCCCAACATTTCCAAACTTTTTGAAGTATTTTAGAACCCTTGAAAATCCAAAATGCTTACATATGGTACTCATTCTACCCTTGTCTTCCACATACAAATCCTCTATCAACTCGTGCATACCTTTAACTGTACTCAGTAGTAGGCACCTTTTCTCTTACTGTATGTGGCCACAGGTGTTATGTGGGATTTACAACCATCATCCACTCTGTCAGAAAATTCTGATTGTCTTATTTGCCTCCATGTGTCAAATAATTTCAGGTTCAGTAATATATACACAAAAAGATAAATCAGCAAAGTTACTGCTAAAGGAATTTGACTTCAAGTTGTGTTTTTGCAGCATTAAATATTTCTGGTGTTCAAATTTCAGTCTCAAAGCCGGGCGCTGGTGGTGCACGCCTTTAATCCCAGCACTCGGGAGGCAGAGGCAGGCGGATCTCTGTGAGTTCGAGACCAGCCTGGTCTACAGAGCTAGTTCCAGGACAGGCTCCAAAGCCACAGAGAAACCCTGTCTCGAAAAACCAAAAAAAAAAAATTCAGTCTCAAATATAGATGCAAATTGGGAAGGTTTGAGCCAAACTTGGACTTCCTGAAGAATTTTTGACAAGAATAGGAATAAGTAAAAAAAAAGAATATAAACTTGTTATAACTGAAACTCAAAATGTACAAAAACTTTTAGTAAAAGTTGGCAGTGCTAAACTGTTATTTAATGGTCATAAAATTTGTTTACAAAGATCTTTTCTTCTTCATTACACCACACAAACACTACATAATTCATTGAGCCATGCTTCCTCACCTAATTTTCACGTAGTACTATATACGTAGACACTGACAAAACCCTACAGCCAGATCATTTTCTTGAAGATCACTATGTATGATATGAGCAAGATCTACTTGACAGATATCGCCATGAAAGGTGCCATTGTCACAAAATAAGAAATGAATAAGATAAAATGTGACTTTTGCTTTGGTTTTATTGTGTTTGATTGTGTGATGTGGGAAGCAGGTGTGGCATACAGAGTCTTTCCATATTGCAATATGTTTTGGGGAATTTCACACCATTGCAATGAAAATGTCTGTTTCTGAATAGAAATACTTTAAAAATATTTAAAAAATACTTGATAAAACAACATTGGCAGATGTTTTGCTTTTCTACTTGTACAGAAATCTTACTTCTGTTTTAATTGGGAAGTATCAATGTTACTTTTGTAAGAGAATATCATCAGTGTATGTTGTATTCATATATAAAATTTCCAACTAACTAATAATTGATATAAATAAATATTTTAAATGAAAAACACATCAATTTTTTCTCATTTATCAAATTTCCCACTTTAATCCAAGGGTTAAATGAGGGAGATTGGAAATTCACATATCTATCCAGACATACTTACAGTTTTCTTTGTAGCTTATTTTGATTATTGCTTGTTGAATCTCTGGTTTAATTCATGCTAGAATAATCAGTTTTTCATTGTACTTTTTTGCCAGTTTCTGCACACACAAGCATCACATCCCACAAAGCATCATTAAAGGATGTAGCAGCCATCCTTTTTTCCTGTTTGAAAATTTTCAAATAATTAACTTCTACTAACAAATGGAGTTCAAAGTGGAAAATATAAAATATTAGCAGTCACACATGAAATATTAAAAAATTTACAAAACTGTTAGACCTAATTTTAGCACTCGGGAGGCA
The DNA here is from genome assembly GCF_018167655.1 of Microtus oregoni. Taxonomy (NCBI): domain Eukaryota; kingdom Metazoa; phylum Chordata; class Mammalia; order Rodentia; family Cricetidae; genus Microtus; species Microtus oregoni. The sequence continues at coordinate 41,148,869 of NW_024543077.1, read as the reverse complement.
GAGGCAGGTGGATCTCTGTGAGTTTGAGACCAGCCTGGTCTACAAAGCTAGTTCCAGGACATGCTCCAAAGCCACAGTAAAACCCTGTCTCGAAAAACCAAAAAAAAAAAAACTGTTAGACCTTCTTACTAAATACTATAATTTTTGTATTGACTGAAGATATTTAAGCTTTGTAAATAGCATAGCCTGTGAAACCATGAAATTCTTAGATGTTAATATTGTAATACCAAATAATGTAATATCTCAATATGAATAATGCATCCAGAAGCATATTGAGCTGGTAAATTAAATCAACTCAAATATAGGAAACAAAAGTAGAATAGGATAAGTAAATTCAAAAATCATTTTATTGCCAAAATATATAAACTGAAATAGAAAATATGCTAATAGGTCCCAAATAATTTTAGATACTTTTCTCACTGATGTTAATTCTTAATAATCATGCTCTTTTTATAACTTCAAGTCACATGTACAATTCAGTGTTGTTTCTTCAATATTTTGATCATTTATCTATATAGTTAGTTAGATTTTATGATATATGAATTCTAGTTCTTATATTTGTAAAATAGATAATTACATGGGGCACAGACTATCATTACTCTATAAGTAGCTCAATAAAAATCTACTACTACTAGACTCACTAAAGATTGTATTTAAGATGATAATGTGTTTATTGATATTAGCAATATTTTCTGCTATATTAACTTTCATATTTAAAAGGATTGTATAGTTTGCCTTCAAAAGACATAGTAATATCATCTTAAAGCCAACACAAAAAACAACAGAGAACCATTTACTTTGACATGTATCCAAAATAGAACCATGCAAAACATATCTCACCTTTATACATAGGCATGAGACAGACAATGATAAATAAAATTGTTTTTCTAAGTTTCAGTATGAATTTATTTAAAAAGAGTTTAATCAATTTCTAACACATATTTCACAGTGTGCTGTTTAAGTAGCATACAGTCTCTGCTCTGGGAATAAATTCTTTCCCAAGTCACTTTTTAATTGGTGGGAATATGTTTCCCTGTGAATCAAGAAGCCTAACAAAGCAAAATAAAACAAGAAAAAGAACTATTTGAGTAAGCTACTATTTTCTATAGTTTAAATATTATGTTTTTTTATTTGTGATTATGAATACCAGGAATAGAGGAACATTACTACAAAGTGAGCAGTTGGAAAGTTGAGGCAGGAGAACTGTGAGTTGAAGCCATCTAGGGCTTCATAGTAAGGCTTTGTTTCTTAGTAAGTAAATTAATCAATAGATCAATTGATAAATTTTTTTTCACTTCTCAGAAGAGAAATATAAATAATGAAATCCCAGAAATTGATAACTATTTCATTTATTTAATTGTATTAATCCTTTGGGAGGTTAAGTCCTGTCTGTAGTCTGGACTGACTGGTGCTCCCTATGTAGATTCATAAGGCCTCAGCATTGTGATGATCTGCCTGCTTCTGCCTCCCATTTCTTAGATTAGTGGCAAACAGAAAAACACTCTACTATACACACATTTTATATAATAATATTAAGAAATAGTGACAAAATTCTGGATTTATAATGCAGTCTTGTAGATAACACTAAATGCACAAGAGGTCCTTAATCATTGGCCACCACTGAAATCCTCAACATTTCTCCCAGTTCTGAACTGTCATTCATCACGTTCACTTTATTGGTCCAAAAACTATATGAAGGAAGGAAACCTCACTTTTCTCCCTTTAGTGTGTAAACTGGGGAAGTGATACAGACTTTTCCAGGGATAATTACTCCTCTAAAAGGTAGATTGATAATGGCAGCAGTGAAGGTGAGAATAGGAAGTGTCATTTCTTTCTCAATTTATTAATCAGCAATTGTGCTAATATGTACCAACCCAGAATTCTACATGCTTCCCTACTAAGGTCTCCTAAGGTAGATTGTGAAGTACTATTACTGATTTCTGTAGAGTCTTCAGATGCCCCATCAGAACACACATATAGTGGAGGAGAATACTAAAACAACACATAAGATCTTATAATATTAATACAGGCATAATATTTTAGAATAGAAAAATAAAAAGAAGTACTTTAGAATCACAAACATTCAACATGCCCCTTGCACTATTTGATATTTGGTTACAGTTTTGGGGAATAATTCCACTGTAACTATAACCATTAAAATGTTTATGTAATACAAATCATTATTGTTAAAATGTATATTTAATCCACTACATAATGATGACAAGAATCTTCATTTTTTTTTAAAGTTTTACTTTATTTGTGTGTACAAGTGCGTTCCTGCGATGTCTTGGAGGACAGAGGGGGACACTTGAGCACCTGGAGCTGCAGATACATGTGAGTGTATGCTTAAAACACCCATCACTTTGAAGGAAACATCAGCCTGATGAGAACCACTCATAAATTTTTAGTCTTTCAGAAGCAGAGACTAATGCCAAATTCTTCTGTTGGTGCAAACCCTGGTGCTGGTCAGTCAGTACTCTGCGGATAACTGACATCACTGGAGTTTTTTCCGTCATATAAGTATTTGAACTTTTTTCTTGTGGAAACCGTCCTTACTTCTACCCAAACGTTTTCTAGCATGAGAAGAACATTGAAAATAAAGGGATATCTCACTTTCTATTTTATCCCACTCTGTCTGATGTAGCTAAGAAGTGGATTATTTTATGGTTTTCCTTATTATATTGCATTCTTAGTGATAGTATACTCTTGCTGGTACTCATTCTACTACATTTTAGTAGTGTCATTGAGATTATTGATGATTTATTTATTATTAGATTTTGTATCACCTGGAGTAGACTTCATAACATTTGTCATTTGTGTGATTACCATATTTCTGCTGTCTTTATATAGACAAAAAGCAATAACACATTGTGTTTCCAATATATCTTATGGCTCTACAAATAAACATGCTTGGAACTGGCTGATTACACTGATTTACAGAACACATTTAGATAATTTATAAATTACAAAATATATTGGATGCCCAAATCTCATTGTTAGGTCATCATGTATCTGAATTTATTTCATCCTGTTGCAAGAATCTTTTTGTAGGAACAGAATACTAAATAATAAGGTTTAATTGTTAAATATGAAGATAAAAATATCACCAGAAAGTTTTCTAAAATTATCAGAGGATCTATACCCATGGGGTATTTGAAAAATTGCTGCCTAAAGAAGACAACAACAATAAACAAGGAAACATGGAAGGGGAGAGTTTCATTGGGCCTTAAACATAGAAAAAAACCTAGTGGAAACTAATGAATACTGAGTGCATGAGAAAGAGTCTCCTCCAAGAAGAGCAAACATGTTTTTATCCAGTACCATGTGGAAATCATACAAATAAATTTATATTATCTGAACAAGTTGTGCACATACATATAATATATATTATATGCATATGGCATGTGTAATGTATAACAGTTAAAGAAACAGGTGGCAAATTTTAATAATAATCATATATAGAAATGGCTTAGAGAAAGCAAAGAGAAGAAATAATTTAAATATATTATGATTTTAAAATAAATATATTTGAAAAGAATTTATTACTCATACCTTCATTAACAGTGAATTTGAATTTGATATTTCCATTTATTAAAACAATAATTATCAAAAAATCCATCAAGGGGTTATTGCAACTCTAAATATCTAGGCAACAAGCACCAGGTCACCCAAGTTCATAAAAGGAACACTGCTATAGCTACAATCACATAATGGCCTTCACACAACAATATTGGTGACTTCAGTTTTCCATTCTTGACAAGATACAGATCTCTTAGATAAAACCTAAACTGGGAAGTTCTGGAGTTAAATGAAATCATAAACTAAGCAAAACTAAGGATAAGAAGGCAAACATCTCTCCAAACATAGAAGAATATATCTTCTTCATAGCACTTTATAGAACTTTTTCTAAAATGATGTGTGTGTGTGTGTGTGTGCTTGTATGTATGTGTGTTTGTATGTGTGTGTGTGCATGTGGGCATGTATTCATATGTATGAGTGTGTGTGTGTGTGTGTGTGTGTGTGTGTGTGTGTGTGTGTACAGGAACATATATAACCTACCACTTCATAATAGATCATAAGACAACTTGAAATTGTAGATTCCAGACTGGCCTGAAGAGTCTTTCATACTAGAAATTTAGAAACCAAAATGATACTAATGTGTTATTTTAAAAATCATTGTAACTAAATGCATATATGAATTTCAGTAGTTATTATTTCAGAATATGATTAACAATAAAGCTAATTAGATTAGATATTCTTTTGAGAAAGATAGTTCACAATAAATAAAATTTTTAAATGAAGTTTTTTAAAAATTTGATTAGATAAGTAAGTAAGTAATTTGTTTTTATGAGACAGGGTTTCTCTGTGTAGCTTTGGAGTATGTCTAGAACTTAGACTGTAGATGCTGCTGGTCCTTTCCTCACAGGTATCTGCCTGACTCTCCCTCAGGAATTCTGAGATTAAATGCATGCACCACCATTGCTTGATTTAATATGAAGTACTTTAAGTTTGCAAATATACATATAACTTAGCATATGCTTAAACAGATAAATGTCTCTCAATATCACAAAGAAATTTCAGTTTGTATTAATCACTAGTGCAGAAACAGACAAGATACATAGTTAAAGATAGCTATCTCAGCAAACTTAATAACAAACACATAAAAGCCAAATCTGCAATACATATTAGCACATATTATATTTTAGCAAATTGTCTGTAAAAGAATTTTCTCAATGCTACTTTGACATCCTTGTTTCTTAGACTGTATATAATGGGATTAAACATGGGAGTCACAACAGTATAGAAAAGAGAAAGCACTTTGTCAGTTCCACCCGAATGACTAGTATTAGATCTAAAATATGTAACCATACCTGATCCAAAAAATAACATCACAACTGCAAGATGAGATGAACAGGTGGAGAAGGCTTTGGCCTGACTGGTGGCTGATGGCAACTTCAGCACTGTAGAGATGATTTTACTATAGGAAAAGATTATTAACAGGAATGGAACCACACCAAATAACAGAGCACCTAGGAAAACCATCATCTCATTCACAAAGATGTCCCCACAGGCCAGGTGAAGTACTGGGGGCAAGTCACAGAAGAAGTGGTTGATTTGATTGGAACCACAAAACGAAAGAGAAAAAATCTGTGATGTCTGCCCTATCTGTGCTGGAATTCCACTGACCCAGGAGCCAATCACCAGCTGAGAACACACTCTCTGGTTCATGAGTAGAGGATAGTGCAGAGGTTTGCAGATGGCCACGTAACGGTCATAGGCCATGACAGCCAGCAGGAAGCACTCTGCAGGCCCCAGGATAAGAGTGCAGCACATTTGTGTAGCACAGGCAATGAAAGAGATGCTTCTTCTCTGGGTCCCAAGGTTGTAGACCATTCTGGGGAGACTAATTGATACATAACATATCTCTAAAAACGAAAAGTTGCCAAGGAAAAAATACATGGGTGTCTGAAGAGCAGAGTCCAGCCTTGTGATGAGCACAATGGTGCCGTTGCCCAGTAGGATAAAGGAATACATGACAATAAGCAGTCCAAACAGAAACCACTGGAGATGAGGAACATCTGAGAATCCCAGAAGAACAAATTCCTTCAGATTGGTTAGATTTTCTCCTTGTGGTTTTTGATGGTGGTTCATCTGTGAAGTAGATTCAGGCAACATGGCTGTTTACTTTCCCATTGGGGGAAAAAAAAAGGCTTTTATCTTAATATAAATTCACCCAGATTGATCTTTATTATCTGATCAATAGTGTCTACCGTAAAGGAACTTTTGCTCATAATTTTAGTTTTAGCATATTATAACTTTTTCATTATTGCTGTATATTAAAATTTCTTTAAAACTTAATGTTAGACTGCCTAGGTCCATAATTCAGGGTATACTAAACTATGATCTAAACATAGCAGAGACCTCAACATTATTGGAAGCTATTTCTGATAAATACACTAACAGATAGATTTACATTGTCTCTGATAGCATTAGTATATATTCTGAGAAGTGGGCTGGAGTGTGAGCTGAGCAGTTATAAACACTGTTTTTTCCTTATAACTACTCTGGTTTGATTACCTGAACCAAGTTAGCAGCTCAAAACTCTCTGTAACTTCAGCTTAGGCTGGATGATTTGAGATGTATATAACCTATCAAAGAATTTATACATATAATGTGGAACTAAAAAACATTAGAATGAAAATGGTTTTCTATTCTTATGAATTTTGTTAGATTTCTAAAACAAAATATCATTGATATTTTCATAACTTTTAAAATATTTACTATAAATATAAAATAAAATTGTTTTATGTATGTCTCTCTTAGGGTTTGAATTGTTGTCTAGGTTCTCTGAGATTGTTATTTGTGGACTGGCTTTTTTGCTTTATGTTATAAAACCATTTATAAGTGAGTACATGTGATAATTGTCTTTCTGTTTCCTCTCAAACCACATTGTATCTCCAATAGATAGCCACTGGAAAAGAAAAATTAGTTTTCTCCAATGCAGAACTCAGGGCATACAAGCCACTCTTAATACCAAACCTCATGCCCAACAGTACATGGACAACACAAAACTAACCCAGTGATATTTTGGGAGGTTATTTGCTTTTTAATGGTTTGTCTCTCCTTTTTCTTTTTTTTTCTTTTTTTTTCTTTTTGTAAACCTTACAAATCTTTAAATGTATTTTGGATTCTGGTTTTGTGTTTTGTGGAATTTCTGTGTGTGAGAATATATGTGTTTGTATGATATGTTTTTCTTATGTTTTTCTTTTACTCTTTTTTTCTGGTTGTTTGTTTTATTCTATTCCAGTTTGTTTTTATTTTTCATATTTTATTTTCTTATTATGTGCTAGAGGTCTGTTGTTCTCTAATCATATAAAAAAAGGAATGTGTATGTTTTTGGGAGAAACTTCAGGGACAGGAAACCATAATCAGAATATCCCTAATGAAAACAAGAGCTAACATCCATAAAAATATGGACAAATATAAAATTGTACACACCAATGCCTTAAACATATTATTATTTATTTACTTCTTCAAACATTTTATTTTAATAGTCTACAATTAAAAGTTTCAATGTTCTCCCTTTTAGTTAGTTTGATTACTGCTATTTATTTATTTCAAAGATTGCTTTCATTTTATGACTTAATTTGTACATATTTACCTCATTTTTCACTTTATAATGACAAGCAATGTATCAATCATGCCATAAACATTTGACACATCTCCAAAATATATAGAGAACTCAAGAAACTAGACTTTAAAATGCTAATTAACCCAATTAAAAAATGGGGCACTGATCTGAACAGAGACTTCTCAACAGAAGAAGTTCAAATGGCCAAAAGACACTTAAGGTCATGCTCAACTTCCTTAGCAATCAGGGAAATGCAAATAAAAACAACTTTGAGATATCATCTTACACCTGTGAGAATGGCTAAAGTCAAAAACACCAAGGATAACCTTTACTGGAGAGGCTGTGGAGGAACGGGTACCCTCATCCATTGCTGGTGGGAATGCAATCTTGTGCAACCACTATGGAAGTCAGTGTTTCGGTTTCTTAGGAAATTCGGGATCAACCTACCCCTGGACCCAGCAATACCACTCTTGGAAATATAGCCAAGAGATGCCCTATCATATGACAAAAGCATTTGTTCAACTATGTTCATAGCAGTATTATTTGTAATAGCCAGAACATGGAAACAACCTAGATGCCCTTCAATGGAAGAATGGATGAAGAAAGTATGGAATATATACACGCTAGAGTACTACGCTGCGGTAAAAAACAATGACTTCTCGAATTTTGCATGCAAATGGATGGAAATAGAAAACACTATCCTGAGTGAGGTATCCCAGACCCAAAAAGATGAACATGGGATGTACTCACTCATAATTGGTTTCTAACCATAAATAAGGGTCACGGAGTCTACAATAGGTGAATCTAAAGAAGCTAAGTAAGAAGGGGAACCCAAGGAAAAACATATAGTTATCCTCTTGGCTAAGGGAAGTAGACAAAATTGCCGGGGAGAAAATTGGGATCTTGGGGTGGGGTGGGTTGGGGGTAAGGTTAGATGGGGAGAGAAAAGTTAGAAGGGAAGGAGGTCGGGCCTTGGGAAAGCAGGAGGATTGGGATAAAGGAAGGTTGGACAGGGGAGCACGGGACCACAATTCTTAGTTAAGGGAACCACTTTAGGGTTGGCAAGAGACCTGACCCTAGAGGGGCTCCCAGGTGCCCAAGCTGAGGTCCCCAGTTAGTTCCTTGGGCAGTTGAGAATAGGGAACCTGAAATGACCCTATCCTTGAGCAATACTGATGAATATCTTGCATATCATCATAGAACCTTCATCTGGTGATGGATGGAGATAGAGACAGAGACCCACACTGGAGCACTTGACTGAGCTCCCAAAGTCCCAATGAGGAGCAGAAGGAGGGAGAACATGAGCAAAGAAGTCGGGACCACGAGGGATGCACCCACCCACTGAGACAGTGGAGCTGATCTATTGAGAGCTCACCAAGACCGGCTGGACTGTGACTGAAAAAGCATGGGATAAAACTGGACTCTCTGAACATGGCGAACAATGAGGGCTGATGAGACGCAAAGGACAATGGCACGGGGGTTTGATCCTACGTAATGTGATGGCTTTGTGGGAGCCCAGCCAGTTTGGATGTTCACCTTCCTAGATATGGACGGAGGTGGGAGGTCCTAGGTCTTACCACAGGGCAGAAAACCCTGACTGCTCTTTGGACTGGAGAGGGAGGGGGAAAGGAGTGGGGGGAGGGGGAGAAGGGTGGGAGGAGGGGGCGGAGGAGGGGGAGGAGGGGGAGGGAAATGGGAGGCTGGGAGGAGGTGGAAACTTGTTTTTTTTTCTCCTTTTCTCAATAAAAAAAGAAAAAAAAAGAAAAAAAAACATTTGACACATCACGGTTAAAAGAAGCATAACTTTGAATTATAGTAAGTAGTGATTTTAGAAGATCATTCACTTAATTATGCTTATAACACATATCTTAGCAGGATGAAGGTAGGAAAGTCGGTGCGAAGTGTAGAGGGCCCAGGTTTAGAGCCTGGAGTCACATGAAGCAAAGTCATGGACTGTCTGGTTAAACGCTCTGTACACCATCACAATTTTAAAGATCCCCAAGCAAAATATTCAGATAAACATTTTAAAATTCACTTTATAGAAGGATTTATAGTGATCCTAAAATCTGGTAAACTTCAATAATGTTTTATGATTTCTCTTCATAGTAAACTTCCTTCACCGGACTTTAATTTCATTTTTAGCTTTTCTGTTTTTTGTAGGTGAAATAATAAAACCCTCCTTGACCAATTTTATATGTAAGAGTAGAAATTATTGCTTATTAACTCAAAGAGACTATTTGCTATTTTTCTCTACTTAGATAAATATCTAGATATTTTATATTAGTGAACTATTATATTCCAGGAATTCATCACACTACTTACTTAAACCTCATTGATGATCTTATTTATTTAGCTTGCTGAAAATAATTTTTATTCAAATCTTCTTGCTTGAGAGTTAGGTCTTTTGTATGGTCAAAGAGAATATTTTCATGCAGCCACAAAGGGGTCATCATTTATTGTAGGTGCTAATTTTCTACTTTTACAATGGCAAAGAAGACATTTTCTAGGAAATTCCATCTTAGATGGTCTTTGACTCTGCAAAACTATGATTTGGACATTGTCTAGGACTAAAGCTGTAGTAGCAGAATCATTAGTATATAATATGTGTTGTAGCTGAAATTTTATTCCACTTTTTTTCGATTGTGTAACATATATTGCATAATATATAATTACATTTGGCCACAATACATTGAGCTATCCAATGACATAAGGGTTATAAAACTCTTAGGATTATTGTGTGACTCACATAAGTTACTATAGACAAAAAGTAAAAACCACTTGACACAGTCATGTCATTCTTTATTCTACAAATATTATTTATACTACTTTTCAAATACCACATTTAATTCTTCTACATTTTTAATTGTTTTATTCCAAATATTTTAATCACAATCTCATCAAAAAGACAATCTTTGAATCTCTCCCTTTGTTTGAATATTTTTTTGAAATGAGTGTCATTTTCCTACAATAATAAGATTTTAATGAAACCTTTAAAGTGTGTCTGACGGTGATACAGTCATGGGTCTGTTTTTACCTTTTGCCTTTCTTTCACTTCTCTTTAATAGGGTTCCATTATCAGGATTCCACATGAGGGCCTTTTGTGGTTTTCTTTATGCTTTGGTATGAACTTTGACTGATCCTAAAAAAGGTAAGAGGAAAATAATTCACTTCTTCAGTCATCTATATTTTTTATTTGATTGTTCTCAGTTCCATCTGATGCTCATTATGCAGCTCAGCTTTGAATTAAACAGATTCTCTTTAAAGGAAATTCTCATTCTCAATTATAAGAAGCTGATAATACAGAGAAAAAGAACAATAAACTATTCCCATACCATGTTTTCAAGTGGCAATGATTAATATGGCTACTCCTAACAAATATTTCCTGACCTACTTACATTACAATTTAAAGTTATACAATACTAAATCTAGTTACTAAATTACATTCTGGACATGGCTGTGTCTTCTGCTCTCAAGGAGATTAAGCTATAAATAGGTGGAATTTACTCAGTGACCTGTACTCAAATAATATTTATTGTTTAGCAAATGTTTAATTTATAATAAGATTGCAGTAATAAAATTGATTCTAGGGTATTTCTTTTATAAGTCTCTTTTGTCTGAATAAATGAAGACTTAAAAGAAGTTGTAACAGTAATCTCAGTCATTCGAAGGTCAGAAGATTCATAAACTTTTCAGAGTGCATTTGCTAGGCATACATATTATAATTCCTTTCAAGACTTTAACTACATTGAAGCTAAAATACTTTTTTTATTTTATAAAATCCTGATTTTCATGATTTCATTATGATTATCAAATAGGTAAAATCAATTATTCTTTGTATTTCTCAGATTTATAAATCTATTCTATAAGTTAACAAACTTCCTATGAAAATATGATTAAGACCTAAAAAAGAAATATGCATTTTTGTTGTTAATTTGTTAAAATGTGTTGCTTCAAAATAAAGTTTCCTATATAAGCTTTATGTTTATCAAAGTTATCAATGGTGCAAAGTTCTCTTTTTCTGATATGGTTCAACACCTGTGCTTAGTATAACAATTATAATATTAATTGTATTTATTTGATAAAATACATTAAATTTAAATTATTTCTAAAAATATACACAAATTTTGAAATAAATCATATTGAAATACAATGAATATCAAAATAAGATAAGTAATACTTACCTTTTCATGGACATTAATTTTGACTTTTTATCACCATGATTTCGTTATCTCATTTATATCAAGTGGAAACACTTGTGTCATTAAAGCTTTAGAGTTTCCTGTAAAGAATGTCTGTTTCTGACAACCATAAAGTTCTCCTCGAATAAAAGCAGCTCTGTTCCCATGAGAATTCTCTTTATGGATCTAAATTTACACACCAGAGGACCTCTTTGGTGTTTGATTATTTGAAAGTTTTATTTTCTTCCTAGATAATGCTTAATACAATTTGACATGTAAATTGGGCACCCACTGGAATTAAAAGTATGGTGTGGTTTGTTTCCTAGATATGGACAGTTATTGAGCAACACTGTGAGAAATAATACAAAATTGTCACCTAAATAATAATTACCTAATTTTGTAAAATGTATGGCTGTGATATTGTCTATTATGAGAATATTATGTGCAGCTGTAATTGACAGTAAACTGTTTGTAAGCATGTTTTTGTCTCCAGCCAGTATACTATAATAGGTTCTGTGCCCTGGTATGCACAGGGTTGCCTGTGTGATAGTTTTAACAAAGAAGATGTACTTTAATAGGACTAATTAGAATCTATATGAAGTCAAGTTGCATTAATAGAAAATCCTTTTGATAGGAGTCCATATATACTAAACTTCAGGCCTTAGAGTGACAATTGCTCCTAATATTTAGAAACTTTAGGGATCTTCAATGAGTGAGAAAACAATATGGTGTAAATATATTGAGAAAAACTAAATAAAAGTTATTTTAAAGAATATATTCACGGGTGATGAATTTGTTAGGTCTCTACAACACATATACATGCTATTCACTAAATAGTGACTTTTAATCATTTTGATGGTCCTTAGAAAATCATTCTTGATCAGATTGTCTCTTATTGTACTATGAGAGCAAATGATATTTGGTAAAGTTCATTACTCATTGAGAAGACACTAAAATAGTCATAGAAAGGTAGGAGGAGCTAGTAATGATACTTCATGCAGGACCTATTGTGGCCGAGCTCAGGATGAAATTGTATTACCAACCAGGAATAAATGTTTTAGGTACACATTCAAAAGTTAGCTGATGTGAAGGGATTCCTAAGCCCTTAGATGAATGAACAGAGAGACATTTTTGAGGTAGAGAATATAATATCTTGCAAAATCAAACAAACATAAATAATTATTTTAAAAATGGTAAGACAAATTCTCAAACTGTGGATATTAAAACAAAATGATTTAGACAACTGAATAACCTTTGAGGAAAGAAATTGTTATTAATTATTCAAACTATAAAAAATTGATGTTAATTTATTTATGGTCTTCTTAGGATGTAAAATCATGAACTCATCTAACATTTATTTCTGAACAATTGCTAATTTATTCATATCTAAATTTTTCAATTAATGATAAATATTAAAAAAGATGTTTTCCTACTTATATGAAAATAAAGTGATGTCATCTTTAGTTTCTGTAATTCATCCTGAAGGCCAATAAAGTCTTCTGCTTCAGTGTTTCTTGCCAACCCTTTGACTAAACTTCTCTACTCCAACTGCTTATGACCTTCATTGTACAATCAATGCCTATGTTTGACTTTCTGAATCATTCTACTTAGGTTTTTCATATTTTATGTCTTGCTTATATCACATAAGTCAACATCCCTCACATTTTCTATGTTGTCAAAATGAGAAGACTTTCTTCCAGGTAATAGTTTCATTCTACCTGGCGTAACATAACGCTATCTGTTTAGTTGCTATTGGTAATTAGATTTCTGAAACACTTTGGCTATTATGGATTTTGCTGACATGGAAACAATTGTTCAGGCATTTACTCAGAACACTTCTTGGATTTCTGTAGGAGACATAACTTGTTGCAAAATGATACATGTGATAAAACATGATATTCTAATTTTCATGATTTGAGAAACTCACATATATCCTTATATAATAGACTTTGTAATTTATATTATTGTCACAAATACTCAAAAAATAATTTCCCTCAAATTCCATCAATTATCTTTCATTTTAGTTATTTTACATTAGAAAACATTAATGTGTATGATATTTTTATTTGGGTTTCCTTAGTGAATAAGTATTGAAGAATTTTTCATCTGTCTATCAGGTATCTTAATGTCCTAGAAACATCTACTCATATATATTTTATTAGGTTATTTGTGTTTTTAATACAGAGTTTCTGGATATCATTTATGTTTATGATGGTTTTCACATATTTGACCCTTTAAAGTCAAAGCCTTTGGTGAACTTTGTGTATTGTTTTATCTGTACTCAGTGAGAATCATGGTGGAAGCACTTGTCTCTCTGAGTGAAATTATAGATATCATTAGAGCTGCCTGTGGGAATCTATCACATATAATCATGTATACCCTCAGTGATATAGTCTCATCCTATTGGAGGAAGGAGTGAAGTCACAGTTTTTTTCCAAAGACTGTTGGTTAGTTCAATAATAATGGTGTCTACCCTAATAATCTATTTCTTAATAAGTTTGTCTAATCAAAAATGGTAACTTAAATCAGTTTACCTGCTTATTTGTATTTGCCTGTTTGTGAGATGCACTTCTTTTATTTTTCTAGTTTAAATAGGAGGATAGTTAATTAGGATGCTTGTGTTATGATTTATAAACAAGCACATGTTTGCCATTTGACAAGTAAAAGTTTTCCTCACATATTTCATGAAAAAGACTTCAAAAAGTTTACAATATATTCTAGGAAAACAGTTTTAGTTCATTGTTCATTATTTGATCTATTTCAAACTTTAATGAACTGTCCACTGATGTCACATAAGGCAATATATTTCAGATGAAATTAGACATTTATTTCTCAAATTCTAATGTTTTTATATTAATAAATGGGTTTAAGAAGTCCCCACCTGTTTTCAATGACTCTTAAGTACCTCAGGATATCTATAAATATTGAACAACAGAACATCAAAACCTAAAACATTATGACTTTGAGGTATGTATGTGTGTTCGTGTGTGTGTGTGTGTGTGTGTGTGTGTGTGTGTGTGTGTGCATACTTCTATGTGAATTCATTGACAGGGCCCATAGGTATGGATTCATTCTATCTTGACTCAAGGTCAGAGAGTTGGAACTTCTGTTACTTCAAGGTTGTTGTCAACAGGTGTGGCCAATACCCAGCCCTGGTATTTCAGGCATTAGGAAATAGACAGGTTTCTACCTTAAGCAAAAAGCTAAGAGCCCAACTAGGTTCCTACTCTCTTAGGGAGATAACTATGGATTCCAAGCAGGGACTTGTTTGCCTACAGAATGTTTTGGTCTAGGGTGTGAGTGTTACTTGTCTTATTCTGGCAACAGAATGTTTAACTGAGAATGTAGCCTGTAATTCTTCAGCCAGTCTGTTCATTTCCTTGTATCATGTTAATGCATTTTTTTTACTTATTCCTATCCTTTGAGGTCATGATATTTAACCAAATGGATATTAAATGTGGGCATCTTTCAATATATACTGGATGTCCCTCCCAATGTTATCCTGTCTGTCTCTTATTTCTCCTCTATCTTTGTTCCTTTTGCCTAATAATTTTAATCCTCAAGCTCCTACCCTGGAATGTATGGACCCGTGTTAGCTAGAAGACTGGCAGAAGTCACACCAAAATGAGTGTGCTTATATGTGCTTGCATATATGAAGTGTTGAATCATGCTTATCATAGTGCATGACTGTCTTCTCACTGAGGCTAGAGGAGAATGTTTAGTGTCCTTCTGTATAGCTCTCCACACTATTTTCTCCTTTTATATAATTGGAAATAGACTGACCACAAACAAGGCTCAGACCTGATCTCATCTCTTCCCCACAGTACAGGAATATCTATGACCCTCCCATATATTTAACTAGGTGACGGGTATTGAAACTCAGGATATATATTGCAAAGAAAGTTCTTTTACCCAGTAAGCCATGTTAGCACATGCCTTTTACTACTCTCCTTTATTTTTCACATACTAGATTTCAGGGTTTCTTACTGTGAACGTCATTGAAAACCATGATTATTAAAATGTCAGAAAGTTGGATAGAACTTTAGAAGTTAAATATGATAAATATATTATCAAGATCTTTGTGCACTGTCCAAAAGCACATGGGAACAAAAAATAGCTTTTATAATAGAGATTACTGAACTCTCTATATATTCTTAATAGATTGAAAAGTTATTTCATGTGTAAGATGTGGCATATCCAGAGGTTGTCAGATCTCTTAGACACAGAATACTAATAGTAAATATCTATTTAATTCATACAACAGTTTATTTAACAAATAATGTTATTAAAGACTATTGGTAAGTCTGTTGAAAGCTGAATGGGAAAATATCAAAACATTGGATAATAATATATTAAATTAGGTATATAATCTTTCTGTTCAGTTATAACATATTTCTAAAACATGTATTATGTTCAAAATTTTACAATAGAATATATAATTTACATTGTACATTCACATTAAAATACCATGTTCTTTTTATATTTTGTTAAATGTTGACAGATTAATATGTAGAAGATAGTTCAAAACAGAATATAAATCAAACTATTATTCAAAATGACAAAAGCACTTCTGAGAAATAAAGTATTTTGAAGAAATGAATAAAATTTAACCAATTTCTTAAGTAATTATTTAAGAAGCAGTTAAACATTTATTCCAAAGCTCTAGGTTCTATTTTATAAGTAACAGTTTTCTCATTGCAGCAATCACATCCTTATTTCTGAGGCTGTATATCAGGGGGTTGAACATGGGAGTCACAATGGTGTAGAATAGAGAGAGTAGTTTGTCAATTCCTGGAGAATGAGTGGACTTTGGTCTCAAGTAGGTAACAGTAGCGGATCCAAAAAATAAAAACACTACAAGCAAATGAGAAGAACAAGTGGAGAAGGCTTTTGCCCTTCCTGTGGCTGTTGGCAATCTCAGAATAGTGGCAATGATTTTGGTATAAGAGGCAAGTATCAACATAAAAGGGAAGGCAACAAACAGCATAGCCACTAAATAGACAGAAAGCTCATTCACTGAAGTATCCCCACAGGCCAGTTTAAGAATGGGAGGTAAGTCACAGAAGAAGTGGTTGATTTGATTAGAATTGCAAAAATTCAGGGAAAATATCTGACAGGTTTGTCCTATTTGGACTGGGATGCCGCCGAGCCAGGAGCCTGCAGCCAGCTGAGTGCATTTTGTTGGGTTCATGATGAGTTGATAGTTCAGAGGATTGCAGATGGCCACATAGCGGTCATAGGACATCACAGCCAGGAGAAAGCATTCTGTGGCTCCAAGCATAAGGAAGAAACACATTTGTGTGGCACAGCTCAGCACAGAAATGCTTCTCTCTTGAGTAGCAATGTTAAACAAAATCCTCGGCAGAGTTACTGATACATAACAGATTTCCAGGGAAGAAAAATTTGCCAGAAAAAAATACATGGGCTTCTGTAGTGCAGGATCAATTCTAGTAATCACAATTATGAAGCTGTTTCCAATCAAGATAATCAAGTACATTATGGAGAACACGCCAAATAGAAACCCTTGGAGGTTTGGAAGGTCAGAGAATCCCAGGAGGAGAAATTGTGTCACAGTAGAAGTGTTGTGCTCTTCCCTGATTTCTGTGTATTTCATCTATGTAGATGATTTAAGGAAAAACACAAAATATTTCCTTGCCCATGGATTCTTTTTGTCACTTTTAAAGCAATGGTAACACAATTCTAAACTTACCACTTTCCATGAAGAATAAGTATGATTTGTATATGCTCCAAAGTTTTAAAGAAGATTAGGTATTTTTTTTTTTGCTTGAAGTCATACAAAATAATAATATATTTTTGTTCTGTTATTTTGTTGGGTTCGGATGGTAAGCCATGATATGTTAATTTTGTTCTCTTAGCTGAAAATGCAGTTTCTGCTTATATTTATTTTAATAATCAATATGTTTTCTGATTATAAATTTCTACTGATATTGCTGTTGTATGATCAGTATTTCAAGAGCCATTTTAATATATGACTAAATATACTGAAAGACACTTAAAGTATTTTTCAGTAATAGTTCCATTTCTGGATCATTTTAATCTGAAATTAGTTAACTGCAACAGCAATATTAGATGGTGTTGCCCTTATTACTATTTTGAGTTTTTGGTTCAGTATAAGATTTTTGAAATTGGAAGTCATAAATGTTAGTCACATTTTCATATTTACATGACATTCAAATAGAAACTCAAGATGTAGTGAAGACTGTCAGATCATTTTCTTATCCAGGGAATTTGAGAGTTTGAAGTAGTCTCACTAGTGTCTTTGGTACAGAAGTAGATCTAAGTAGATCGTACATTCCTCTACTGTGTATAACTCTACAGCAGGAAAGCAGCATTACAGCAACTCGTTCTGAGCATTTTCTAGTTAATCCCATCCTCCCAAAGATCCCGACCTTGTCTAGAAACTCTGTTCTACTCAATCTACTTCATTGAATAGATTTGTGTGGAAACAGACATGATCACCTTGGAATGTTCTTTTCCATCATGTTCTTTTATTATTCTCTATCTCTAGACCTCTAATTATTAAATTTTATTTTATTCTTAAAATATCTATGAATTATTTGAAAATGGATAACCTTTAAATTTTCTTCTAAATGATATCAATAAAACCACTGCCTTATTTGAGATTAATATACTCCTGTGCCAAACATTTCCCTTTCCTTCCCATTCCTCTAATTTTCAAAACTCTACTCTGACTAGTGTATTTGTCTTCCTTAGCTTGCAGATATGCTTTTCTCCATGATTTCCTTGACTCTGTAGTTATCAGATGTAAGTACATGAATTCGTGGTTTTTACTCTTACAGGATCTCTCAATTATGACATTCTTTTCAATATTTATTGACCTGATTGACATATTTTTATTTATCTAAAAACAAAGGGACAAACTGGCATCAGAAAGGTGACTGACCTCAACCCATGATTTAAGGAATGCGAATGACTGATATTCAAGAATTCACACTCAAAATATTGATGCCAAGCCGGGCGGTGGTGGCTCACGCCTTTAATCCCAGCACTCGGGAGGCAGAGGCAGGCAGATCTCTGTGAGTTCTCCAAAGGTACAGAGAAACCCTGTCTCGAAAAACTAAAAAAAAAAAAAAATATTGATGCCAAATGAAAATGAGGCACGTCAGTAGCTTTTAAGATGATCAAATGTTAAAAATAATTTTTTGCACTTTTAATTTTCATATGGAATATAAAATACCACAAAATAAGTATTCCTTAATAAAATTATAAAAACTTTCAACAAAATATAGAGACTTCAATAATAATTTAATATTATATTCTGAAAATACTGTAAGTGAATATATGCAATGAATGGGAACTGCCAGTAAAGCCTAGCATTAAAAAAACTATGATTCCAAGGACAAAACTACAGTCTGAGGCTATATTTTAAATATAAATTATGAATTATTTAAACTTTTTTCTTTTATTAAGTTCACTGTATTAGTTATAGAGACAACTAAAAAAAGAAAATAAAAAAGTTTGTTTAAATTATTTTATCATAGATTTATAAGCATTATGTATGCTATATTTGTTTGGATAATAGATACATCTTGGATGTCTCTCAAAAACTTTATCACAGAAGACTGAAAATGTACCAATACAAAAGTCCCGATGTAATAGATTTTGAAATTAGGATCTACTAGTGTTTTCAAAGTATTAAAAAAAGTTAGAAAGGGTTTTACTTCTTCCATAGCTACAGAAAATCTTTTCATTAATTTTGTTCTGCTTTCTGATTTGGTGAGGGAACATATTTTCATTTGTAAACTTTCCATAGTTTTATTCTCATTATAGTAATGACTATTTAGAACCACATATGAAAAAGATGTTGGAACTACACTAATCTACCCAAATAGCACTTAGCTGGTTTTTCATTTATAGTGCAGTTGCAGCTCTGGACTTATTTTGGGCAAGCACTTGGCTATCGTATTATTCCCTGAGTTCCCAGTGCCTGTAAGACTTGTTCTCTAGAATCTTTGCAATTATAGTGATTGTTTTACTCTTGAACACTTTCAGGAAACACAGTTAATACAGTAAAACCCCTCGTATTTTGTAAATGTAAACACTTTTGTTTTATTCAATTATTTTATGCATATTTATCTGTCATCTTCTTTGAAAGACTGATTGCCTTCCCTACAGTTACTCTACTGTTATACAGGGTATAAACGTCTCTGATCAAATTTATAAAAAAGGAGATAAGGTTGGAAAGGCAGGTACAATAATAGAAATTCAGAAAAGATTTTCTTAGCAGAAATCACTAAAGACACATGAAAATTTAATAATGATATAATATTTTCATGTTAACTTACAGGATTTAATTATTAAGTCCTAGAAAACTTTGTAGTTGTTTGTAGATATATTTTAATGGTGCTTATTGATCATTTTAGAATGTACAATTATTTTATGAACTATGATCTCCTACTAATTCATATTAAATAAATAAATATATAAACTGCCTAAATAAAAGTTTCATAAAAGATAATTAATATCTTTAATTGGATAAAACAGACTAACATACTGATATAAATGAGCACATAAGATGCTGTCTGTAGCGATAATTTTGATATATTGCCTTTTATAATAAAGCATATTTTATATTTTGTTCTTTGATCAGTATCATAAAATGTTAGGAAAGCTAAAAATGCAAAACAACATTTGAAATATAAAGAATTAGATACAAAATTCTTTTAAATTACATTGCTGAATTCTCTGCCATTGTGGTATTTAAAAAGGGAGACAAATTCCACGTATATTTGATATGAGCCAAATGTAGTTGAGCTTATGTTTGTAGAACTAAGTTAAATATGAATCTTACCTTTATTGGTTAGTAAAAGAAAATTATAGGTAGACCTGGGATTTAAAGCTTAAAAACTTCTTTGTGTTTAATGGCATAACACTTTCAAGCCTGTATTGTATCGTGAAGTACATAGTGCTGCTTAAATAGGAAATAATCTCTGTCTCTGGGGATATGTACGTTCCCCATGCTACCTTCTAACAGAGGAAAACTTTTGTCTTTCCATTAAAAGTGAAGCATAAGAATATATAAATAAAATGAGAAAAGTAAAATTAAGATTATTCCTTTTAGCACATTCTGCTTTGTTTTTCAGTTTTGTGATTATTAAGAAAAATGAATATTGCCAAACAGTGGATTTACACCCCTTTAATCGTTTCACTTGGGAGGCAGAAGCAGGTGGATCTCTGAGTTCCAAGCCAGCCTGATCTGCAGACTAAGTTTCAGGGCAGCAAGGGCTGCTACACAGAGAAAACCTGTCTTAAAAAGAACAAGATCAACAATAACTGAATACTGAGAGAATCAGAAATTGCCATGGGTATCTGTGAATGTGTTCTAATGTGTGGTAGTGCTTTATACTTGTGCCTGTAGGGCTCCATATATGGACCACTGTGTCAGTGACACCAAGGAAGAGTAAGAAGATAATTGATAGTGATACAGGCACAATGCATGCTAATGATTTTATCTTCATTCATACCTCCACAGTTATGAATGCTTTTATATAAGGTTCAGTCTTCTTTGCTAGTTTTCTATATTTTATATCTCCACAGCAAATTTTTTAAGTAAATAATTTGTCAATACACATTGTAAAACTTGCCAATAATCTCAGTATTCATTTTTAGTTTTTATTTATAGTTATATTTTAATGACATTTATTCTATGCATATCATCATTTACCATACAGAAGAAATCAACTCTAAACAAGCAAACACTGTACTTATACAGTCTGCCTAATGAGAACTTTATGACATAAGGATAAGCAAAATAAATTTCTTATTATGTATGAGGTTTTTACTAAGAATACCATCACTACAGAAACAAACTATAAAGGAAACCTTGGACTCTTATGTTGAAAATGACCACTTAGGAACATTATTTAAAGTCAAATTAGGTAGATAAGTGCATGAAGGTTTTGTGCATATCTTTTATCCAGTGCCATTGTCTACTGTGTGTGCTTGCTTCTTGTACATGTAATAATGACAGTGATTCAAATGAACATGTACAAGGAAAAGTTATATTTGACAGACAGCTCATCTAGCAAATCATCCAGAAACAAATTAAGATAGGGAGTTAAGCAGGGACTTTGAGCCAGAAATTTCCACTAATAATTTACTTCCTATGATTTGTTAACCTACTAATATAAAGCCCATGTCCAACTGCCTAAGGTAGCACTGCTAACAGCAGACTTTAGCATCGTAAATCAATAAAAAATTAAGAAAATGCCCCACAGAAATATCCAGGGACCCCCACATTGGAGGGCATTTCTCACAATGTCCCCACATATCACATGACTGAAAGTAGTTGTGGCATGTTGACAAGAAAATTGAACTACAAAGTTATAGCTTTAAAATAGCACATTCTAACTTAACACTAATTTGTAAAAGAGAAATACATAATTTGTGATAATATAACAGTATCTCTGCTAGAAGATCCAAGCCATTCCCTGTCTGCATTCTTCTTGGTGCTTGTAGTTGGAGATTAGAATTTTCAGATCATTCTGTACCCATTGCTTTGGCATTATTGTCTCTAAACCACTGGACTAGTAAGCCTGATTAATTGTTGTTCTGTTACAAAGCACTGAATGTTTAGAAGTTAATAATGGTTATTTGGTAGTAGATATAGAACTGTCCTTCAACATAAACAAATAAACTTTTATTTTGGAAACATTTGCCATTGAAAAAATAAAGCACCATGGAAGCCCATCATTTCATTCACAATGATGTCCATATAAAACAAGTGAAACAGCGAGAGAGGCAATGTCAATGGGAAAAAAATGAATTAGTAGGAATCACAAACAGACCCAAAAAACATCTGCAAATCTGCCCCATGTAAATAAGAATTCGACTAACCTAAGATCCCACCACTACTGGATCCATAGTTTAGACATCAGCAAAGAGGGCTACAGAAGGCCATGTAGCTATAGCTATGAGAGAGTGTCCCAAGAACACAGGTAGTTAAACAAAGTACTTTAGACAAATTAGTGCAGACACCCTTTCTGTTATTTTCTAAGTAACAGTTTTCTCAATGCAGCAATCACATCCTTGTTCCTGAGGCTGTATATCAGGGGGTTGAACATGGGAGTCACAATGGTGTAGAGCAGAGACAGCAGTTTGTCAGTTCCTGGAGAGTGAGTAGACTTCGGTCTCAAGTAGGTAACAGTAGCGGATCCAAAAAATAAAAACACCACAAGCAAATGAGAAGAACAAGTGGAGAAGGCTTTTGCCCTTCCAGTGGTAGTTGGCAACCTCAGAATGGTGGCAATGATTTTAGTATAAGAGGCAAGGATCAACATAAAAGGGAGGGCAGCAAAGAGGATAGCCACTAAGTAGACAGACAGCTCATTAATAGAAGTGTCTCCACAGGCCAGCTTGAGAATTGGAGGTAAGTCACAGAAGAAGTGGTTGATTTGGTTAGAACTGCAAAAATGAAGAGAGAATATCTGACAAGTTTGTCCTATTTGGACTGGGATACCGCCGAGCCAGGAGCCTGCAGCCAGCTGAGTGCATTTTGTTGGGTTCATGACCAAGGGATAGTGCAGGGGATTGCAGATGGCCACATAGCGGTCATAAGACATCACAGCCAGCAGGAAACATTCAGTGGCTCCCAGTATTAGGAAGAAGCATGTTTGTGTGGCACAGGCCAGCTTGGATATGTTTCTATTCTGAGTATCGATGTTGTACAGAATTCTAGGAAGAGTGACTGACACATAACAGATTTCCAAACAAGAAAAGTTTGCCAGGAAAAAATACATGGGCTTCTGTAGTGCTGGATCAATTCTAGTGATTACAATTATGAAGCTGTTTCCAATTAGGATAATTAAGTAAACTATGGAGAACATTCCAAAGAGAAACCCTTGGAGGTTGGGGAGGTCAGAGAATCCCAGAAGGATGAATTGTTTGACTGTGGAGCCATTGTCCTCTGCACTGATCTCTGCATATTCCATGTTTGGAGATGACTCGTTCAAAAGTGCAGATCATGTCACTGACTTTGGTTTTCTTATATAGCACATAAGCTACATATATCACACTCCAAACTTCCTAATTGTCTAAAGAATACAAAGATATACACATGTATCTTATATGTTTTCTCAAATGCTGAGGAAGTATACTTCTAAACAACTACCATATATAGAGAAATTTTCAGTACTTTTGTTTGTATATTTGCAGTGTTATCATTTTGTGCTTTCTTGGATTATTATGCACACAGCTTTAATTGTTTTCTCAATACTTTAAGTGCAGAATTTTGGTTAATATTGTTAAGTAATGATTCATTTTTTTAAAAATTATTGTTTTAATTTATTTCAATCTACTCCTCCATTTCTGTTCAGAAAAGTTATATCTCCCATGGGTATGATTCTTTCTTACTATTGACATCTCTGCCAAATATTTTGTTTTATAATTATTTTGAAATTAATTTCAGAAATTATAAATAATACATAAGTAAATATTCAAAAGGTTCAAAAAGGTCCAGTGATAAAATGTATTATTCTTTCAACTTTATTCCTCTTTTAGTTTTGCTATTTTGAAACAGGATAATTTAGTACAAATAGTCTAACTGTCCACCAAATATTATATGGAATTTAAAACAATTAAATGTCGTCTTTCCTTTCAGACTTTGAAAACCAATGTCCTAAATTTTATACAGATTTTAAAGTTTGTGTCCTTAAACTAGGAACTTAGTAATAAATAACAAAAGTTAATGTCATTCAATCTCAGGATGCTGAAGGATCAGAAGTTCTCCCGTGCTTTCCCATCTGCCCACATGTTCAGGAAAGTGTACCTAAGGGGTGTATCTCTCTATTCTGAATAAATGTCTATTGTATCAAAACTTCGTCCGTCAGATCTCACGTCATGCTGTTCTAAGCCCTTCATTTTCACCCTTGGTGTACGTATTCAGCTACCTCCCTTCTTCCATTCTTCCACTGTATGCTCTCTGGAGGTTTTAAGCTTTAATGTGCTAGCATTCATGGATTCATTATCCTAGGCTATATTTATCTTTAGAAATATAGTTTCCCTTTAATTCTCTTTCACCATACATTTTTCTCTTTTCAAAAGCTCTTCATAAAATTTCAAAGCATTTAGAAAATTCTGGAAGTATTTCAGAAATAATAACCCCAAGCGTTTCTTCATCTAAAAATTATCACATACTCTGATTCTACCCCTTATCCTTCTTGTAAATATACTTCAACCAAACTGTGCATCTGTTTAACTCTGTTCAGTAGTAAATACTTTTAGTAAAATGTAGCAGAATTAAACTGTAATTTCAAAATCATAAAATTTGTTCAGAAATTCTTTTCTAATTCATTACAATATATAGTCACTACAGAAGGCATTTAACAATTTTTCCTAATGATTATCACAATATAGTACTATATACATAGACATTGACAAACTCATACAGCTAGATCATTTTCTTGAAGACCAGGATGTATCATGTGAGCCAGATGGGCTTGATAGATGTTGCTATGAAAAGTGCCATTATCACAGTCTAAGAAATGGAGAAGTTTAAAGTGTGTCTTCTCCTTTGGTTTTAGTGAGTTTTATTGTTGAAGGTCGGGGTGATACAAAGGGGCTTTCTACATTAAAATAAGTTCTGAGGCATTTCAAACCATTTCACTAAAAATGTGTGTTTCTATATAGAGATATGCTTTTTAAGATACTATATAAAATTTCATAAGCAGATACTTTGCTTTCTCTATTTCTACAGAAACCTTTTTCTGTTTGATTAGGAAGTATCAATATTTCATTTGGGAGAGAAAAATCATCACCACATGTTGTATAAATACATGAAATTTTCAAACAAAATATAAATGTTATAAATAAATAACTTTTTAAATTGAAAAGACATCCTTTTCATTCACCTTTATTAAACTTTCCTTTTTAAATTAGATTGGAAATTCATATATCTATCAAAAATTGTTACCATTTATTTGTTCTTTTCTTTGATATTTTCCAGATGAATCCCTGACCTGCTATATGTCAGACAATTGGTCTGGCACTGTACTACCCCATCAGTCCTTGCACTTCTGTCCACAAAGTGTGCTCAATGATGCAGCAGCTCTCCTACTTTTCTGTTTGAAAACATTTAAATATCTAATTTTAGCTAAGAAACAGAGCTTAAAGAGGGATATGTGGAAATGATATTATATTCATATAAGAAATAATCAAGAAATAAAATTGTAAAATTATTATGCATTACAGAAAAGTATAGACATTTTGCTTTGAATAAAGATATTTATTTCACATATCTTGTGAAACAATGGATTTCTTGGTTGTCAATATTGTGATATCAAATCATAATCCATAAAATGCTGACTGAGATAATATATGAATTAAAATCAAATATAGGAACTAAAAGTATAATTGAATACATGGGTTCAGAAATGACTCTATAGCAAAAATTTTAAAACTGAAATGGAAACTACACCAATGTCCCCTCACAATTGTAGATTCTTTTATTTCAGTTCTTAATTATTGACAACCATGAGTTCTTTTGATAAATGTAAGATACAGGTATATTTATGTTCAATAAACATTTTGATTACTTACTTATGCAGGTAGATTTTTATGAAATATGATCTCTAGTTCTTTTGTTTGCTTTTTGAATAATTTATTTAATTTTATTTCAAGTGTAAGGGTCTCAGATTTCTTGGAACTGAGTTACAGAGAGTTGTAAACTGCCATGTGAGTACTCAAAATTGTGCCCAGGTCCTCGGGAAGAGCAGCCAGTGCTCTTAACCACAGAGCAGTCTCTCCAGCTTTGAAGTCTAGTTCTTATATTTGTAAAATAGCTTAAATAATGTGTAACAGAAAATCATTACTCTAAAACTAAAATGAAAAATTAGTTACTATTAGATTCATGATAATTCATAAGACGATAATGTCTTTAGTGACTTTGACAATACTTCCTGCTACATAACTTGTCATATTTAAAAAGAGTTCATATTTTGCTCTCAGCCAACTTAGCGATATCATCTTAAAGTCAATGCAAAGAAGTACATAAAAATATAAATTTGATAACTATCCAAAATAGAATTATGTGAAACATGACCCTTACCTTTATAAATTTTCAGAAGAGAAATAATAATAAATAAGTTTTTTTATTTCTAAGCTTAAGTATGAGTTTATTTAAAAAGAGATTAATCACCTTCCCGCATACTTTTCACACTGTGGGGTTTAAGTAGCATACTGTCTCTGCTCTGGGAATAAATTCTTTCCTAAGGACTTTATTCTAATTGGTTGGAATATTTTTTCTTATGAATCAAGACGCTCAACAATGCAAAGCAAAACAAAGAAGCAAAAACTACAAAAATATATTTTAGCAAACCATTCCTCTTGTAGTCTTACTATTTTTTTTCTATTTTCTAATTATGAGTTCCAGAAGTAGTGGTTCATGGCTACAAACCCAGCACTTGGGAGGTTGAGGCAGGATCATTGTGAGCTTGAAATCATTAATATGTTTATGGCATATGAAATAATTACTATTATTACACTTTATATTCAAACCACTACATGATGATGATAAAGATGCATATTTTACAAAATTTTTAGTTATTATTTATGTGTACATGTGCATGCATGTGGTGCCATGGAGGGCAGAAGAGGACACTTGAGCATCTGAAGCTGGAGTAATGGGGGTGTTAAGTCAAGTCATGTGGGTGTGTTAATAACATACCCATCATGTGGAGGAGAAGCAGCAAAAGCTGTTAGCTGATAATAATGTGCCCAAGTTAGTAATAATACTTATAACAATAACAAAAGCAGCAGTAGTAATAATATCTAGAAGAAGAAGAAACATGAAATGGGACATTCAATTGAAACATTCCCAAATTTCTAAGAGATCAAAGACATAAAGAAAAGTGGAAAATCTTTAAGACAGTTAAGTTTGCCTCCATAAAAACTTTAAGGAACTGATTTGTTTAGTAACGTTGTTTTATGAGTTACATGTAGTAGATGAAATAGAGTTTCATATGCAAGGCAATCCTCTGCAATGTTCAATGTAATATGTAATGTACAGGGCATTGAAATGACAAGAAGAAAAGATAAATCACAATTAGCAAATATTGGATATTAAACAAATAAGCACTTCTTATAGCCGTGGTATTTAGGAAATAATAAATAATATTTCTCATATTTTGTAGCATTATGTAAGATAAGTAGATGACATTGATTCTTAAAACCCATAAACACTTATTTTAAAAGTAATATATAAGTTATATAATCTTAATGATAGATAGATCCCATCTGCAGCAAGTTACAATGAGGTTAGGCAAGTATTTTATAAAGCAACATTTCCTCACAGTCCTCACCCTGAATAGGACCACTCATAAATTTCCATTTTTCACAAACAGAATCAAATTCCAAGTCCTTTACTTGTTGTCTCTGAATACTGTGGTCATGACTCTCTATTTGTAATGTGCATCATTGGACTTTTCAGTCAGATTAGGATTTAAACATTATTCTTGTTAAAAACAGATCATGTTTCTGCCCCAAATCCTTATTTTTTCTGTTTATCAGGTACAATGAGAACATAGGGATTTCTCAGTTTCAATTTTCTTCCATTCATCCTGCAGTACCTGGAGAAGCTCTTTCCTTTATGGGTTTTTATTATATTTTTCTTAGTTTTATTTGCCTGTTGATGTTAATATTTCTACTCCATATTACTAGTGTCTTGTGACCTCTTTACAAAAGATAATTGGTGATTTATATGTTATTCTTTTTTACATCATCTGGGGTAGACTTTTCATTATTGATCATTTGGGTGATGGACACACATTTATATTGTCTTTTTCTAAGCAAAAATCATTAGCACATTGTGTTTTTTTAGCCTTACTTTGGAATCGAAAAGTAAATGTGTTTAGTAGTGGCTTATTTACAAAGATCTCGGAGAACACATACAAATTTTACAAAGTGTTGCATGCCTAAATCTGATTGTTAGGTTATCATGTGTCTGAATTTATTTCGTTCCTATGTAAAGCCATTTTAAAGTAAGAATAAACACTAAACAATTAGATTTTAGTATAATATGAAGTTGTAAATATTAACATAAAGTCTTCTAAGACTATTAGAGAAGCTATATCCATGGAGTTTTAGAAATATGGTTGCCTCTCCAAGTACAACAATGAAAGATAAGGCATCATGGATAAAAATTCATGGGGCTCAGAGAAAAAGAACTAGAGGTAACTAAGGAATGCTGAGTGAAATAGTCTCATTGTTATCCAGTACCAAGTAATCAACTCTGAAATCATACTAGTAAATTTATAATCACTGAAAAAGTTTATATATATATAAATATATATGATTTAAAATATATAAAAGTTCATATATATATTTATATGTATATGAATTAAATGTATATGATTTGTGACAACAGTAAAGAAATAGTGGTCATGATTTGAATAAAAGACACAAATAGCAATGATATCAGAGAGGAAAGCAAGGGGGAAGATAATGTGAATAAATTTTAATTTCAGTTATAAAGAATACTTTGAAAGACATTGCTACATTCACAATGTACACATTTTTATATTTTTATTTGCTTTTATTTAAACCTTAAGTACCAATGTCACAAGAAATATATTACTGTAGTCATTTTAATATCTGATAAAATACACTTCAAATTACACTAATCAGAACAGATATAATATATATCATATGCAATCAAAAGAAAAATCATGGAAAAAGTTATTACAACTCTAAATAAGTAGACAGCAAACACCAGGTCATTCCATTTCATAAAAGGAACTCTATTATCACTGTAATCACATATTTCTGTCCATATAGTCACAGGGGATGTCCTCAGTTTCCACTCTTTCCAAAAGACAGATCATTCGGACAAAACATAAACTGGAAACTGCTGGAACTAAGTTACGTAATAAACTTAGTGTACTATTCTCATGGAACTATTTCTAAAGTGTGTGTGTGTGTGTGTGTGTGTGTGTGTGTGTGAATTTGTGGGAATATATTACCCCAGCACCTGATTGGAAGACCAAGGTCAAGCTGAAAGTGGGAGTACTCTTCCGCATATGTGACTTTTAGGGATAATATACGTGTCATTATTTGTGGAAGTAAGAGATTTTACACACTAGGTCATCTTACTGACATAATTGAAACTAACTTTACATAGTAGTTTTAAAAATCATTGCATCTGAATGTTTAAAGTTGTATATAGGATTTAAAATAGTATATCAGAATTTGTGGTACAATAAATAGAGTTATATTAATTGTATCTAATGTTTATTTGTAAAGATATTTCAGAATAAGTATAAAAATGAAAATGATATGTATTTAATTTGGTAATACATACATCACTACATACATTTTCAGAGATATATTTCTCTCAATATAACAAAAAATTTATTTTGAAATTATCATTGGTATAAAAACAGAAAAGATACACAGTTAAAGATAGCTATATCTATGAACTTAATTATAAACACATACAAAGTCATATCTACAATATAAATCATATTATATTTTAGTAAATTGTTTGCATAAGAATTTTCTCAATGCTGTTTTGACATCCTGGTTTCTTAGACTGTATATAATGGGATTAAACATGGGAGTCATAACAGTATAGAAAAGAGAAAGCACTTTGTCAGTTCCACCCAAATGACTAGTATTAGATCTAAAATATGTAACCATACCTGATCCAAAAAATAACATCACAACTGCAAGATGAGATGAACAGGTGGAGAAGGCTTTGGCCTGACTGGTGGCTGACGGCAACTTCAGCACTGTAGAGATGATTTTACTATAGGAAAAGATTATTAACAGGAATGGAACCAACACAAATATCCCAGCCCCTAGGAAAACCATCATCTCATTCACAAAGATGTCCCCACAAGCCAGGTGAAGTACTGGGGGTATGTCACAGAAGAAGTGGTTGATTTGATTGGAACCACAAAACGAAAGAGAAAAAATCTGTGATGTCTGCCCTATCTGTGCTGGAATTCCACTGACCCAGGAGCCAATCACCAGCTGAGAACACAGTCTCTGGTTCATGAGTAGAGGATAGTGCAGAGGTTTGCAGATGGCCACGTAACAGTCATAGGCCATGACAGCCAGCAGGAAGAGCACTCTGCAGCCCCCAGGATAAGAGTGCAGCACATTTGTGTAGCACAGGCAATGAAAGAGATGCTTCTTCTCTGGGTCCCAAGGTTGTAGACCATTCTGGGGAGACTAATTGATACATAACATATCTCTAAAAAGGAAAAGTTGCCAAGGAAAAAATACATGGGTGTCTGAAGAGCAGAGTCCAGCCTTGTGATGAGCACAATGGTGCCGTTGCCCAGTAGGATAAAGGAATACATGACAATAAGCAGTCCAAACAGAAGCCACTGGAGATGAGGAACATCTGAGAATCCCAGAAGAACAAATTTCTTCAGGTTGGTCAGATTTCCTCCTTGTGGTTGATGTTGGTTTCTCATCTGTGGAGAAGATTCAGGCAGCATGGTTGTTTAATTTTCAACGGGGATTAGAGGTTTCTATCCTAGAATCCAGACATCCTAATTAATTTTCATTATCTGTAATCACTGTGCACTGTAAAAGTATGGCTGCTTACAAATTTTACTTTTAGTTATTTAAAAACTTGTGCATTATTGTGGTAAAGATTCCCCAATATACCTTCAAAATTAATATTAGCCTCCGTATCTACAGCTCAGGCTACATACAGCATGCCCAACACAGCAGAGACCTTGGCATCACTTGAAACTTCTGCTAAATACCTCAACATTTTTGTATTGTCTCTAATACCATCAGTTATACATCTGACAGTGCTTCTATTAGTTTTGAGAACTGGCTCAGCAGTTAAAAACACTGGCTGTTTTTACAGAAGACCCTGGTTTGATTACACACACAAATGGCAGTTCACAACTATAACTCCAACTTGCAACTGTAACTCCAGTTAGAGGCTAATCTGAAATGATTGTATTCCAGCAATTCCAACCCTTAAAATAGAAATAAAATAAAAAAGATAGTTAAGAGAGCACAGTTCATGTAAATTCCTTCATGTAAATTTTGTTAGATTTTTGGGAAAACTAAGTCATTAATATTTTTATAATATAATTTGAAAAACATTTACTAGAAACTTAAAATAAATTTGGTCCTGCCCTTATCCATAAATTATCTCCAATTGATAATCACTAACAAAACAAACATTTATTTTCTCCGGTACAGTCTAATTGGTATATAAACCACTCTTTATTGCAGGGCCCATTGCCAACAGTAGATGGCCAGCACCAAGCAAATACAATGGCATTTTGGGTTTATATATTGTCTGTAATACGTTGTCATGGCATTTTTTTTAATCCTTACAAGCCCTTTGCATACATATTATCATTTCCAGTTTTGAACTTGCAGGGATTTTACTGTATGAATAGATGAGCCCCTGGGTTTTTTCTTTTATTTCATTTGCTTGTTACCATCTGTTTGCTTGATTCTGGTATGTTTTTCAACATAATTTATTTTCATATTATTTTCTAAATGTCTGTTGTTTTCTAATGAGAGAAAAATATGGATTTTGTTGGGATGGGTACAGAGAGGAAACCATAATTAGAATATGTTTTATGGAAAAAGTAATTTCAATTAAAAAAGAAAATGATAGAAAATTACAAATTTGTATACGTAAATGACTTAGCAAAATGTGTTTTAATAAATGCATATCTATAGTTTATTTATTTAACATTTTATAATGATTGTATAATTACAGCTTTCAAAGTACTCATTTTTAGATAGTTTCAGTAGTGCAGCATATATTATTTATTTAGTTCAAGGTTTTCTTTCATCTTATAATTTAATTTGCACATGTTGACCTCATTTTCACTTCAAAATGACAAGCAATTTATCAATAATTACTTAAACATTTGAGATATTATAGTTAAAAGAAATGCCATTCTGAATTATATTAAGTTGGGGTTATAGAAGATTTTACTCATTTAATCCTACTTAGAAACATGTCTTATGAAGATGCTGATAGAAGTGCAATGGAGGACAGACAGGTCACTATGTGTAGAGGACACCATCACAATTTCAAAGTTCTCTACAAACCAGCTATTCAGATAAGCACTGTTTAACTTCACATTTTAAAGAAATAGAGAGATGAAAATTAGAGCACATGATAACTTTTACTAGTGCGTTATGGATTTCACCATAGTAAACTTTCTTAACTGGGCTTGTTTCATCTCAAACTCTCCATTTTGTTATCAGTGAGACAATACTTCTTTGAGCATTTTAATTAGTGAGACCTAAATATTGCAAAAAAACTATCATTTATTAACACAAGTTGATTCTTCAGTTTGTTTCTCTACTTATGTAAATTGTAGATATTTCATATTAAGGTGTTACTTTTTCCATTAATTAATCACACTGTTTATTAAATATTTAATTGGTGGCTTTTTTATTTGCTTTATTGAAAACTTCTCTTTCAAACCTTTTTTCTTCAGGATCATAAATTTTACACATAGAGATTGAGTATTTTCATATGTGACAGAGTGGTCTTCCTTCATTGTAGCAGCTAAATTTGTGCTTTCACAACCCTGAAGAGAATGCTTCCTCGGCATTCTGAAATGATCTCTGATTTACCACTTATACCTATTGATCTTTAATCTCTACAATGCCATGCAATGGATTTCGTCTAGAACAAAAAAGTGTACAAACATAATCATCAATATTGGACTGATTCCTACAAAATGAGGTGTAGTTGAATTGTTTTCCATTTTTTTCTAATGTGTAAGATATATATTTTGGTAACATTAGATCAGAATTTATTAAGCTATCCACTGACCTAGCAATTCTAAAACTACTTAGGGTAATTTTCTGAATTACACCGCTAAATATAGGTCAAAATCTTGAGGTAGTGAAAGCACACAGGTTTCTACAAATTCTATCAATATTTGTTTTCAAATACCATGCTTAATTCTATGTGTTCTGATGGATTTACTCTAAATAGATTAATTAAAATTTGGTCAGTGATATTTTTTGAATCTCACCTCTGCTTGACATTCATTCTGGGAATGAGTTTCATCTCCCTGCACTGACAAAATTTTAAAGAAACCTTTGAAATCTTTCTGAAGGTGATGTAGCCATGAATCTGTTTTCACATTTGTCTTCTTTCCTTAAACTCTCCTTCATGTAACTACAATATCAGGACTTTACCCAAGAATGTTTTTTTTTTTTAAAGATTTCTCTATGGTTATAATGAAATTTATCACACAAATCCTAAATGACACTCAAAGAAAAGGCTGTGACTACTTTACTATTTCACTCATTTTTTTTCTTTTTTAAAGGGTACACTCTGCACTATCTGATACTTATTGTGCCTTTCAGCTTTGAAATAAAAAACACTCTATTTAAAGGAAATTTTCACTGTCAAAAAGAAAAAGATAATTAATCAGTGGAAAAGAGCAGTAAAATTCTCCTATATGATGTTTTCAAGTGGCAACAAATAATGTAATTCATTCCTACATAATACTTCTAGATTTACTCACTCTTCAATTTAACATTGTGTTGTATTAAATATAGTTACTCAAATGACATTCTGGCCATACGTATCTTCTGCTCTTGAACAGATGAAGATATAAAGAGGAGAGATTTATTCACTGTGGTATTCTCAAATAATATTCTTTTTTAGTAAATGCTTAATGTGTAATATATTTGAGTAATAAGAATAATGCCAGGGAATTTCTATTTTAAATTTCTCTTGTCTGAATAAATTCAAAGACTTAAATGAGTTTTTAAGAGCATTCTAGGCCATTCAAAGTTCAGAATTTCCATAGTTTTTGGAGTGCATTTTGCTATGCACAAACACTATACTATCTGTAATGACTTTCAGTAATGACATAGATCTCGAAATACATTCATTACTTTTATATTACGCAATACTTATTTCCAAGAATTATCACGATTCTTTAAAAAATAATTTATCTTTGTATTTCACTAGTATAACAAATATATTACACATGTTTTTTAACTCCAAGACACTGGTTAAAATATGATTAAGACTGATTAAAGGGATATTCCACTTCCTTCTTAAATTGTTAAAATGTGCTCCTTCAATGTGATGTTTTCTATAAAATTATCTATGCTTCACAAAATTATCATAGCTGAATATTTTTCTAACTTGAAGTGGTTCAACATCTGTGTTTACTGTTAACAATTACTGTACAAATTATATTTATTTACTAAAACATACATTAACAATTAAATAAATTGTTTTCTAAAATAAGTTAAGTGAAAGTTTTAAATACATTAATATTGAACTGTATTGGATATATAAGTCATATTTACCTTTTTAATGCAGATTAATTTTTATTTTTTATCACCATGATTTAGATGTCTAATTTATTTTAAATGGAACCACTTGTATCATCAAAGCTTTGTCATTTTCTGCTATGATATTTTGTTTCTGAATATAATAAAGTTCTCTTCAAACAAATGCAGTTCTGTCTTCCACCAGAAATAGGTGCACATACCTAAATTTCTGTCAGTAAATCTCTGTGCACATATCTAAATTTCTGTTAGTTAATCTCTTTAATGCTTCCTTCTTTGGCTATTTTATTTCTGCTAGATAATGTTTACTCTACTTTAACATGTAAATTGGGTCCCCAATAGAATTTAAGGCACAGTGTGGTTTATTTCCTAGACACGGACAGTTGCTGAGCAACACTGTGATAGACAGCAATACACTGACAACAATTACCTAATTTGGAAACACTTTTAGCTGTGATGTTCTCTATTATGAAGACACTGTGTATAACCTTGGTTCATACTAGACTGAGGCTGGGAGAATGAAGTTTTCTGAAGTCTGTCTACAATAATGGGTTCTGTCTCTTGTATTCACAGGATAGCTTGTGTTATGGTTTTAACAAACAAAATAATCTTTATTTAGGATGAATTGAGAACCTGGAGTAAGCTAAACTGAAAAATCTGTGAAGAAAAAAATCTGTGTATTCCAAACTTCAAGCCTTAGAGTAACAATTGCTTCTAATGAATTATCATGAATGAGGAAAATAATATTGTTAAAATATGGTGTAAGAAAAGTAAATAAAAATAATTTTGAAAAGCATCTTCAGTGTAGTTTTACATCTCTAACATATGACGTCTTCATATTGTTCATTAAATAGTGACTTATAACAATTTTGGAGATTCTGAACATGAGGCAATACTATCTGTGAATTCATATTTCATCAGACATGTTCTGCATAGTGTGCTCTTGAAACATTTTCCCTTCCTCTTCTGTGTAGTTCTCTGGGCCCAGGAAGGAAGGATTTCCTGAAGACATCAATTTAGGACTGAGTGTTACAAAGTGTCTTATTCTCCGTGCATTGTCCACTTGTGGGTATCTGTGCTAGTTACCATCTACTGTGAGAGGAAGCTTCTCAGAAGATCAGTGACCAAGGGACCAGTTGATTTGTATAGCAGAATGTCATAAGGGGTCATTTTATTCCTACGTTCCATTACCAGAGTCAAAATGTATTCAGTTTTCTCCTAGGCCCATGGTTTATCATCTCTCAGGCTCGTGTTAACCTTAGCTGTGTCAACTGATTGGGTGAGTTTTAAACCCAACCTAGAGCGGTTTGTCCTCTGACATTTGAGTCACTAGTGCATCAGAATAGCTTGCTCTTCACCATTATAGATCAGAGGTTTTGTAGATACAATGATGGTTATCTTTCTCCACTAATAGTGTGTCTTCCCATACTATGAACGTTAGTCAGATTGGAGAAGCTTCCATTTAGGCACCAGCTTAACTATTTGGTGTTCCATAATATAAATGTTGTCGTTAGCAATAAGACCTTACAATCAGTGTGTGTAATCAGCAATAAATATCATTAGTTGAAGATTTCTTTAAGTATTTCTTAGACATTTGTGTTTCATCTTTTGAGAACTTTCGTTATAGTTCTGAACCTCATTTTTAATTGGACTATTGTTTTTCTGAATGTAGTATTTTTTAATTATTAATAAAAATTTTCTATACTTACCCTTTCTGGATGTGTATTTGGACAAATTTCCTCCTATTCTCTAACCTACCACTTCTGAAAGATGGTATTCTTTGCAATACTGAAGCTTTGCAGTTTCAAGTTGTGCCAGTTCTTAGTTTTTCTAGTACCTATGCTATTGGTGTCTTGTTCAGAAAATTTTTCCTCTACCAGTTATTTCAAGCCTCTATACACATTTCCTTTTCTATCATATTTAGGGTCTGTGATGTTCTGAGATTTATTTGAGGGAACACTTCTTCAGCTAAATATCATTACAATTCCTATACAGAATTTAGCTGTCACTGTCAAAAGACATGCTCTGTGCCTAACATTGATGAAAAAGAAAATCCTATTTGTGTCATAGTCAGAGAAAAGAATGAGACATATTTTTCAATTCTAGAGTTTACTCATTTGAATAAAAATAAGAATAATAAAACAACAACAGCAAAACAAGTAAAAAAGAAAAGAGTAAGACTTAAGAGTCTGAGAAATTAGCTTTCATTAGCTAAATAAATGATGATGTTATTTCTAATCATTATTAGTATGATCTCACAGACAATTTTCATGGAATATAAGAGTTTGAAAATGCAACAGAATTAGAAAAAATTAAGTATAGTTTTGAAATGCTATTTATATCTCTTTGCTTTTCTTTGTTTTTTGAACTTTGTTATTATTAAACACAACTATTTATCCTATATTACTTATTTTCCCCCTTGTATTTCTAAATTGTACTAACTATACCTGTTTAATTAATGTATAATATTTTTATCTTCACCCAATTACCAACATTGTGAATTACACTTATAAAATTCAGGAATGTTTTTGAGTTAATATCTGATAAAAAATCTAAGAATACTAAAGCAATATACATTCAGCTTGAATTTGTATACAATCAAATGGATATAAATAGGCACTTTAATTTTGGCTTCTTTAAAAGTCTTTCATTTTATATTTTTATAAACATAACCTTCATATAAAACTGCTTCCATTTATTTTTATTTTCTGATCATATGTCCATGATCATATGTTTTAAATATTTCCATGTGTTATTTTTTATTTGAAATGCAGAGATTCTGGTGTATGTGAAGATGAATGTTTACACCTGGGTGGGAGCTGAGGTCCCTTG
This sequence comes from Microtus oregoni, assembly GCF_018167655.1. Lineage (NCBI taxonomy): Eukaryota > Metazoa > Chordata > Mammalia > Rodentia > Cricetidae > Microtus > Microtus oregoni. Next base: position 41,111,432 of record NW_024543077.1, on the reverse strand, counting down.
CTTTTTGAGACATGGTCTTCTACTGATACTTGTATTCAGTAATTAAGAAATACTACTGGGCTAGCAAGTCCAGCAACTTTCAAGACTCCAAGTCCTCAGCTTTAAAAAAGCTGGTCTCCTGGATACAAAATGAAATTTCCATGCTTATACAGTAAACACTTTGCTGACCGAGTCATAGCCTATGTCTGTGTCATAACATTTTGAACTTTTTATTCCTTTGTTTTGTAGTTTTAATTTAAATTTTGAGATTAAAATTTCAACACTGTTCACTTTCCCTCCAAAGCCTCCCATAAAACTCTTGATGCTCCAAATTCATGGCCTCTCTACCACTAATTTTTATTGCATTTATATATGTATATGTGTTTATCTTTGTGCACACACATGCACACATATATGTATGTATGTATTTATTCCTAAATATGTGCTGCTCAATATGTATAATGTTACTGGTACATGTTTTTAGAGTTGTCTGGCACTTGACACACAAGTGGTATGCTCTTTCCTGGAAATTACCACCTCTCCTCTCCAAGCTTTTCTCAGCTACTAGCATCATAGGGACACCTCATGAGCTATACCCTGTCCACTTCAGCATGTTCCTTGATATTATCCTCAGCTCATTTTGGTCTAGTAATGTTTGTTAGACTCTATGAATATGGCTTCTGATGTGACTAGGATAAACAATCTTATAGCAAACTCTCTAATCCTCTGACTTTTACAATCTTTTTACCACCTTTTACTCAGTATTCCATGAGCATTAAATATTTAGTTGTTTTGTAGATGTATCCATTGGGACTGGGCTCCACAAATCTGCATTTTGATTAGTTGTGTTTTCTTGTAGAACTCTTCCACTGTTTCAAAGAGGTGTTTCCTTGAACATTGAAGTCTACAATTGTCCGTGGGTATAAGGACAAATGTTTATAGAGTGCTTTCCAATTTTATGTCTGTGTACCATGTGCATACATGATGGCTCCAGAGACAAGAATAGGGCATCAGATCCACTCTATCTAGAGTAAAAGATGTTTGAGGACTTCTTGTGTTTTTTGTGTCCTCTGCAAGAGCAACAAATGCCCTTACACTGAACCATCTCTTCAACACCTAAAGATATTTGTAAATATAAATAAAACCTCACATTTCTAGAAAATAATTACACTTTCAAAAAGGATAAAGTTTCATCTTTCAGAAACAGGAATATTGATCTGTAATTTTTAATAAGAGTTACCTCAACTTAAATAGCTCATTTTCTAAGAAATTTGTATAATTCTCCTCCTAATGTTTTTCTAAACATATTTCCATACTTTTATTCTTACTTTTGCAAGTGTTTGGTATGACTATAGTAAAAAGAATGCCAAGATTGCCTCAAAATTTGTGTCCCTTCAGTAGCCACACCTTCTACTAATGTTACAACCAAGGAGGAAGAGAGACATTGCTTCAATTTATATACAAGATGTAATTAAGATTTAACACATTTTCACTTGTTTTCTGTCGAGGTAATTCTTCATCAATTTTATACATGCATATGATTAGTTCAGGTTACATTTTGTGTATAATGATTTTAGATACAGATCATGTGTATAATGAGTTCTGTATGCTCCCTTTTACCTCCTCCCCCCTCACTGTCTGTCTGTCTGTCTGTCTGTCTTTCTCTCTGTCCCCTCCTCTCTCTCTCCGAGTCCTATAAATTCTGCTTCCTATCTCTTCTTTTTTCAGAATAATGACTTTTAGTTTAATTTTGTATCTCAGTTACAACCAAGGCTCTCTGTGTTGCCATATATCAGGATTATCCATTGGAAAGTGGCCATGTGATTGGTGAATAAATGACTAAAGAAAATGGCCCGCTCACCTGAAATCTATAAATAACAGACAAGTCATTAGTGAGAATTAGTTTCTGTTGAGCTACTCCTGCACCCATGCTCGACCTGTTACACTACATTAGCTACTTTCAATCTGTCAGTGTACAAATAAAGAAAGAAAAACTAAACAGAGAATCAAAGAAGAAAGCATATGAAAGTCAAACTAAATTCATCTCAGAATAAGACAAATGCCTCTACTCAATAATCACAATCATCCAAGAGCTTCTCAGACAATCTGAGAGGAGTATTTTGCTAACATTATAAAAGAAGGTGTTGATAAAAGATATGTGCTACTTACCATCTGTAATCTGAAAAGATGAAGTCCTGTAACCAAGTATGAAATTAAGAATGCATGACAATATTAGGGTGTTTAACAAAAATTTAATAGTATTAAAAAACGTCAGAATAAAAATACATTTTTTTCTGTTAGTATAATGAATACATATGTACTTACAAGCTTTTGTCTCACGCTAGTAACTTACTGAGTAGTTTTCTCAAAGCCATCATAATGTCTTTGTTCCTCAGAGTGTATATAATGGGATTCAGAGTTGGGATCAAAATGGTGTAGAAAAGAGACAACAGTTTTCCAATTCTTTCTGATTGCGTTGGCTTGGGTTGTAGGTACGTGATGCCAGCAGTTCCATAGAACAGGACTACAACTGTCAGGTGAGAGGAGCAGGTGGAGAAAGCTTTGGCCCTTCCTTTAGCTGAGGACAGTTTCAGAATGCTGAAGATAATTTTGCAATAGGAAACAAGTATCAGCACAAAGGGAACCATGACAAACACCATTGCAACTATGTAGACTGCTATCTCATTCACAAATGTGTCTCCACAAGCTAGCTTGAGGACAGGTGGGATGTCACAGATGAAATGATTGATTCTGTTAGATCCGCAAAAGGGTAGTGAGAATATCTGGTAAGTTTGTCCAATCACAACTGGAATGACGCTGATCCAGCAGGCAGCAACCAGCTGTGTACAGATCCTGTGGCTCATGACTAGGGAATAGTGCAGGGGGTTGCAAATGGCCACATAGCGGTCATAGGCCATAGCTGTCAGGAGGAGGCACTCTGTGCCTCCCAGCATAAGAATGAAACACATTTGTGTGGCACAGGCAAATATAGAGATATTTCCTTTCAGAGTACAAAGGTCCGTGAGCATCCTGGGGATGGTGACGGTTACATAACAGATTTCTACGAAAGAAAAATTGCTTAGGAAAAAATACATAGGGGTCTGCAGAGCAGGGTCAATTCTTGTTATTAGCATTATAGTGCTGTTGCACATCAGAATAGTCAGATACATGAGCAAAAATATCCCAAACAGAATCCACTGGAGATGGGGGACATCAGAAAACCCAAGTAGGACAAATTCGATCAGAGAAGAGGCATTCGACTTTTTTGTTGTAAACTTCTGTTCATCTACAGACAATAAATCAAAGGTGGCAATTAATTCATACCTGACATTACATTGACCTGTTACTTTGTTTGAATTACTAACAATAATATACATAACTTAAATTGTATCATTAGTTTACAGTGCTTCAAATGAGAGTTGACAATTATAAAACCAATAAATAAAATAGTTAAAACTAACTTAATTGAAATAATAAGTTCTGTTCTGCTTTATTAAATTTGACTGTACTAACACAAAGATATTGAGTAGTGAACATTATCTTTTCAAAGACATTTTATTAGCATATGCCTTTAGTGGGGGACATTGTCTGCTCAAGTGATATAACATATATATATATATACATATATATTACTAGGAAACAGATACATGTGTGTATATAACTGTATATAGACTTTGCATGTAATTTTAGGTAAATATAAAATAATGTAATTTTTTGAGGATTCATAAAGCATCCTTGGTTTTGTCTCTCATTGCTCTGTCAAAATTTTATTTTTTTGTTATCACGATGGGAAATGGTGTGTTTTCATTGGTGTTATTTTAGTCTCAGTTTTATTATTTTTTTAAAATTATACTTTCCTTTGAACACCTCTTTTGAATTTTTTTTAAATAATTAGAACTATTCTCATTAATAAATACACTTTATTTATAGCATTTTCCTATTCTTTTCAGGTTCTTTGTAAGGGTTTCATTTAATAATGATTACTTATTTTCAAGTACAGTTTTTACTCTCTATTCTCACATTATTAGAGCTTTGTAAAAGAGCAAATGTAGTATGTGCTAAGAGTCTTCAAATGACCAAACATAAAAAGAAGCCTAAAAAGCAAAAGTAAACAGAAATTCTTATATTACCTCATATTACCATTGTCTAATGCAAAGAAGTCATCACTGTTTTATGATCCATTTATACTTTCTTTTTATTTCCTGTTTGAACAAAAAGGCTGTTCTTTATCTTTTCATAACTATCTAGAGTTCATAGCTCCCAGATCAATATAGTGAAGTTTTTGATTATGAGATTAGTGTATTTGGGTTCATACAGTCTCTCCCATTTTGTAATCCATTAGTACAAGTTTTCAAATTTGTCTCATTTCCATTTTTGATGTAAGTATTCATTACTTTAACCATCTATTATATATTGATATTATAAGAAATACAGCTGAAAAGTCGGTGATTAGTAAAAATAAGTGAGGCATTTTTAACTAAAGTGAACACAACTATTTATTTTTCTCTTTTATTAATTTATAGCTATCCTAAAGTTATCAACAAACAACAATATTGCAACTTACCTTTGGATATTTGCATGAAGTGCCCAAGTACCTTTAGGTGATTTATAACCCCTTAAACAGTTTTATTTCAGGAAGTCACACCAATTTTTCAAGGTGTAGTTTGCTTACTTTGAACACCAATGCTTCTTAAATAGGAATACTGACATTTGCCCTGGGGATAAGCTTTCCCTGAGTACCAGTTTATCATCAATAAACCTTTCATTAGGCAAAAACTCTATTTGCTTTTCACAGCTTTTTTTCTTTGCATAGACAAGTCCCTATTGTCCCACACTCGTCATCATTAATTTAGCCCATTCAGACGAGGGACTGACAGACAGAGACAGAGGAGAGAAAGAATACTATGCAGCCTGTGTCGATTTATGTGTGATAGAGTGTTTGTGTGTGTGTATGTGTGTGTGAGTGTTTGTGTGTGATGTTTGCGGGAATAAGTGTACACCAATCCGTGCCCACATATAAACATGTTTGCTTGTGTGTGTGCGAGAGAGAAAGCAGAAAAACGTGTACGTTCCCATCTATGCTTGAAAAGTCACTGTTTAGACTATTTAGGGAAACCCATAATGAATCTAGAGAAACTATATCTCATTTTTGTTTTTGTTGTATAACATTTATTTTTATTTATTTATTTGAAAATATACTACATAAATACAATTATTTTTTTATGATATCTACTCACATACTCTCCCTTCTAACTCTTTCCAGTCCCTTTCATACAAGAGAAGTCTCCCACACAATTCTATGTTCTCCTATAGGGTTCATGCTTAAATATGTAGATTGCTTCTTCCTCTCAGTTACAGTGTATTTGGAAAAGTGCATCCTTACATTCTCCCTTGATATTATTTATTTACTAATATTTTGAATAGTCACATTATATGTCAGATTTATTTTCACATGTGTAGTAATGAGTAACATATACTAAAAGTCCAAATAAATATATAAAATAACAAATATAGCAATCATATTGTGCACTTGTGTGTTATCTTGCTTTCATATTCAAGTTTATGTGAGCTTTCTGTTTTATATTACTTCCATACAATACTTTGTTTAAGAAAAATTCCTGAAAAAAAAACATATTGATATGTTTCAGTTAAAGCTAACAGCAAAGATCATATCACAAATTCAAAAACAAAGTTATGAACTTCTTTTACCACTACTACTACCCAAGAGAAAATAACTTTGACTGTTAAAGGGGGCCACTTGGCTGCTTGTTCATTTCCCAGCTGCCCAGACTCCTGAAATAATCACTCAGAAACTGTATTAATTAAATCACTTCTTGGCCCATTAGCTCTAGCTTCTTATTGGCTGATTCTTACATATTAATTTAACCCATTTCTATTAATCTGTGCATCACCACATGGCTGGGATTTACCGGATAAAGTTCTGGCATCCACCTCCAGCATGGCTACATGGCTTCTCTCTGACTCTGTTCTTTCTAACATTCACTTTCTTCCCCTGCCTACCTAAGTTCTGCCCTGCTGTAAGTCCAAAGTGGTTTCTTTATTCATTAATGGTAATCACAACATACAGAGGGGACTTCCACATTGCCTCCTCTTTTCTGTTTAAATAAAACAGTTTTTAACTCTAACATAGTAAAATTTATCATACAATTCTTACACTTGCTTGGTTAGAGTTACCACAAGATAATTTTTTATTTTACTTAAGGCTATTGTGAAAATTATTGTTTCCCTGGTTTCTCTCTGTGTCCATTTGTCATTATATATAGGAGGGCTACAAATTTTTGTGAGTTAATTTTTTATTCAGCTACTTTGCTAAATAAAAGTGTTCATCTTCTGGAGGTGTTCCCCAGTGGAAATTTTAGGGTCACTGATGTATACTATCCTATTATCTGTTGTTTAAATTGCATACCTGATCTTGATTTAAGTTAAATAAGTGGTAAGTATTGAGACAATTATCCATTTATTTTAGATTTTCTAATTTGATGAAATACAAATATTTAAAATATGTCTGTTGTAATACGAGGTGCGGGGCTGCGTCCCCGGCACCCCAGCCGCCTGACTAGCTTATGCCCCGAAATAACAACACACAAACTGTATTCATTTAAACACTGCTTGGCCCATTCTCTTCTAGGCTAATTCTCACATATTAATTTAGCCCATTTCTAATCATCTGTGTGTAGCACCCCATGGTGCGCTTACCGGGAAGATTCTAGCCTACGTCCATCTTGGGTGGGAGCTTCATTGAGTATGTCTGCCCGGGAGAGCGGAGCGTAGTGTCACTCTGAGCTCACTTCCTCTTCCTCCCAGCATTATGTTCTGTTTACTCCTCCCACCTATGTTTTAACCTATCAGAGCCAAGCAGTTTCTTTATTGCTTAACCAATGAAATCAACAGATTGATATATGACACTCCCACATTATATGTCCTTATGATTCTCTGGAATTATTTGTTGTCTGTTATTATATCTATCTTTTCATTTCTGATTTTATTAATTTGAATATTGTTTTTTTGTCTTATGATAATTTGGATAAGGACTTGTCTATACTGTTGACTTTATCAAATAACAAACTCTTTATTTCATTATTTCTTAATGTTCACTTTGTTTCTTATTAATTGATCATAATTCTGAATTTGGTTATCTCTTGCCCTCTATTCATTTTGAGTGTCGTTTCTTCTTTTTCTTCTAAAGCTTCCAGAAGTGCTATTAAATTGCTAGTATGACTTCTTTTCAACTATTTAATAATGATGGTTCATTTTATAAACTTTCCTCCTAGAACGGTTATCATATGACCTATATTTTTGGGTGTGTACTGTATTCATTTTCATTAAATTCTGGAAAGTTTACAGACCAGATTTTTCATTTATTACAGAGTTCAGTTTCAATGAGTCTATAAGTTTTCTCTTGTTCATGGTTGTCTGTTAGAATGCAGAGAGCTATTTCAATTTGGATTTAATTGTTCAGACTTATTCTGTGTTCAAGTATGGACTTAATTTCAGAGAAAGTTCAATGGCATGCAGGTAAGAATGTATATTCTTTTGTGTTAGAGTAAAAAGTATGGGAGTCTGATCTTCCACCAAAACTGTTGACTTACCAGGGCCTACACTATAGTAGAAAAATGACTCTTCCTTTCCGAGAAGCTAACGTAACTTACATTTTTTGTGTTTTACTTATTTGTATTTTGTCTGGTTTGGTCTTGCTCAGGTTCTGGGTATGCTCTCACAACCACTGTGTCTGCCTCTCTCCCTGCCACTCTTCCACACTGATTCAGTTTTGCTCTTTCAAGAATTATGTATTCATACTAACATCACAAACTCTGTTTGTATAACCATATTTGTTTACATGTTTTTCAGTTTGAAATGGAATTTCAATTAGTAAATTGTTAGGACTCAGGTTTTGTTTTAGGGTTTTTTCATGGGAGGAGGGGGTATTATAGCTGAGCTAGAAAATTCTGCGGCATCTGGAAGAGTCCAGAGAAGAAAGGATATGGCTAGGCTACCCAGGAGAGAAGCAAAATAACCTTCTTTTGGTTTTCTAAGGCTATAGTTCAAAATATTACTATACTAAACACGTTCTGATACAAATATGCATTAACTAATTTTTGTTCCACTTCCATAATGTATTGTCACTATATTAGAAAGTGCAATTTATTTTACATCCCTCTGATCTAATTATGCAAGTACTATTTCCTTATGGTATACTGAATATCAGCAATGCACTGTAGACATTTAGATCTTTCTGAATCCTTTCTAATACTCCTATATGCACTTCCATAATATATGATTATACACAATAGAATCAAATAAAACATCTGGACATACTATAAAAAGCTTTGAGTCAACATTTCTTCTGTGTTAGCACATGATCTTTAGAAATTCTGTTTCAATAATATGTATAAAGCAAAAATATTTGGGTTCAAGGAGAGCTGCTAAATTATAGAGGACTTATACATCTATCTTTTATTTATTTAACTTTTGAGACAATATTTCCTTTATATCAGACTGGCCACCAACTCACAATGTAGTTTCAAGCCTGTTCTTGACTTTTTGATCCTTCTGTCTTAATTTTCTTGGAGATGAAGTGGTAACATTGCCCATACTATACTATAGATATACTATATATGTATCATCATGTTACACCTTTTATTGACAAGTTTATCCAAATTAATATGAATAGTCTACCAAAAGGGAAGTTTTATTAGAAGAACAAGCCTTTTATACTATTTTGGAATTGTTATTATTTTTTAAGTGTGCAAAGAACTAGGTGTTTCCACATTGGACACTTGATATATGTCACAGTTGTTTCTCTCTATTATAACTCTACTCCTTGGTTTAAAACTTTGTATTTTATATAACATGGTGATTCTCACCATAATAAATTTGCCAATTTTAATTTCTTTCATGAGCGCATTCTCTTTTATTGGCTATTTTTATTACATAATAATTTGAGAAGTAAATTACAACTGAGTAATATGCACAGCACAAATGTATACATGAAAATCATTTTACATAAATATTTGAGAATTTTCTACAATGTATTTTGATCACATTCATACTTAACCAGTCCCCTAATGTTCCCAATATCTATATCTTTTTACTTTATATATTTTATATCTATATATTTTGTTCCCAACTTAATAATCTTTATTTTGTTTTTTATATATAGCCAAATTTGTGTTCCTGGGTAAAGAATCATCCACTGTAGCCTAACTAGAATCACCAGAGGTCAATACATCTCTAAAGAAAACTGATTTTCTCACTCCAAGAACATACAAACTGCAAAAATTTTCTCAGGCATTGAAGTTCATTATCCCTTACCAAATTTATTAAAGTGTTGACTTCTGAAATTAAAAATTGTTTTAATTTCTGGATTTCTGTGGGCCCCTTAATTAAAGTTCACCAAAAAAGTTCACTACACATGAGATGCAACATTAACTATTATAATTACATATAGCAGAAATAAAGTAAATATTTCTACTGTGGTGCAAAACATATAAAGAAACCATTTCTGTAATTTTTAAGAGTTTCCATATGTTGATAACTTAGTTTGTAATTTTCTCAATGCTACCATGATATCCTTATTTCTCAATGTATATATGATGGGATTTAACAGTGGTATCAAAATGGTATAAAACAGAGACAGCATCTTCCCCATGCTTTCTGATCGATTTGATTTTGGTTGCGCATATGTTATCGTAGCTGTTCCATAGAATAAAACCACAACTATAAGATGAGATGAGTAGGTGGAGAAGGCTTTAGACCTTCCTCCAGCTGAAGAAAGTTTTAGAATATTGCAGATAATCTTGCCATAGGAGAAAAGGATCAAGAGAAATGGAACCATGATAAATACCACCGACGCAACATAGATTGCTAAATTATTCACAAATGTGTCTCCACAAGCAAGCTTAAGTATAGGGGGGATGTCACAAAAATAGTGATTAATTTTATTAGATCCACAATAAGGCAAAGAGAAAATTTGACATGTTTGCCCAGTCACAACTGGAATGATACTGATCCAGCAAGTGGCCACAAGCTGCACAGAGATCTTATTGTTCATGACCAAGGGGTAGTGCAGAGGATTGCAAATGGCCACATAACGGTCATAGGCCATGACTGTCAGCAGGAGGAACTCCATCCCTCCAAGCATGATGACGAAACAGAGTTGTACAGCACAGGAAAGCAACGAAATAGTGCCTTTTTGTGTACAAAGATCCATGAACATCCTCGGGATGGTAACTGTTACATAGCAGATTTCCACAAAAGAAAAGTTGCTAAGAAAAAAGTACATAGGGGTCTGCAGAGCAGGGTCAATTCTTGTTATTAGCATTATAGTGCTGTTGCACATCAGAATAGTCAGATACATTAGTAAAAATATCCCAAAGAGCATCCTGTGGATATGGGGAACATCCGAAAATCCTAAGAGAATAAACTCTGTAATTGTAATATTTGAAATTCCTGTTTTACTTTGCTCTTTGTCTGCAGATAAAACAATTTCCATATGTTCCAAGCATTTGCTTTTTCAAGTCCTCAAGTTTCTTATGTTGGCTGAATGAGATAAGTAAATATTCTTATATGTTCTTTTACACAGACATTTACCACCATTTTGCTTATTAACTACAGCATGCGATTTTTAATATCATAAAAGAACTGGTATATGGTTAAAATAAACCCATGGCATCAATCTATTTTATTATATTCAGCTATGTTTCAGCAGGTTTTGAGATACAAACATTCCAAATATTGGCACACTGTACAGAAATTATATCTTTGTACTTTGTTCTTTAAAATGAGATATTACTGCAAACCTTTTTCTGTTTTTTTGTTTGCATATTGTCTTTCCTTCATTTTTCAGTACAAAGTCTTTAAATCCATAGATTTTATTTGAAGGTTTCCCTTAACTTTTATTCTAAAGAAGTAGTAAACATTTTATTGTGAAATCCACGTTGTCATGCTGAGTGCCAAGAAAGATGGAGTCATGGTTATATGCTTGCAGCTTTCAACTTTCAGCTTGGTACCTTGAAGAGCAGAGTTCACATCTCCAGAAACCGAAGTGGTTGTGAAAGCCCGAGTATTATTCTACCCAAGAGTGGGGTGTCCCGCTGGGTGGGTCTGCTATGTGCAGTCCCAGCCTGGGCTTGAGAGTTCCGCTGAGGTCCCTTTAAATAAGAGGGTTTCAAGGCTGATTGAGACTTGTAGCTTTCATGGTCTCATCCATAAGGTGGGGGTTTTGGAGTTGCCTACCTACAAGAAGCTTTCCTGCTGACTGGCTAGAAAAGCTGTGGCAGGTGGGGGAGTGGTGCCGGGATTTGCCCTGGTATCAAGGGCCTAGAGAATAGGGTTCAGCTGGGTGCCTTCCCTCTCATTAGGATGTTCTCCATGCCTCCAGGCAAAATGACAAAGCGGAGTTGTACAGTACAGGAAATCAATGGATACCTGATCACTCACGTCTTGTTCGGCTACGTGCAGTCGCAGCCAGACCACGATGGGGATACCCACTGAAATAGCTTACCTGAGCTATTGTGAGCTCACCAAATCAGGTCTGACAGCAAGCAAACCAGCATAGGGACAAAACTTCGCCCTCTGAATGTGGGTGACAGTTGTATGACTGGGGCAGACTGTGGGGCCACTGGCTGTAGGACCAGGATTTATTTTTACTGCTGAGACTGCATTGGCTGAGACCACTCTTTCATTCCCAACCACCCAGACCCAAAATAATTTACACAGATACTGTATAAATTAAAATACTGCTTGACCAATAGTTTAGGAATATTCCTTGCTAACTCTTATATCTTAAATTAAAGCATCTGTGTATCACCACAAGCTCATGGCCTACCAGCAAGGTTCCAATGTCTGTCTCCTCTAGCAGCTACATGGTTTCTCCCCAATTCTGCCTTCTTTCACCCAGCATTCCGTTTAGTTTTCCCACCTAGCTCTATTCAGCCCTGTCATTGGCCTAAGCAGCTTCTTTATTTATTAACCAATAAAAGCAACACATGTATAAAAGGACTTTCCATATCAGTACTAGATCTTGGAACCCAAGATCTCTTTGGAGGGATACCTTGCTCAGTCTAGATATAGTAAGGAGGGCCTTGGTCCATCCTCAAAATAATATGCTAGGCCTTGTTTACTCCACATGGGAAGCTTTGCCCTCTCTGAGGAGTGGATGGGGGTACAAAGTGGGAAAGTGGAGGGAAAAGGAGGAGTGGAGGCTGTGGGAACTGGGAATTGGCATGTAAAATGAAAAAAAGATAAGGTATCTTGCTACAGTAGACAAATTGGTAATAGTGACTTTTAGAGTTGTCAGTTTTGCGAGATTAGCTTACTTTTAGTACAACAGGAAAGAATGCGCGTGTAGACACTTGGGTTTCATTGAGTGTTGTCTACTGTAATTTCAAAATGAGCTTACATTTGTATCGGTTACACACTTGGCCATTGATGCAAAGTCCTATTTTCTTCTTTTAAAAAGTTGGAATTTGTTTTTCCTTCTTAGAGGAAAACAATGGTATTTAACAGTTTGTAGAGATTGTTACCTCGTATATATAAAATGGACACCTGGCTATGAGACACCATGTAGGAAACGAGTAGTTAATGCATTTTATTTCATATGCAAGTTACTTTAAAGGTTGAATCATGATTTGTTGAACCCTGTAGTGAAATACCTTAAGCTGTTAACTGTAGGCGTGAAATAGGAACTGCTCAGTGGACTGGTTATGTGTTTTAGACTTCTTACGTCTGCATTAGTTACTGTGCTAATAAACAATATTAAGAACAAAAACAAAACTGAGAAAAGATATTTTTTTAAAAAATATAAAATTTAAAAATTACAAAAATATTAAAGACAAAGACAGAATCTACAGCAAGCTGATATCTAGCCTAGACATCTCACTGAGTGCTGGGATTGTTCCTGAGAACACAATTCAGCTCTTTAAGTAGAAGAACAACTGGGAAATATTCCTGACATCAAAATCTGACCTCTACAAGTCTGCATAACCAGAGATATGGGGAAAAACAAGCAACTAAAACAAAAACAAAAAAGCCAAAAAAAAAAAACCCAAACACATTAAAGATGAGAAATGAAAAAAAAAATCCAACAGAGTAAATTTTCTTAAAGCAACACTTTTCTAATAAGAAATAAGAGTTGTGTTATTGTATTGTTCTGCATAATCCATCACTGATATTATTATGATAAACATGAACACTAGATAGTTCTTCTCTAATATTTCAATTTAAGACTACTTTCATAGTACCTTTACAATGCCAGATTTTCCTGTTAGTTTATTCATTTGTAACACATGTGTGTTTGGTCTAGTTTCTTTTTATTAGTATTTGTGGTAAAACCAGATCTCTCACCATACCCAATTCATCAACTCTCTTGGCTACTATGCAACATACATGGATGTAGGAAGAGTAACTGACAAAATAAAGCAAAACCCTCATATTAATTATCTGTTCTGCTGCATAATTGAGAGAAATCAAGAAATCTCATGACACTTCCTAAATAATTGTTCTCTAATAGCACATGATAAGTCTTTAGATATTTCCTATCCTTGTATACCATTTGTCTTCTAGATTCATTCAGTGAAGCATCTAAATTACCACAATGGATGCCTGGTTTTCTGAGTCAGCATTAAGAGCAGGGCCTGCTCTTCCAGATGACCTGGGTTCTCAGCACTCAGAAGGCAGATCACTAACACTGTAATGCTAATTACAGATCTTGTATCCTCATTTGTCCTTGAAGGACACCAGACATGCATGTACTACAGAGAACTATATGCAAAATATCCTTTCCAAACATAATAAAAGTTAAAATAAGGTATTGATTGACATATAAATATGATCACATGCGCCTGTGCTTTTTAAATTCTCTCTGCTCACTTTCAGTACATATGCAATTAATTCTTTTACCAACAGCATCGTTACTACAATTTGACAAATATCTAACTTGTCTTAATAAGGGAATGGAAGTAAGTGAGATCTGCTTAATGGGTAGATCACGTACAGAGTAAAATCATGGACACATCTGCGGTATTTTTAGAGCATCTTGAGCCTACAGTTCAGAGCTGTCTTTGGTAAATGGTGTAAGAAAAGAACTCAAGCTTACCTCTAAAATTCCACTTAAAATCATCAATGAAAGCAAATGGAAATTTATCTTTTGTGTTTTATATGGTCTTGCTTTCCTCAAACAGCTACACTGACCCACGTTAATTATTTCAGTTTCAGATAGGGATTGTTATTAAATAAAGACTGTCAAACCTCTGAGGAATATTTCTCTTGTGCATTAACTTAATTTCAGGGGATTATTTATAATGAGCTTCTGAGAAACTCAAATTAATCAAATTTGTGTTCCTCTATTATCAAATTATCTGGATATTTTTATGTTATTTTCCCCCCAAAACCCACCCAAATACTTAACTATTATTCATTCCTATACCAAATTGCTTCTGTATGTATCTGTTGATGAGTTAATGATGTTGATATTTTTCACTTACAGATGATTTGATGAGTTCAGTCTCAAACATTGTAAAACAGTAAAAAATGTTATATGGTCAAATGTGTAATTCTATTTCAGCTTTATTGGTTGAAATTGGATTATATTCAGATAAGGGAAGAAAGACAGACTAAAAATTTACATTAGAAACTGATTTGCAAACCAATGACACTGTTGTTGGCTTTGCTCACAGGACATAAGAATAACATGGGAGTTATACTTCAAAATAGCTGCACTACTTTGAAATCCCACCACATCTTGGAGGATGACATCAAGGGCGTTTAATCAAATAGTCCCCTTCACTCAACTTCTATTTCCTATACATTCTAGCAATCTGTAAGAAGGCAGTAGGGAGAAATACTTAAATCCCACTTGAGATTGTTATGACCGTCTGATCCATTATTCTAGAAAGGTCAAAAGTTCCATTACTGCTCCTTAAATTCCTAACAATGTATCAGTTTTTCTGTTCTGTTAGTTGCAGTGGTGAACAAGCTATGTTTTACGTATTCAAAGACTTCATGTGATGATCATGGTATTGTTAACATTCTACGCAGAACAGTAATTTTTTTCATTATCTTTTTGAAACCAATATTTTCATTTCAGTTCTATTTTATCTATATCTTACTAATCCCATCATTAGTTAGAATTATTCATTTTCAATTATTCATCATTTTATTTTTTTAACATGTAGAAGCTAGACTCTGCAGATAAATGGACAGTAAAATTTATTGACACAACTCTGTGGAGTTTCTAGGCCCATGCCAACACAAAGAAGCATCCTGCCAGTTGCTCATAAACACCATTTAAAAAACAAAAACAAAAACAAAACACCATTTAATGTTTCATGACAGGGCCTTTAAAAGAGTTGCAAGGCTTTTACCACTAATACTGAGTCAGGTAGTCTCTCTTAAAGGATCCGTGCTTCTGCTTGCCACCAGCAAACAGAACCTACTATAGAAGGTGATGCTACCAAAATGAATGAAATGAAATGTATGCACTGGCAATGCTGAAACATTCACATGCAGCCCATTTATGGCTGTTCTGATGAACTTGACTGTATTGGGTTTGATGGTATAAGTTGATGAAAATGCCTGATGAGGTCTCTTCCACCAGGGTACCAAATCTCATTACAGATGGTTGTGAGGCACCATGTATTTGCTGAGTATTGAACTCTGGACTATTGGAAGACCAAGCAGTGTTCTTAACCACAGAGTCATTTCCAAAACTGTGAATAACTCACTTCGTTGGTGTCTAGAATTCCTTTCCAAGCTCTCTAAGGTTTTATGTGGATGTAGTTGCTGAATGTTGGGTGCCATTGGTAGCATAATTAATAAAAATATCGACACAGATATTAAAGTTCAGTCTGAAGACCCATTGGCTCTTACTTCTTCTTCACACTGAAACAGCAATCCCACCTTCAGGAAACTCAAAATGAGCCTGTGTCTGAGAGCTGTCCTCTTCCATCTTATATTCCTCTATTGGGCTGATATTAGAACTGTGTACCACTACCACCTGCTTTCTATGACAAACTAGTTTGGCTTCTGGGTTTAAAGGTGTCTCACCACTGCTTGGTCTGTAAGACTGACTATTGGGGCTTTTTTATTCTCTGATCTTCAAGCAAGCTTTATTTATTTATTTTTTTATGATTTATTTTTTTTAAAAAACGAGCATCCTTTTTATTTATTTATTTTGCTTATTTATTTATTGATTAAAGATTTCTGTCTCTTCCCCGCCACCGCCTCCAACATCCCTCCCCCTCCCCCAATCAACTCTCCCTTTCTCATCAGCCTGAAGAGCAGACCGGGTTCCCTGCTACAAATGAAATATCACTCGGGGCATCAACTTCAAAGTTTCACACGAAGGCCTCTCTACTAGGACTGCATTCAGGGACACCCCTGACACATGTTTGCCTCAGTGCCTTTTCTAGGCATGAAGAAAAATCCCATAACCTATTTCTTCTATCTTTACTTCTAAAACCAGAACCAGATAGCCAAACCTGCTAAGTTCTGATGCATACTGGGGCTGGAACATGGTCCCCTCATTCCATTCCATTTTCATGTGTCTTCTGTCCTTCACTGACTATGCTTGACTACCTTGAAACGTGCTCTGTGGACCAGGCTGCCCTTGAATTCAGAGATACTCTTCCTAGAACTGGGATAAAAGGTAGTCCCCACCATATCTATCAAGAAGATTTTCTTTAGTTCCTTTACAAAAGTTGGAAAATTAGCTGGCTGGGTCTTTCTTTGGTTACTACTTCTTATATTCTATTTTTTAAACTGTTTATCTTCTTGAACACAGATCTTAGCAACTTTCTACTTTCTGGTGCTTTTTATCTCCTTAAAATTTATATTTTATAATTTCTTCTAGTAAGCTTGGTACCTTTTATTATTAATCTTTATTACTTTTACCACCAATAACCACACTGAAGAGTGTATTCTATGCTGTTTTGAGATTTCCTCTGCCATCAATGCTAATTCAACACTCTTCACTTTAGCTATAGATACATTCTTGAGACAAGGACAAAAACAACCACTTTCTTCACCAAAATATTGCAATACCAGTCTCTAGACCACATACTTTCATTCTTCTCCTCTGAAAACTCTTAAACCCCATAATTCATAAATTCAAATTCGTCATCACTGTCTTCCATGTTTTGCTAGGATTGTTTGTGAAACAGTGCTTAAGGCACCCACTGATTTCCTTGCTCAATTGCCCAAAGTACATACTATCCCAAACATAATGCAGTCAGACCTAAAACACTAGTACCCAAGTCCCTGAGTACCAGCTTCTGTCTTATTTTGAGTTTTTATTGTTGTAAAATGACACCATAACCATGACAACACTTAAAAAGGAAAACATTTCATTGAGGTAGCAGTTTACTGGTTCGGTGGTTCAATCCATTGCTATCACGGTGAGTAACATGGTAGTATGCAGGCAGATATGGTGCTGTAGGAAGAGCTGAGGGTCCTACATCTTGCAGGCAACAGAAATTTGACTGAGACGTTGGGAGGTATCTTGAGCAAAGAAAACCTCAAAGGCTTTCCACACAAGTGATACAATTCCTCCAAAAGGGCCATTCCCACTTCAACAGAGCCTTACCTCCAAATAGTGCCACTCCCTATGAGATTATGGGGGACAAGTAAATTCAATCTATGACACTTCTCTTCCTCATTTTATGGCTTTTACATACTTATACCCAGTCTTTCAATATGTTCCCTGAACACTGGGGTAAAGGAGGATGAGTTATGCCATCTATAATTGAACATTTAGTCACTGATTTTTAACATTTAATCATTGATTAATCTCTGCATAATCATCACAATCTGTAAAAGATAAGTTCCTTTGAGCAAGCCTGTGAGCAACACAGATATAGCATTTAGAAGGCAGGTAACATTATAACCACTTAGCAACATCAAGAAGATTCCTAACTAGAGCCTATGATTTCCCTAGCTTTGGGATTTTGACTAGGTTTATAGTAACTGACATGATTTCCTTCCTCTGAAGCAGGCCTGACATCTAACTATTAGTCAATTGCTCTCCTCGTAGGAGTCATGCAAATGTTTCACTCTGGGCATATATTACTTGGCAAGTCAACATTAAAGTACAAACAGTCCAGTATTGTGGAAGAAAAACATCCTATTACATTGTGAGAAAACTCAAAATGAAATATAATTTTAAATCTTTGAAAAGCACTTTAGAAGATTTATTCCTTCTTCTCTCTAAAGCTAACCTCTGTAATGGCGTGACTTCACATATAGGATTTTTTTCTTTACTTACCCATCTTTGTAAGTCACAATGTTTTTGTGTTTCTGACATTTTATAACCATTCTCTTCATCCTGTTGTTCTCTATTCCTTTGGTGATTCATTTTTAATATTCCTAGAAGTTTAGATGTTATACAGATGTCTTCTTTAAGATGATAATTCAATTTTTATTTAATATCAACAGTTTTCTTTATATAGATTTACTATATATCTTTTTAATTTTACTTGTTTTTCAACATTATCATTATTATATGATGGAAATATATGTGTTGATGTAATTCTGTTCCTTAGACAATTACTTCATTTTGTGTCAAGAGTGGTTTGTCAGAATTTGCTTTGCCCTTAGGGATTCCATTTTATCAGCAGGTTTGACTCCACTTAGGATACAGGTTGATTGTGAATCTGAGTGTTTATATAAATGACACCCACCTTATGAATTTATTGGGGTAAACTGAGATTATTTGACATGAGAGGTACTAAAATTCTCAGAAAACCATGCCTATGAATGATACCCAATAACTTATAAGATATACCAGACCAAGAAGGTGATACAAATTCTTCGCTAGCACCCTATTAAAAATGAACAAAATCATGATTTCACTAAATAAAAGTATCCATAGGAACAATCAACTAAAAAGATATATGCAGAATAGAATACAAGATATCATTTTTTAGGATAAATCAGGCTCAGTATTAACATCTAAAATATAAAAACATAAAAAATTAAAGAGAAAACATTTTAAATTATCCATAATATAAATGGCTATTGAAACAAACAGTTGACAAAAGATGATAAATAGATATCCACTACACATAGTTAAATGTCCTGCCCCTTTGACCTTCAAGGAAAAATGGATCAAAACTACACTAAATTGTATCTTGATCATTGTGAATTTTAGATGTTAGGAAGAAAATAATAGAACAGGAATGGTAGCTTAGCAATTAAGAAAAATTTAAGTTCAAAGGATCTAACACCCCTTTCTGATTTTCCATGGTCCATGTCCTCCTGTGATAGACTTAAATTCACACATGTATACACAAATTCACTGAAATAGAAGATCACAATAATGAAAAGAAATATTCAAAACCAATGAGAACAAAAATTAAGAATAATTTTATACTTTTGTAGACTGCAAACCAATCTAAACTTTATAAGAAGAAGCATCAATTGTTTCTAAATCAACAGATGACAAGAGTACTGTCACATCCATTTTCATGGCAGCACTGTTAATTATAGGTGTGTTTAGAAAGCAATCCTAACATTATTTGAAAAAGGAATCGCTAAAGAAAATGTGGCATATGAACACACGGTAGCTGTTATGGCAACCATGAAGAAAAAAAATATGTTCTTTAGAGGAAAATGCATACAAATTGAAAAGACTTATAATAAGTAATTCTCTTTTGGTTATATGATTTTATTTCTTTACTTTACGAAAGTCTGATTTTTTTGTTTCCTGTCATTTGTAGATTCTATATTTTATATATATCAATATATATTGAACTCATATATGAATATTTAGAGCATGTATGAGTGTGTGTGAGAAAGAGAGATAGAGAGAGAGATAATAAGAAGATAGGAGAGGTACAACATTAGTCAGAAGTCTACTGAAAGTATTGGTGGGTTTCCATGAGAATATATTTAATAAATTAGTAGTATATGCAAGTAATATATACCATTATGTGTATGTGCATGGAAGGAAAGAATTGCCGATGGTCAGTACAATTATAAACCAAATTTCATAATATTTCCAATGACTTATGTTATGAATGTAGTACTAAATGAATATATTACAAGTTACCATAGGTTTTGAAATTAAGTTCAAAGAAGCTTACATTTTTATGAGTGCAGTAATCTTGTTGAGATAATTCGTAGGTTCAATGTTGTTTTCAATTATTGTTTTATAAATCTAAGCTCACCAAAATTCTGACAGAATACTTTAAATTTCATTACTCTATCAATTGTCTTAATCTATTCTTTAAAAATATTTGATATGCCAATATAATTATTAAGTATATTATGGTACTAAAGAAAATATAACAGGAAATACAGATGTCAAGATTAGGGACAATGTAATTTAGATTTATAAATATGTCATATGGAAACAGACGGATTAAGCTTATTGTTTTTATATAGAGATTGTGATACACGATGCATTTCATTCTTGGTGAATGCACATGGATGTGACTGCTTAAACCATTGACAACAAATAAGAATTGAATTCTCAGTCCTGTAGAAGAGATCTGTATACCATTAAAACTTCTAACAATGAATGGTTGTCCTTCTTGATTTCAAATTCAATGGGAGAATTTTGATAAAACCCCTGAAACCCCATATAAACATACATGAACTCACATTCCCAAAATAAATGGAAGATAATATTAAATGACTGAGACTCTTTCATTAATTTACAGAAATGTTAAGATTGTGATTTAAAAAAGTACGATTAATAATTACGCACTATCATCCAGTCTATATGTTGACATCCTTCCCAATGATGTAAGACTATGTATCAATGTGTCAATTTTGGATGACGTAATTGGTTTTAATGTGGTTAAATCCTATATATTAATACCTTACTGCTGTAACTTTAAGTCACTTTGTTTTAACTTACTTTTATGTCACTACAAGTGGAAGCCCAAAAATATGATCCTATTGCCATGCTGACCAAAGGTCAGAGAGCTGGGACTAACCTCTATTCCTTAAAAGTTATTATGTTTCTACCTCAAACAAAACTCCCACCTAGATTTAAATCAGTGCATTCTGCTCTATCAAGGTTATTATCAACAGGTGTGGCTAATAACCAGACCTTGTATTTCAGGAATAGAGAGGAAGATATATTTCTACCTCAAACAAAAGTCTAAGGATCCAACTGGGTGTTCCAATTCTTTTAAGGAGATAACTTTGGATTCCACCCAGGGAGTTGTTTGTTTACAGAATATTTTGGTCTACAGTGTGCACTTGCCTTGTTTTGATATAGTCACAAAATGTTTAACTATGGATGAAGCCCACAAACTTCAACTGGTCTGTTCATTTCCCTGTATCATGTTAATGCCCTTTTTGTTGTCTTTCTCCTACCTTTTGGGATATTGTAAGCAATTGGAAATTAAACTCAGGCTATTTCAGTATTCACTGAAACTCCCTCCCGATACTATTCTATGACTTTCTGTCTTATTATTTTCATGTCTTCATTTTCTTTACTATATTTTTGATTCCCAATGGCCCTAACCTGGCAAGAGATATTTTCCTCAAGTTGGTCTCCGACAACTACATAATTGGTATTAAGCATCTTTTGCATGTTTTTTCCCATTTAGTCGCTTAGTAAAACTTTGATTCTATTCTATTGAATATTTTGTACAAAGATAAACACAATTCAGACATTAACTTTAGAAATTCATTTTCTTTTCCTTTCTTTTTTTCTTTTCATTTTTTTTGTTTGTTTTTCAATAGAGGGATTCTCTGTAGTTTTGGAGCCTGTCCTGGAACTACCTCTTGTAGGTCAGGCTGTCCTTAATCTCAAAGAGATCCACCTTGGCTTCTGAGTGATGGGATTAAAGGAGTGTGCTACCCTGTCTGGCTAGAAATTCATTTTGTTATTTTACGTGAACATAAATGCTATATTCAATTACTAAAAGTCCTTTGCAAAGTTTTGTATCATTTCTATGTGTGTGAACACACAAAATCTCACCAATGTGACTAACTAAAATTTAACTAAACAAGGATAACAGCAATAGACAGGCTAAGCTGGAATGAGGAAAGTCAAGAAAACTTGACCTATACCAAACAACTAAAGGCAACAATAGAACACTAACAGAAAAACAAATATTCTTTTGTCTTTCCAGGATAAGAACAGGCGAATTGGTTATCCAAAACCAAATGATCATCCCTAAAAGTATGCAAACAAATAACATTAAACACACTGAGCAGTCTGTATTTAGGAAATACATATGTCTACAAATAACACTATCAAAAATAAGTTAAGAAAATGATGAGAAAACTTATTCTGACTACATAAATCCTATCTACTAACAGATTCAATGAGAATGAATAGGAATCCATGCCTAAGGTTGATTATGCATAATATATTCAAACCTGTGATCACATAGAGGGCTTAAGTTATGTTCAATGGATCATGAAACAGCAAAAACATCTATAAGTGGGGAAGAATTTTGATAGAGGAATTAAGTTTTAATAAGATTAGGGAATGTATTACACACATGTAGAAAAATGTCAAAGAAAATTTTAACTAAAATGTTTTATTAGACATACAACATTGACACTAAATCAATTTGGTTAGTGATTTTTAAGAAAAGTCATGCTATACTAACTTTCAAAAGTAGCAAAGGGAGGTCATAACAGTCAGTAACATTTCAAAGGGGAAATGCATGTGTAACAGTCTATGTGAGAACTATGGTTGCAATTTAGTCACTTAACATAAATCTATTGTACTGTTCTAATTAATAATCTTCTCAGAGCTGCAATTACATCCTTGTTCCTAAGGCTGTATATCATGGGATTGAACATGGGAGTCACAATGGTATAAAAAAGAGAAAGGAGTTTGTCACTTACTGCAGAATGTATTGACTTTGGCATTAAGTAGGTAATAGATGCAGAGACATAAAACAAAAGCACCACCACCAGATGGGAAGAACATGTGGAGAAGGCTTTTGCCCGTCCTTGAGCAGTGGGCAGTCTCAGAATGGTGGCAATGATTTTGCTATATGAGGTCAATATTAATAAAAAAGGGATTGCAGCAAGCAAGACAGTCACTAAAAAGACAAACAGTTCAATAAGAGAAGTATCTCCACAGGCCAGCTTAAGTACAGGGGGTATGTCACAGAAGAAGTGATCTATCCGGTTAGCATTGCAGAAATGTAGAGAGAATATCTGACAGGTTTGCCCTAGCTGGAAAGGCAATCCACTGAGCCAGGAACCCACTGCAAGCTGTGTGCATTTTGTCTGTTTCATGACCAGAGGATAGTGCAGAGGGTTGCAGATAGCTACATAACAGTCATAAGACATCACAGCCAGGAGAATACTGTCTGTAGTTGCCAGAATTAGAAAGAAACACATTTGTGTGGCACAGGCCAGAAGAGAAATGCTTCTGTCCTGGGTCCAAATGCTGTACAGAATCCTAGGCAGAGTGACTGAAACATAACAGATTTCCAGAAAAGAAAAATTAGTCAGGAAAAAATACATGGGTTTGTGTAGTGTAGGATCAATTCTGGTTATCACAATAATGAAGCTGTTTCCAATTATGATAGTCACATACATTATGGAGAACATACCAAATAGAAAGCCCTGGAGGTTTGGACGGTCAGAGAATCCCAGGAGGAGAAACTGTGTCACTGTGGAAGTATTTTCCTCTGCCTTGATGTCTGCGTGTTTCATCTGTGGGGATGATTCAATCAGAATTGCACTTCCTTTTACTCAGTATTATTTTATCATACAGAAATTGATATTGTCATATTCACAGATTTTTAATTTCTGCTTACAAATATTTGTATATATATTCATAATATATATATATATATATATATATACTGATGAATTTATAATTTGTCCTAACATATACTCTTTGGCACTAATTATATGTTTGAAATAAATGCTATTGTTTTAACCTCTTTCTACTGAGTGATTAATAAATATTCTTATTAATGGCATGATGACACATAATATTTTAAATATTTATCTAAGTAACCAATGTGACAATTTTAGAATTATTTAATTTTCAGTTGGCTCTTTAATACCAAAATTGTTTTCTTTTATTATGATAAAAATTCTCTATTTACACAGATCTCTGTGAGTTCGAGACCAGCCTGGTCTACAAGAGCTAGTTCCAGGACAGGCTCCAAAGCCACAGAGAAACCCTGTCTCGAAAACCAAAAAAAAAAAAATAAAATAAAATAAAAATCTCTATTTATATATTAATTATCTAATGAAAAATATATTCAATGTTCTAGTATGTTTTTTAAAGCTCAATTTATCCTGATATTCCTCTATAAATGCTCTTTCATTGAAAAATTCATGATAAACTGGACCATATTTGATAAGATTCTATTTTACATTTAAATTTTGTAAGTTAGTTGTAATATCTATGCATTCAGAATTTACATTTTTACATCTGTGGAATTCTTTGACACCATAGACAAATCAAAAGATATAGTAATTAACACATTTTTGACAAATGGTACTTACTCTCTAGTTTCATTTGTTTCTGGCTCAGCAGTCCAAACCACAGCCTTATGAATCCTAGAAGGAAGATATTTCCAAGATATTTCCTCAGCTCCTGTAGGCAAGTTATAAACACAAATTACTAAAACAAACTTTCTCAAATAATTCACCTTCCCGCTCTGTCTCTACCTCTCTATCTCATATCTGCAGGTGTGAGGTGTCTCATCTATAAATCTCTAGATTCTCATTTTCACGCTATGAAATAAATTCAGCAGAAATTTCAAGTAACTACTGGCATTTTGTTTAATTTAAAATCTTCATAAATATTAGCTGTTCTCACATTTGAAGCAGTGGTTTTCATTCATTTAGATAGTGTGTCATTAATTAAAACCATTAATATACACTGTATTGTATTTTACTAATGAACTTTAGAAAATGAAATTAATATGCAAACAAAAGAAGATATAGACTTTAAAAAAATATTATTGAGATGGGCTTGTGAGTTTTGTCTTTATGGTCTCATTTATGGTCTTTTACATATATAATTGCCTTGTTTTTTGAAGAGTTTTCTATAAAAGATTCTGTGGAGCCAAATGAAAATATGCAATAATTATAACATTTTCAGATTCACTTCTGATAGATATTGACACTCTGCCACTAGAACCAGTTGCGATTATTGTAGGTGTCAAGGCCACATCTGTGATCTTCACTAGACATTTCATTCTTTATCGTAGATAGGTGGAGTTTTATGATATATGTTCCTGAGATGTCATATCACTGAAACATTTAAATACATGCCTAACAGAGAATAATAATTGAATACACCTTACCAATTACATGTTGATTTTGGTGATGAATTAAGGATCATAATCATCATATATCATCAATTGTCGGAAACAGTGTAAAGCCAAACACAAATAGTTTTTGAAACAAACCAAAATAAACAATTAATTTTTTAAATTACTTCTTGTAATTTTATCCAAATGCTGATTTAAAAAAATGTAAAAATAAAAGAAGTCAAACTTGTTAGTCAAATCCAGTCTACGGTCTTAGGAATTAGATAAGTTATAATTCTTACCTTGATTTATTGACATACAATAATAAAAGGTTGAGGAAGTTTCTTTTTCTAAGATCAAGAGTTTTCTTTTATTTGAAACAGAGTTACAACACCTCCCAAAATATATTCCCCTGTCATAACGAACTATTCTAGTTAACAAGGATTGTTTGCTAACAAGGGAAAACTTTTTTCCCGTGTTAGTTTCTAAATGTAAAGAACCCTTTTGTCCTACCAGTCATGAATTTAGCATTAGAAGAACCGCAAATTAAATTAACACATACACACACATATATTTCTTAACAGTATCTGAAAAGAATACTGATTAAATAAATATATATATTTACTGACTATAAATACATTGACTATATATACATATTTATTCATTATTTATTTCTGTTATTATTAATATATATGTACTGACTAAATATATGTGTAATGAATATTTGTTTTTGTTATTATTAAAAAATACTAGAGTTGCAAAAGGAAAGAAGTTGGTAACTATAGTTTTGTAGTACTGAAGAAATCAGTGGGATCTGATACATCCATAAGTGTATCTGCATTTTATATAAGCAAGACATTTACCATGACTGAAAGTCTGTACTATCTTAGAATAGATTAAAATGTATTTTTGACACAGCAAATTTAATGATACTTTGACATCTTCAATATGTCTTTCATTCAAAAGCATACTGCTGAGAATATACACATTTGATCTCATCTGACAAAAATAAAGAAACAAGCCAACAAATAATAAATAAATAAATAAATACAATTGCCAATGTTCTGTCATTAACTATTTGAAACAAGGACATATGTAGAATTCTAAGTAACAATATTACACCAAAACTAGCTACAAATCTTCAACTTCCAAATGAATTGTCTAGCTGGACTACCATTGGTGGGCTAGTATTCTCAAGTCTTGACAGCAATTGCATTTAGATGTCACATCCAGAGGTTCACCTAGTCATTGATTGAGCTCCCCATCAATGATTGCCCTTTTTGATTCCTTATTCATGAGGAAAGTTTGGATCAAAACTCCAAAGACCCCATTTAAACAAACATGAACTTATATTCACAAAATAAATGGAAGTAATATTAAATGACTGAGACTCAATCGTTAGTTTACAAAAAGGTTAAGATTGTGATTGGAGAAACTATGATTAAAAACCATGCATTATCATCCAGTCACATGCTGACATCCTTCCCAATGATGGAAGACTATGTATTAATTTGCCGATTATAAATAATGCAATTTGCTTTAATGTTGTTAAATCTTAGACATTAATAGCATACTGGTATAATTGTAATTCACTTTGTTTTTCCTTACATTATGTCACCACCTAATTGGTATTAAGCATCTTTGACATGTCTTTTTATATTTAGTATTTTAGTATACATTAGCAAACCTAATATATATGTTTAAGCAAATTTTATATTTTTCAGTCTTTATAAGGCTCTAATAAGTGTTTCAGATCATAATATTAAGTTTGTCCGCTTAAATTTGTATCTAAAATTTCAAAGAAATGAATTCTTAATTTTCTTTCAGTTACTCGTTATTACCATTGGTATTTTCTATTATTTTTTAACAATTTGTTATTATCTTCTGAAATTAATATTAATGAGTTAATATTTCATATTTATTCCTAAAATGTCTTGTAAATGATTTTTATTCATGAAAATGTCTTTTTTATTCAATATTTTCTGTCTCATAATTCTGAACAAATAATATTTTATTACAATACCTTATTATCATCTTTAATGTTATTAAAATGTTTCTTTGAACTTTCAAATAAATTTCAAGGGTAAAATCTTGTGCTCAGACACATATTCACCTTAAGACAAAATTGGAAGGCAACTACTTCATAGAAGTGAGTTTTCTCTTAGCACTATTAACTTTACCAGAATTCTGCTTTCTTTTCTCTGGAACCAAGGTGGGTTAAAATAATTTGATCTTATAATAATGACCATACTAACTTATCTCTCCTGAACATTCAGCTCTACCTTATGGGGCCTGCACATAACCTTCACACTAGTTCTTTGTGGATATAAACTAGGACAATTGCTTTTCTCTTGTAGTAACATCAATCACAGAGAAGCCTTGAATTCATTCTGACCTGCTAGAGTAAATCACCCAAAGCATCAAACTAGTTTTGGTCAGCTAGACGCTGTCAACAATATGTTCAATATATTGAATGGGTTCCCAGATGCTTGGGAATTTTAAGTTTCAACATTTTAATTTAAATTTCAGACTTACTTATGGTGAATTTTCTAATCTCTTAGCTCTCAGTCAACACAAACTTTTTAGATCCCAGGGGTTCAGTTGGTTTCTGTGATGTTCATTCTACATTTTGATCAACTCTTACACATAGTTAGAATTCTAGAAGTTATGATACCTTCATATTATGCATGACAAACCTTTACATGAATACCTAACATGAAATGAGTTGATGATACTGATGATAATAGTATTTAATCCTTTAGTATTACATATTTAAAAGGAAAAGAGATGTCACAAGAACAGGAAGATATTTTTAAAAAATATTTGAAATTTACCATAAATAGATAAATCTGTTTTTCTTTTAGTTTTCAAAACTAACAATATCTCAAGTATTGAAGCAAGTAACTGTTTCAATTGTTCTTTGCATCATGTTAAAGCAGACTTTTGTCTTTTTCCTCTTTGTAATAAGGTTTTAAAGTGTATGGAAAATAACTTGGGTATATTCAGCATTTAGTATTCACTGAGTTGCCCTTCTTTTACTATCCTTTGTCTCTGTGATTCTTATCTCTGTTCCTCCTACTTAACATTTTCTAATCCTTACGCTCCTATCCTGGGACATAGGAACCCACCACAGTTAAGATCTCCTCAGAAGTCACCCCATAATGGTGGCCCCTAACATTGGTCAAATCTTTTATGGCTAAATAATTTTTGCCTGACTACCCTGTATGAAAGGTGCTATTAATATGTAAGCCATATTTACCTTTCATTGTAAAGTCCAAAAGATCAATATTTATAACTTTTATTCAGATTTTAAGTTCTGAGTGTCACTCAGCTTTGAATTTAGAATGTATAAAATAAGCTCTCAGATGATCATCCTGGATGGACTAACTCCTGCAGGGAAAAACAATTTTTTTCACTAGCATTGATAATCAAAAGATCTAAGGAGTATATGTATTTCTATAACTAAAATTATATCTTTTGTAGAAAGGGTATCAACTGCAGATAACTTTGAGCTGTTCCAAAATCATTGATCTCTTCACTGATTGTCCTTATCAATTTGATGTTATTTGCTTCATTTTGTCTGCCACATGAATTAGTTCATGAGGGTTTATGCATACATTTCTTATTATGTTCTTATATATCATATTAATTCTTATTTTGTATATATACCTGCATTATAGTTTTCTGGAGTCATTTATATATTTCTATATTAATAAGTATTTGGTCAAGTATTTAGTAAATGAACACGTGGAACAACATTATTTTCATCTACTCTTACAGAAATTGCTCATATCAGTTATTTTCAGAATTTATTGAGTAAGTTCTATATTAATCATAATTAATTTAAGGAGAAAGGTGAAATTTTCAGCCAACAGAAGGCAGACCACCAGACATATATAAAGACTTAAGTGAGATTGGTGTTCCACATGTTAGTTCTAAAGCATATGTACAAGTTTGCATAGAAAAGAAACCTGAGAATTTCTGATGCTGGGAATGTAAAGTTGTAATTTTTTGTCCATTGTACAATTTTTCATATTAAATGTTAATGGACTAAAACCAACGATAAAAATGTGGAAGTGAATTAACTGAAATTATAATGAATAGAAACTAGTAAGCAAGATTTCACAGTACAAAGGTATAATTTTACAGGTCCAAATATACAACACAAAAGTTTTCATTTTTCTGTACTACATGACATAATTCATGTAAACATTCATTCAACTATTTAATTCAATAGACAACTAATCATAGAGAAAATTATGAAAAACTTTATTCATTCCATTGAAGATATAAGATATTATGTTTTCTAAGTTTATTCAGTCAAATATTTTCCTCAAAAACTGCTTCCTTCAAGAGACATACACAGAAAATGCTATTTAGTTTTTAATTTACAACACTTTTTTTTTCTCTCAACAACTGTGAGATGTTCTTCTGTATATGTGTTGCTTTTATTGGTTAATGAATAAAACTGCTTTGGACTGTGGCAGAGCAGAATATAGCCAGGCTGGGAGAGACAGAGAGTAGATGGATTCAGGGAGATGCCATGTAGCTGCAAAGGACACCTCTGGGACCTTACCAATAGGCCACAGAATCTTGGTGATCCACAGATGAATAGAAATGGCTTAGTTTAAGATGTAAGAGCTAGTTAGGAATACACTCATAGGCTATTGGCCAGGCAGTTTTGCAATTAATATAGTTTCTGTGTCTGGGCAGTTGGGAAAGGAATGAGCAGTCCCCATTTACAAAATGGCACCCACCATTTGGAGCATGGATCCACATTAGATCAACAAAAAAGCTTAAAAAAAAGAGGACCTTTAGACCAACAAAAGTGAGAGCAAGAAACAGTCTCTTGATAGCTGCATTTTTTCACATAGGCTCTGTTTGCTGGTGCCAAGCAAAGGTGCCTCTCTTTTCAGAGTTGGCTTCCTGGTTCGTGCTGGTTTGTGTTAGAGGCAGGATTAAATCTGGAACAAGGTAGTAAAGATGACAAAATAAATATTAAATATAATAGAGCAAAAATTAAGCCACATAAAGATGGAATATGCACAGAGAGTCTGAATTATGCATATTATTGTGCTTTTTAATTTTTTTTTAACTTCAGAGAGACATTTGTTTCTAGGGGCTGCTAAACTGTACCATCATAAAGGTATTTTGTCTTCAAAATTTGTGTCTAAGGATAAGTTACTTTGGAAAAAGGTTCTACACTTGCTTCCAAAAAAGATGAGAACCTATCGATTCCTTTGTGGCTAATGTGATTTGATGTAATGACACCCACTGAAAGGTCTATGAACCTTAAAATTACTTTGCCCAACAAACAACAGGAAGCAGTTTATAGAAAACTACAAACAAATTCCCAAATGACTGTTTATAAATATTTGTTTCCATTTAAATGGGATTTATTATAAGTAATTAATGGTCATAGTTTCTAAAAATATATATAAGGGAATATAATATATAGAGATGAATACATTATATTGGTATTGACTTTGGTTTATTGATACAAACTTAAGGTCAATTTTGTTATATGCATATTTCTACTCTTGTTTGATGGAGGAAGGTCATTGGCTAATAAAGGAACTGCCTTGGCCCATTTTATTGGTTGAAAGATAGGTGGGAGGAGTAGGCAGAACAGGACGCTGGGAGGAAGAGGAAGTGAGCTCAGTCTCGACAGCTCTCCTCTCGGGAGCAGACACCTGAGAGAGACGCCATGCCCCGCTCCCGGGATGAAGCTCCGACCCAGGATGGACATAGGCTAGAATCTTCCTGGTAAGCGCACCTTGGGGTGCCATACACAGATGATTAGAAATGGGCTAAATTAATATATGAGAATTAGCCTAGAAGAGAATGGGCCAAGCAGTGTTTAAAAGAATACAGTTTGTGTGTTGTTATTCCGGGTATAAGCTAGCCGAGCAGGCGGCCGGGGTGCTGGGAACGCAGCCCCGCCACCCCCAATTACTACAGAATGGCGCCCCACGTGATGGGCTAAACCCACTTAAAAAACCTGAGAAGGCTTAAAAATAAGGGAGAGAGAGTTTAACACAGATTTTTGCTGTTTGTTGGTGGTGTGCTGTAGAGAGATTTCCTGATTCGGCAACAGTAGCAGAAAAACGCTGTGTCATTTTAAAGCGCGACTTCCTGGGGCTGTGCCGCCATTGCAATCTCTGTCTGGCTCCTGTGGGAGACAGAGCTTTTGAATAGAGCATTTGGAGTAAAGTGCTACGATTTGTTTGATGGCAACTAGACTCGCTGTGTTCTTGGGTCTGCTCTGCTTGTGAGAGGCAAGCATGCGCTTTCATCTAAGAGAGGCTTCCTGACTCAGCTTTATTTGCAAAGCCTGCAGCTCATTAAGAGGTCCTGCCACGAAACACTTAAATGGTGTTGACGAAAAGCTGAACACATGCTTTTTGGTTTTCAGCCATAGCAGGAAAAAAGCTGCGCCGTTTAAAAATGCCGGCTTTCTGGTCTGTCCTGCCAGGGCAAACTCTGACTCTTTTATGCAGGCGGTTCCTGCGGTTTGCAAGCACAGGCTGCTGAAGCTTGCTTGCTGGCTACAGCCAGTACCTCAGCCATGAGGCTGGAAAGCTAAGGAATGGGCTGGATCCAGCCGGCAAAGCCACGCCTTTAATCCTACTGATATTGCTTGGTAAATTAAAGACTCGTGTGGTCAGAAAAAGAGAGATATACAGTAAAGAGAGATTCAAAGACAAAGAAAATTTCTAAATGGTTTGAAGTGTGTTAAAAATATATGCAGACTAAAATTTAAAGTTCTTAAAGTAACAAAAAAAAAGGAAGAGAGTTGTTGTGTGTGGTACACACCTTTAATCCCAACACTTGGTAGGCAGAGGGAGATAGACCTCTGTGACTTCAAGGTGTGGTAGCACACGCCTTTAATCCCAATGCCTGGGAGGCAGAGACAGGCGGATCTCTGAGAGTTCAAAGACAGCCTGGTCTACAAAGTTACTTCAGGTCAAAGATACAGAGAACCTATCTCAAAAAGCAAAAAGTTAAAAGTAAAAATAAACAAAATAGAGGTTAAAATAAAATGAACAAAGATGGAAAATACACAGAGAATTTTGATACTGTATGCTATTATGCTCTCTTTGAATTGTTTGAATGCTGAGGAAGGAGCAACAGATGCTAAAAGATATTTATTTATAAATGCTGCTGAACTAATCCAACATAGATATTTTGATGCCTTGACATTGAAATTTGGAGCTAAGGACATGATGCTTTGGAAAGGAGTTTCTTATTTTGTTTTCACAGAGGATGAGACGCTGTTCATTTCTTCTATTCCGATTTGGTATGATGGACCACATCCTCCTGAATGGTTCCTGTGCACGCCTTCAAAAAATTGCTTTGCTCAACTGCCAACTGAGATGAAACTAGCACACAGGTTATACCATGAAAGACCTAATTAACGACGCCCCCATTCAGCAGGAAGCAGTTTGGAGAGAAAAAACTGCGCCCATATTCCCAAAAAATGTTTATAAATGTTCTTTTCCATTTAAAGGGGGATATGATATAGGTATGAATAATTTGCATTAGCATAGATTTTGCTTTATTGATAGAGATTTACGGTCAATTTTGTTATATGTATATGTATTTCTGATATTGATTAAGGTATTTTGATTGTGTAGTTCACTAAAATGTAATGTATAATTAGGAAATATAAGTTGTTAATAGATAATCATAAATAATAGTCAAGTTTGTAGTCATGTTAGTTAATATTTTCTAGATGTGCGTAGATATATTTTAGATAGACATTCTTCATGTCTTTCAAAGATTACAGAATAGGAGATTTAATGTTTTAATAACTGAGGACTTTTCATGACAATGAGACACTCTGCTCCTGGCAGCACCAATGTACTTCAAGAGGAAGATGGGCATCGAAGAGGCACCTTATGGAGTTTGATAGCCATTTGGGCAAGAAACTCTCTTGCCTGGACTATTGCATAAACTGGACACAGAGAACCCGCAGAGAGAGGACTACTGAACTTGCCTAAGGTGAGATGATCTTTCGGGGTTCCTGATTCATGAAAGAGTCTGGGAGACATTCTGCAGGACACAATAGATAGTGACTGAACTGACTTTGAATTTTCCTGCTTTATGGAAATGTCTGCTGGATACCATGGGCCTGAAGGCTGAAGATGGATGCCCCAACGGTACAGAGGAACTTTGGGTGACTGTCCGGGCAGCGAGATGTCTCTGTCATTTCTAGAGTTTTAAAAGTGGCTTTTTTCTTGTTTGCTTAGGTAGTATTGTATCTTTCTGGAGTCTTTGATGGAGTCAAGAATAGTTAGTTATAGTTTTCCTTAGTTATGATAAAGATTATTGTAACTTTTACTTGATAACTGTTTTGTTATATGTAATTTTGCTTTGTTAAAGTTAAAGCCTTTTTTTTTTTGTTTAAACCGAAAAAGGGGAAATGATGGAGGTAGGTCATTGGCTAATAAAGGAACTACCTTGGCCCATTTTATTGGTTGAAAGATAGGTGGGAGGAGTAGGCAGAACAGGACGCTGGGAGGAAGAGGAAGTGAGCTCAGTCTCGACAGCTCTCCTCTCAGGAGCAGACGCCTGAGAGAGACGCCATGCCCCGCTCCCGGGATGAAGCTCCGACCCAGGATGGACATAGGCTAGAATCTTCCTGGTAAGCGCACCTTGGGGTGCCATACACAGATGATTAGAAATGGGCTAAATTAATATGTGAGAATTAGCCTAGAAGAGAATGGGCCAAGCAGTGTTTAAAAGAATACAGTTTGTGTGTTGTTATTTCTGGCATAAGCTAGCCGAGCAGGTGGCCGGGGTGCTGGGAACGCAGCCCCGCCGCCCCCAATTACTACACTTGTTTAAGGTGTTATCTTTATAGAACTAATTTAAAAATGTCAGGTATAATTAAAAATTATGGACTAGTAGAAAGTAATTTATAATAGTCAAACTTTATCATGGTTGCAGCACACCGCACCCGTCTGTGCTCTATGTGCCATCATACAGTTCATGAACCAGGAAAAGGGGCTGGTGATTAAAACACAGAAACACACAGACAGAGACACAGGTCAACCTTGAAACAGGAATGCCTCAAAAATGTCCTCTTTATTGTGTCCAGGGGTAGCTTATTTAGGGATAGCCATGCCCCAGCTAAATGCACCAGAAACCATTGTCCTGCCATCAGGAACTCCCGAGAGTCTCGTGCTTAGAGCAGCTGTAGGCACTCAGATCAGAGGAAAAGAAGTTGTTTAAAAGAAATTCAGAATCTGGGGGTTCACAGCTCCCAACATTTCACCGCCTTCATATATATAATTAGAAAAATGTAGAGCAGCTAAGCACATGCAAATCCCACAAGAAATCCAACTGCTCTTATAAACTGAAAAATACTCTAGCAAACATGCTCATTCTACAGTCAACATGAATGATATTAAATGCTGGTACAAGATAGTCACAGCAGCCATCTGACTGACAAAAATTTCAACTGCCATGAAGGAGGCTGCAGCAGTGACAATAGCGTACCTGTGGTGATCCCAAAGTCTCTAGGATGGCTTGACAGTTCCTCCTGCCTCTGCCTCCTTCAGCAAATCCTATCAGCGTGCTCCACCACAACAGGCCCGGGCAGCAGGTAGGCTAGGAGACCTTATGCAGCTACTTCTCGAGGGAACCACTTAATGGGCTCCACATTTAGGGAATTTGGACTTCACCAACCTGTCTGGCTTCTTCGTGCTAAGTGGGCGCACTGCATTCTGGGGGATATTTTAAATCGTTACATCCATATTTTTGCATCAACATTTCAGGGGATCTCAAATCCTTATATTACACCAACATTTCACATCAAATGCTTTGCAGTTCTCAGAGTCAAATGTCTTTTTCAGTCCAGAACACAAAAGACAACACAACCAACAAACACCTTTTATCTTTTTGAGCAGTATAATTCTGTCTTTTGGAGGCTTTCAATTCACCCTCCTGCCTCCTCTTTATCTGAGGAGTGTCCCTCAGAGCATCTCTGGGGATGAAAACACATGCTCTTTTCTCTTTTAAACTTTTTTTTTCTTTTCCTTTCATTCTTTCTGTACTCCTTTTACTCTGTGCTCTATGCGCCACCATACAGTTCGTGAACCAGGCAAGGAGCTATAGATTGAAACACACAAAGACACAGAGACAGAGACAAGGGTCATCCTTGAAACAGGAATGCCCCAAGAATACCCCCTTTATTGTGTTCACGGGCAGCTTATATAGCCATAGCCATGCCCCAGCCAAGAGTACCATAAACCATTCCTCTGCCATCAGAAACTCCCGAGTGTCTCATGCTCAGAGCAGCTGTAGGGACTCACATCAGGGGAAAAAAAAGTTGTTTACAAGAAATTCAGGATCTGGGGGTTCACAGCTCCCAACAATGTTAGTTACAGTTTCCAGATATACAAAAATGTATTTCAGTTAGATAGTCTTCAATACTTCAAAGATTACAGAATATGGCATTTAAAATGTCTTACGAATGTAGACTTCTCTCAACAGTGAGACATGTCTACTTCTGGCAGCACCTACCTACTTCAAGAGATGATGGGCACTGAAAAGGCTCCTTATGGAGTTGGTTAGCCATTGGTGCAAGAAACTGCTCTTGCCTCTACTATTTAATGGTATGTTTTATGATTTGGACATGCAAGACCCACAAACAATGACTGCCGCACTTGTCTAAAGAAGGTGAGAAAGTCCTTCAGGGTTCCTGCTCCATGAAAGAGTCTGCCAGACATTCCCCAGGACAAAGAAGAAAGTGACTGACAAACTGCCAATATACATGAAACAATTTTTCAACTTTTCTTCTTCATGAAAATGTATACTGGATACTGTGGGCCACTAGGCTGAAGATGGATATCCCCATGTGTCAGAAGAACTTTCGGGTGAATTCCTGGCAGGGAGATGTCTCTGTCAATTCTAGAGTTTAGGAACTTTCTTACACTGCACTTCTTATTTACTTAGGTAATATTATATCCTTCTGGGGTTTTTGATCGAGTTGAATAATAGTTATAGTTTTCCTTATTTAGGATAAAAGATAAATTATATATGAAACTTTAGACTCATAAAGAAATATTGAAATGGTAATTCTTGCTTGATAACTACCTTGTATATATAATTTTACTATGTTAAAACCTCCATTTAATTTAGGCAGAAAATGGGAGATGATGTGGGATGTTCCTCTCTATATGTGCAACTTTTCTTGGTTAATGAATAAAGCTCCTTTGGTCTATGGCAGTGAAACACATATCCAGGCTTGAATTCATACATATAGAGAGTAGGCAGAGTCAGGGAGATGCCATGTAGCTGTGGAAAGAAAAAGATACTGCTGGAATTTTACCTGTAGTCCAAAGCCTCCTGGTGATACACAGATTAATAGATATAAGATCTAGCTAGAAATGTGAATAGACCAATGGCTAAGCAGTGTTGCAATTAATATAGTTCCTGTGTGATTATTCCTGTCTGGGTGGCTGGAAAACAAACAAACAGTCTCTATTTACAAAGTGTATGAATAGAATTGAAGATAGGTAATAAAAATTTCATTTCTTCAAAGCCCATTAGGTAAATCTTGCCTTTCTCCTGATTTCATTGGAATTACTTTGAGTTTCTCTCCATTTAAGTTGATGTTGGCTATGGGTTTTCTGTCAACTGCTTTTATTATGCTAAGGTACATCCCTTACATTTTTATGTCTCCAGGACTTTTATCTTGATGGGTACTGTAGAAATGCTCTTTTCTACATCTAATGAGATGATCATGTATTGTGTTTTTCAAGCTGCTTATATGGTGGATTACATATACTGAGTATGTGTCTTAAGTTATCATTCCATTTCTGGGATGAAGCTTTCACAGTAATGTTGGATAATCTATTTGATAGGCTGTTAGATTCAGTTAGTAAATACTACTGGTTTTTCAAGACAGCGGTTCTCTGTGGTTTTGGAGCCTGTCCTGGAACTAGCTCTTGTAGACCAGGCTGGTCTCGAACTCACAGAGATCCGCCTGCCTCTGCCTCCCAAGTGATGGGATTAAAGGCGTGCGCCACCACCACCTGGCCAGAGAAATGATTTTTAATGTATATCCATATATTTCTCTGGTTTTCCTAAATTTTGTTCCCAAAATTTGTTTCCCAAATTTCTGTTTCCCTTTTTATCTCTATTTTAATTAATTTGCATATTTACGATAATTTAGTTAATTTGTCTCAAAACTTATTAATCTTATTAATTTTTTTTAAAGAACCAACTTGTTTTCATTGAAAAATATGTATGAATATGTACACACACACACACATATATATATATATATAGTATGTAAGTGTTTTTCTATATTATCATTTTCAGTACTATGTTGAAAAAGTATAGCAAACTACTTCTTCAAGTGGTTATTATTTTTTTGCTTCTATATCATTTAATTGTGCCATTGTTATTATCAGATCTCCCCTTTTGACTTTATTAATTTATTTTAGGCACTTAATAATATGTTTTCTTAGAACTGTGTTTATCATATCCCATAGGTTTTGAAAAAGGTTGTATTTATCTGTATATTTAATAATACTTTTAAAATATTTTTTCTTACAATCAATTTGGATCATTTAACCCTGTTTCTAACCCCTCTAAGATTCAATCCACCTATTTGTCTCTTAAAGATAAAGATAAATGCTCTTTGGTGTTATTCCTTCTATATACAAAGCTTCTCTAAGATTGTCACAAAAATTCTGGCTTTCCTTTTTGCAGTATATTTTAGCTGAAGACAGAAATAATTTATTTTTATAAATATCGTTGATAATATGTGTTTTCTGGTATACTGATTAATAAAAATGAGAAAATCAGCTGGAAATCACCTTGAATAGTTATTAATTATTACTTTCCGGAAATCAAACCAACTCATATGTCTGTACTAGGCCCAACAACAATAACAACATCCCATTTGTTATTTATCATTTCATCATACACGATAGTGATATCTATAACATCTATATTTATATATGTAGTGAATCTATAAGATCATAGATATTCCAAACACATTTTTAATCTTAAAAGTATACTATATTTAAATATAAGTAAATCATATGACTGTTTATATATAAACTGTCTAGCTTTATCTTGTTTTACTAACATAGTTATCTTCATTTCATGTCTTATTATTTTCTCATTTTTATCATTTTTGTTATCATTTGCTATAATATCATGTGTATTTTATATTTTTTTTAAAAAAAATTAGAGACAGAATTTCTCTGTGTATCCCTTGCCATTCTGAAACTTGCTCTGTAGGCCAGGCACTAGCCTTGATCTCATAAATCCACCTGCCTCTGTCTCCTTAGTATTGGTTATAAAGGTATGAACCACCTCTGCCTAGCTAATAACTTCTTAACAAACAAGAATAAGATTTATACATAAATGAACCTCCTTGATGATAACAATGACAGAAATACCTACATACCTTTACTAGGTGAGGGATGAGGACAAGCTATTGATTAAAGTGTGACTACACATCATTTGCCAGCACTGGTTGAAGTTTCTATTGTTCTTACATGAATGTAAAACTGTCAGTAGTTTTTTTTTTCATTTTCATTTATCAATCTAATGGTGATGTACATGTCTTATTTTGTTTTATTTCTATTGGGGATAAATCTGCTAAGCCTCTCATGGTTCAGAAGGACCACTATAGCAGGCAAAAATCTGACTAATAGGGTAGGTATGAGGATAAAATAAAAATAAATTGACTTAGGTAAATTTTTTTCTGTCATGTCATGTTTATTCTTTCCGTGGCTACTCAAATGCCCACTAGGTATTTCTTACAGTTCTACCCATCCCACACGGTTTCCAGGTTATCCACAGACAGTTAAGAAGAACGTATTTCACAGAATCACAAGGACTGGTGGATCTCACATGAAGACACCTTGCATCACAGAACGTGCATGACTGTGAAACTTGGCAGATACTTGTAGGATTAATTAAGATGTGATACAAAATTCTAAGAAGTTATTGTTTACTAATCACATTTTGAAGTGTAATTAGAAGTTTATAATTAATAATTGCAGAAAAACACAATGATTGCTTTTGCATTTTCTGAACACTTGCTTCCTTCCCTGGCTGCTGGGAACACAGTGTTGGTAACCACAGCAACCTGCGGGTTTGCAACTAAGGCAAGGTGCTTGACTTCCATCAGCATCTAGCTGGCTGAGTTCAAATGAGTCTAAAGACAAAAACAGTTAATTTCCTGGGCTATGATCTTGTGGTAATTGAAACCAACGTGAAGAGTAAATACTGAATACTAGTAACTTGCTAGGCTAGAGCAAAAGACCAGTAGAGTATACCTTCCTGAGTTTGCTGACAGAGGGGCCAACCAGATGTTCTCTCTCTCTCTCTCTCTCTCTCTCTCTCTCTCTCTCTCTCTCTCTCTCCTCACTCTCTCTCTCTCCTCAGTGGATGCTGCTTAGTACTCTTTTCTTTGTGGAAGTCCTTTCATAGGGTATGTGTGTTGGACTAGTTTTATGTAGATTTGTATATGAGGGCAAAGGTTTAGTCAAGTGAATGCTTTCACACAATTGCTTCTTGGTATGGAAAAAGTTATGATTTATACACTCCTGGGACATTATGGAAGAGAGAAACATCATGATATTACAAGAATTTTACAGAATTAACAGTGACTTGTCAAAGAAACAGGTGTTCCCTGAATTCTGCGTTCGGGTTCTCCACCAGATCATATTCTTGTGGATTTGTCTATTGGCCTGTTAGGTGTAATTTTGCTGTAGAGTCTTGTGGGCTCTCCACATATTTCCATATTGCTTATTATTACTGGGAAAATTATTTTTTGTTTTTTTGAAGTATAAAATTATTTATTGACTGATTTACATTTAAAAAATTATTGTCTAACATACATTATTTCCCACCATGAGACAATAACTGTACATTTAAGCATTTTTTCATTATTTAAAAAAAATTGACCTTCTCCTAAAATATACACTCCTGGTCTAGCCTTGAATGTCCTATAAACTTTTGTCCTCTTATTCTTATTCTTGAATGTGTGCCTTCTAGTGTGTTTGTGTGTGTGTGTGTGTGTGTGTGTGTGTGTAGATGTCTATGGCAGATTAAATTTTTTTGTGTGTTTTCATGTGTTTGTGTGTGCGAATGCCAGGGATCAACATTGAATATAGCCTTCAGTCATGCTTAATCTCATTGCTTGTTTCCCCTTTTATTGAAAGCGTACTATGTTCTAACATTCTTTATCCTGATTATAATTCAATACTCTCTAATCTTTCAATACTATCCCTATATCATAGCCCATAAAGATCCAGTCCACTTATTTCTCTCATTACAAAGAAAACACGTTTATAAATGATAAGAATAAAATATAATCTAATAATATAAAACAAAAACTAGTACATTAGAGTTGGTCAAGACAAACAAGCAGAGAAAAAGAGCCCATAAGAAGGCACAGAAACAGAGATCTACTCACTCAAACACTTGGAAATCCTATGACAATATTAAATTGGAAGCTGTAATATATACTAAATGAACCTGGTGCAAACCCATGCAGGTCCTATGCATGCTGCCTTAGTCTCTGTGAGTTCATATGATCTTTCTTCATGTTCATTGAGGGACCTCGTTTTTGTGGTGTCTTCCATGTCCTCTGGCTCTTACACTCTTTCTGACCTTTCTTCTATTTGGTTTTACCTTGACTTTATTTGAATTAATCACAATTTTCTTGTAAAAATTTATTTGATTCTTATGCAGTTTTTATTTGAAAAAAATGGCTTATGTGACATATTTAACTTTTAAGTTTAAACATTCACTTTGAATGATAACTTGGAAGAACAATTTTGAATTAACAGTTGAAATTACTATGATTATCCATTCTTATATATATAAACATACTATCGTGAATGAGGAAGAATATTAGTGCACATTATGGTAGGAAATCAAAGCAAAAGTTTATGATTAAATGTAAGAGAAATTAGGCAAAAGATATGAATCTGTAACTAATACTTTAAATTACATGCAAGAATCTTAAGGCACTTAGGATATCTTCCTCAGTATTTACACTATTCATAAAGATTATGAAAACCAAGATATATAAAAAGAAAGAAACATATTTCTCCCTTGAATATAATATAAAGAATAACGTTTTGCTTTATTTGTAAACATAAACAAACAGAATTCTAACATGTGATGAGGTAGGGCAAGTTTTCTGACTTGTCTGGTCACTGCATAAGGTAACAGAATTACTCTCTGTCTCTCTCTCTGTTTCTGTCTGTCTGTCTGTGTTTGTATTTCTGTCTCTCCTTTTATCTCTCCATATATATTTATATCTATATGTATTTATAAACACATATGCATATATATACATGCAGACACATATGTGGGTACATTTGCATACATGTGTATGTACATTTATTTTGCGACATAACTGAGATCTAGTATGTAAACAATGCTATTCACTTGGTTATTTTCATCAAAAATATTTGGTAACTTACAATTCTAAACAGATAGCTAAAGCAACACCTGAATTTTAAACAGACAGTTGAATGTTCTAAGAGAAATTTAAAATGTGGGACAGTAAGATCATTAGGAGACATACAGTTTTGAAATTATATTGACTATGGAAAAATGAAAAACAAACAGATTAGAGGCAGATTAAAAGTACCATCAATTTTCTAAACAAATTTTTCTAGAAAAACATATTGAAAATATGATCAAAATTAGTTGTCATGGGAGCCAAATCAATGCAAAAACTCACAAAACACAAATGTTAAAGTTTAGAAAACAGACACAGAGAGCATTGTGTTAAGAAAAACCATAGATTAGGGACACCTAAGCACAAATGGAGGAACACAACAATTGTAGAAAATTGAAGGACGTGATCAGCTATGACAAATGCAAACTGAAGAACAGCGAACAGCAAACCTAAGCAGGACTAAAAAGGATACACAAAGCTCATTTTAGCAAATGACCCCAAAACCTGGTGGTAACTTACCGGTCTTACATGCTACAAAAGTTGCCTGGAAATACAATAGATAGCAATAAGAGCATTAATAGATCTCAAAAATTACATTTTCACAATGAGTTCATTCATTCATACTGGTTTTGCTCATTACAATAAGCTCTTTGTAACAAGTGTCTTTTTAAACATTGTAATTTGTTATCCACAAAACAGACTTTCAACATGATGTATGCATCTGTGTTTTCCTATATTAAACTTTTCCACCAAGTCAATAACTTATTCCGCAATTTTCTCAGTGCCATCATGATGTCCTTGTTCCTCAGAGTGTATATAACAGGATTCAAAGCTGGGATTAAAATAGTGTAGAAAAGAGACAGCAGTTTCCCCATTCCTTCTGACTGATTTGATTTAGGTTGTAAATAAGTGATGCTAGCTGTTCCGTAGAACAAGATTACAACTATCAGGTGAGAAGAGCAGGTGGAAAAAGCCTTGGCCCTCCCTTTGGATGAAGACAATTTCATAATGTTGCAGATAATCTTGACATAAGAGACAAGGATCAGAAGAAATGGAACCATGACAAACATCACTGCAACAACATAGTCAGCTACTGTATTCACAAAGATGTCACCACAAGCAAGCTTGAGTAGTGGGAGGATGCCACAGAAGAAGTGATCAATTTTGTTAGAAGCACAGAAGTGCAGAGAGAATATCTGGTAGGTCTGTCCAATTTCTACTGGAATTCCACTGATCCAG
The DNA here is from genome assembly GCF_018167655.1 of Microtus oregoni. Classification (NCBI taxonomy): domain Eukaryota; kingdom Metazoa; phylum Chordata; class Mammalia; order Rodentia; family Cricetidae; genus Microtus; species Microtus oregoni. Next base: position 41,068,550 of record NW_024543077.1, on the reverse strand, counting down.
GAGGTGGCTACCAGCTGCAAGCACACCTTATCCTTCATGAGTAAAGAATATTGTAGAGGTTTGCAAATGGCCACATAGCGGTCATAGGCCATTGCTGCCAGCAAGAGGCACTCTGTACCTCCCAACATAAGGACAAAATACATTTGTGTTGCACAGGCAAGCAGAGAAATGTTTCCTTTTAGGGTGTTAAGATCCATAAGCATTCTTGGGGTAGTGGCTGTTACGTAACAGACTTCCAAAAAGGAAAAGTGGCTAAGGAAGAAATACATAGGGGTCTGGAGAGCAGGGTCAGTTTTTGCTAACAGTATTATAATGCTGTTGCATATCAGAATTACCAGATACATGAACAAAAATATCATAAACAATGTCCACTGCAGACTAGGAACATCAGAAAACCCTAGAAGAATGAATTCTATCAGTGTAGAGACATTCGATTTTTCTGTTTTAAATTGATCTTCACCTGTAGGCATGTTAAATATGAAGTAGTCAATTCAATCCTATCATGAACTGCACTGAATTGTCAAAATAACCGAGTCATATGAACATATTTTATATTATATTTTAAATTCCAGTTCACCTTACTCTGACTATGATAGTTGATACTTCAAAAACAAATATGTTGCTGAAAACAATTGAATACATATATCTCTATTACATCTTTGTTCCCTACAGATTTTTTTTCCTTGAAAATTTTTGTGGCTTTTCATTTAAAATGAGTTAAGTCTTCCTTTTAAAATTTTAATTAGAATCAAATTTCTAAAGTTAATACTTTCTGAAGAAAAGGCGTTTGTTATGACTCTACTCTTTACTTTTATCCTCTGAAATATTCCAGGTATGAAAACCTTAGCCTCAACTTTCTGCTCAGCAAACTTTTCAGCTCAGCAGCTCTGATCCGGTTTGCAAAAAATACTAATTCTGGCAGACTTGTTATAGCACTTTCCTGCTGAAAGGAGTATATAGGTTCAACTGACTTGTGAATAAAGAAAAATGTAATATTTTTATATCATTAACATGAACTTAATGAGTAGAAGCTATTGCTCAAATTATGCATTGTAGTGCTCTTCTTAATGTAGAATTCTTCTCCATAATTTTCTCTGAAATTCTGAGAAATCTCATGTGTATTTTTTCTTAAGCTATATTTCACCTACATATCATTGAGAACATTAATTTCTACCCTGAATCAATATAAACAATGAATAGATTTCAGTAGACAAAAATTCCTCATACTTTCTTACTTTTGTTAGTACTAGATTATAACAATTTCAAATACATTAATAACAACATTATTGTCACTAATATTACTTAAAATAAGTATTCTTTCTTTTCAGCTAAGAAAAATGAACTAATACAGGAACTGAGGTAAATAATTGGTTTCTTTAGAGGATATTCTCAGAATTACGTGGTTCCTGTTTCAATGACTTAATTTTTAAGTTCAGAGATATCCTAAGTTATATACCGTAGCAACAAAATGAATCATTACCTTGATTTAACGTCATCAAATTACTTTGGACAGTAGTAGTGTCTTTTAACCTGTGTCTTATCAAACCCTTCTCAGGAAATCACTGCCAGCAAAAGGTAATAGCTGGGCATTTATCACTCTAAAATGAAATACGTACATTACCCCTGGGGACCACCTGGACTCATGTGTGAATATGATTTCTAGTAGACACACAGATGGTAATTATTCTTGTTCTATTTCAGAGCCATGACTCCTGAATGGACCCATCTTTGTTGTAAACTCTTTTTGGCATAGATGACTCTTGTAATTTGGGGAAGTCCTCTCAAAGTCAGATGCTAATAATTGCTAGTTTTACTTTAGGGAAAGATGTGAAGTATTTCTAGGTGTTGCAGTTGAGGATCTTACTGACAAGGCTTTGCTTTCCTTTATTTTTCTCCTGACTCACAAAACCAGATCATCCTGTCCTAAAGGACAATGAGCCTATGTTCTTCCCTACATTCTGGGCTCTTTATCTTGCATATTTAGAGTACTAGAACCCTTTTCAGCAGTGGAGTTTGTATTCCTAAATCAACTTTAAAAAAATAGGCAACAAAACCTCAAACAGCATGAATAATGAGCAGAATTTAGGCAAGTGTTTATGGGTCACACCTTACACAATTATCTTAAGGATACAGTCATTTTTACTCATCCAACTTGCATTTCTATTGCTACTTTAGAACACTTTTCCCAATCTCATTTTCATTGTGTTCTGAATCCTGTATATTTTTACAATAGCATTACTGTCACTCCTTGTACCTCTGCATACATTATAATTGAAATATATCTTGGTCTGTTTTATATCCTATTACTAAAGTACCAAGTAAATATTTTGTGATTGACTAAAATATAACAATAACTGAAGTATCTCAGTAACTAGAACATTGCCTTTCCAACAATTTCCAAAAAAATAATCTTACACTCATAATAAAGTACACTTTTGTGGTTTGTAATTAGGAATTCTGATTATGCCATTCCTAGATAATAATCAAAGTCACATGGACTACTGGGTTTAAGAAAATTCTTTGCAAGATCACATTGTCATTTAGAGACTATTTTTAATGCATAAAAGTTTGAAAAGTAAATTGTAATTCAGCAATACACACAGAAGAAATGCACACATGAAAATCATTTTTATAGGATGATTTGAGAATTTTGTACAAGGTATTCTGATCACATTCACCACTTAACCCATCCCCTAACTCCTACAACCTCTAGATCTTTTCTGTGTCTTGCCCCAACTTAAAAATCTTTACTTCAAAATCTCATGCAACCAAATTTGTGCTCCTGGGAAAGAATCATCTACTTTAGACAGAGTAAAACCACTAGAGACCAATACATCTTTATAGAAAATTGATTTTATTGCCCCAGGAACACACCAACTGCAACATTCTCCTCAATTAGGGGTGGAAGTTCATTATCCCCTACATCCTTGTGCTTAAATGCTGACTCCTGAAAGTAAAGATTGTTTTAATTTCTGGATTCTTATAGATTCACTTGGTTAAAGTTCATCAAATAATGTTCATTTGATATGATATTCAACATCCCATTATCACATGACTCTTGTGTCTCTAACATCTTTGTTCTCCATCCAGGCACCAACTTCGAAGCTTCATACAGTGACAACTTTACTAAACCTTCATTCAAGGGCAGTCATGACACATACCTGACTTCAGCAGCTTTCTTGGAGAATGGAGGCAAATCCCCTAACCCATTTTTTCTATATTTAACCCTAAAGCCAGAATCATGTGGCTGACGGTGCTGAGCTCTGCTGCTTAAAGGGCCTTGAACATTTTCCCTTCATTCCATTAGGTCTTTATCAGCTTTCTGTCCTTCACTGCCTAAGCATGATTCTCCTGAAACTTGTTCTGTAAACCAGACTGCCCTCAAGTTCAGAGATACACCAGCCTCTGTCTTCCTAGTTTTGGGATAAAAGGTGTTCCTCAGCATATCCATCAGCAAGTTTTCCTTTAGTTTCCTTTCACAAATTGGAATCTTATCTGGGTGGTCCTTTGTCACTGTGAGCACTTCCCATCTTCCATTTCTTAGCCATTTATCTCCTTGAACACAGGACTTAGCTCCACTGTACTTCCTGAAACACTTTTCTCCTCAAAATTTACATTTTGTAATTTACTCTGCTCAGCTTGCTACCTTTTATTACAAACTGTATTACAGCTGCCACTAATAAATACAGAGCAGTGTCTATACTAAGCTGTTTTAAGATTTCCTCTTCCAAACAAGTTAACCCATTACTACTCAATTAAGCTACAGACAGATTCTTCAGACAAGGGCAAAAAGCAGTCATTTCTTCAAAAAAAAAAATCACAAAGCCAGTCTCTAGGTCACATAATATCATTCTTCTCCTCTGAAACCTCTTGATTCCCATAATTCATCAATTCAACTCCAGTAACACTGTTTTACATGCTCCTACTTGTGGCTCATTTAACAGTGATTAAAGTATCTTTCTGCTTTTTTAATTCAAATGTCCAAAGTATATATTACGTCAAGCAAAAAATGTAAACAGGCCTACACAACACCTCCAAAGTTTCCAATCACCAACTTCTGTTTCAGTTAGCATTTTCATTGTTGTGAAAAGGCACCAGGACCATGGTGACACTTATAAAGGAAAATATTTAATTGAAACTGCAGATTACTGATTCAGAGGTTCTGTCTATTCCCATCATGGTGTAGAACATGGTAGCATGAAGGCAGATGTAGTGCTGTAGGAGTAGCTGAGAGTCCTACATCTTGCAGACAAAAAGAAATTGTCTGAGACTTTGGAAAGTATCTTGAGCAAAGAAAGCCTTCTCCCTAAAGTGGCAACTTCCTCCATATGTACTCTAACAAAACCATATTTTATTATAATGTCAATCTCAATTAGATTACAGGAGTCAATTGTAATGGGAGCTGTGGGCTGAGTTCCTGCCACACGGCTGCCTGGCTAGCTTTATGCCCCGAAATAACAACACACAAATTGTATTGTTTTAAACACTGCCTGGCCCATTAGTTCTAGCCTCTTAATGGCTAATTCTCACATCTTGCCTAACCCATATTTAATAATCTGTGTAGCACCAGTCTTACCAGGAAAGATTCAGCATGTCTGACCTGGAGGCTTGCTTCATCGCGTCTGCCCTGGAGAGGAGAGGCATGGTGTCTGGCGTCTGCCTCACTTCCTCTTTCTCCCAGCATTCTGTTCTGTTTACTCCACCCACCTAATGGCTGGCCTATCAAATGGGCCAAGGCAGTTTCTTTATTAACCAATGACCTTCCTCCATCAGTCAATTAAATTCAAGCTATCAGACTTCTATTGCCAATTGTACGGCTTTTGCAAATTTATACTCAATCTTTCATGATGTTTGCTGAACACTTGATGAGGGAAGTTGATAAGGGTTCATGCTGATATTGTACACTGGACATATCTTATTTAGCAAGTAAATACAAAAGTACCCACAGGCCAGTATTAGGGGCAGAAAAAAAACATCCTACAACATCATAAGAAAGCTTACAAAGAAATTTAATTTTAAATGCTTAAAAAGCCCTTTGCAGAAGTTTATTTCTTATTCTCTATAAAGCTAAACTTTCACCACTACAATGGTGTTACTGCACAGATGAGACCTTTCTCTTTGTTTGCTAGTTTTTGTAGATCATGCAATTTAGATTTATAGATATTTCATATGAAAATAGACTGATTAAGCTTACTGTATTGATACAGAGATTGTGATACATATTGCCTCCTCTTCATGGCGAATGTGCAAAACATACCTGCTTAAACTGTTAACAATAGATAAGAATTGAATACTCAGTTCTGTAAAAGACACCTATATACCAAATAAAGTACTAGGAATATTAGAAAAGGAGACACAAAAGAAATAGAGAGTGACAGGAAGGGGAGCGTAGTTAGAAAATACCAACAATTGATCTTAACAAAGTAAAAGAGATTTTGAAGAAACAGCTTCTACTCTTCCCTTCACTGAGCCTGAATGAAACGGGCCCCATCAAAAATAAGTTATGAAAATGAAGAGGAAACTTCCTCTGCCTACAGAAATCTTATCTGCTAGCAAATTCAGTGAGAGCAGGAGTCAATGCGCTCAGCTGGTTAAGCACAATATATTCAAACGTGATCACACAGAGGGCATCAATTATCTCTGTAGTTCATGAAAGAAAAAAAAAGATTTGCATGTGGGGAAGGATTAGGATGGAGGAATTGAGTTTTGAGAGGAATGGGAATGTATTATACACATGTAGAAAAAAAATCAAAGAACAAATTTAATTAGAATATCTCATTAAGCATACAACATTAACAATATAACATTACAATTGGAGTATGTCTATAGAAAGTAATGGTATACTAATATTTAAAAATAAAAAAAGAGGTAAAACAGCAATTAACACAAAGTACAAATATAGATGTAATAGTCTATGTGAGAACTGTGATTAGGTTCAATCACTGTACATAAGTCCATTGCACTATGCTCTATCCAATAATCTTCTCAGAGCTGCAATCACTTCTTTGTTCCTAAGGCTGTATATCATGGGGTTGAACATGGGGGTCACAACCATGTAAAAAAGAGAGAGGAGTTTGTCACTTAATGCAGAATGTCTTGACTTTGGCATTAAGTAGGTAATAGATGCAGAGACATAAAACAAAAGCACCACCACCAGATGTGAGGAACATGTGGAGAAGGCTTTTGCCCGTCCTTCAGCAGTTGGCAACCTAAGGATGGTGGCAATAATTTTGCTGTATGAGGTCAATATTAATACAAAAGGGATTGCAGCAAGCAAGATAGCCACTACATAGACATACAGCTCATTAACAGAAGTATCTCCACAGGCCAGCTTAAGTACAGGGGGTATGTCACAGAAGAAGTGATCTATCCGGTTAGCATTGCAGAAATGTAGAGAGAATATCTGACAGGTTTGCCCTAGCTGGAAAGGCATGCCACCAAGCCAGGAGCCCACTGCCAGCTGTGTGCATTTTGTCTGGTTCATGACCAGAGGATAGTGCAAAGGGTTGCAGATGGCCACATAGTGGTCATAGGACATCACAGCCAGGAGAATACTGTCCGTAGCTGCCAGCATTAGGAAGAAACACATTTGTGTGGCACAGGCCAGAAGAGAAATGCTTCTGTCCTGGGTCCAAATGCTGTATAGAATCCTAGGGAGAGTGACTGATACATAACAGATTTCCAGAAAAGAGAAATTAGTCAGGAAAAAATACATGGGTTTGTGTAGTGTAGGATCAATTCTGGTTACCACAATAATAAAGCTGTTTCCAATTATGATAGTCACATACATAATGGAGAACATTCCAAATAGAACGCCTTGGAGGTTGGGAAGGTCAGAGAATCCCAGGAGGAGAAACTGTGTCACTGTGGATGCATTGTCCTCTTCTTTGATGCCTGTGTGTTTCATCTGTAGAGATGATTCAAAAAGGAGTACATTTCCTTATCCTCATCTGTGTTATATAATTCTGAAACTGATGTCTTCACATTTGGATATTTGCATGTTCTCAGTTTTGCTTGTAAATATATATGCATATATAGATATGTTCATGTAAATATATTTACATATATATATGTTTATGAAGATATATATGTAGAAATAGTCTTTATTCACTTAAAAGTTATCTAGAGAAAAATTTATCCTATATTTCATTTGCTTTTCTAAACTCCTTTTCACCCAATAATTCTGTATACATGCAATTTCATATATTGCAAATTTAATTAAAAATTAATGATTAGATGAGAACTACATTTGATGAGATTTTATCTTATATTTAAAATTTTTGGAAGTTTGGTGTAAAAGTCTATGCAAACAGCATTCATATTCTTTATATTTATGGATATTTTTTAACTATTTTAAATCAAAAGATATAGTAATTAAATCTTTGTTCAAATAGTACATACTCTGCAGTTTCATTTGATTGTGTTGCAACAGCTGAAGCCATACCTTTATGAATGCTAGATGATCTGTCTACCCCCATGGTATTTCCTCAGCTCCTGTATGCAAGTTATAGACCCTAATTGCTAAAACAAACTGCCTCAAATCACTTAACATTTCTTTCTTTGTTTCTGTCTCTGCCTTTTTATCTCTTTCTTGTCTTTTTGTGTAGGTGAGTTGGTTGACAACCTTTAAACTCTCATTTTTATACTAAGAAAAAAATTCAGTAGAAATTTCAATTAACTATAAGCATTTGATTTTAATTAATATTTTGTAAATATTAGCTGCTATCACCTTTGGCACAATGATTTTTTTAATGTAGACATCGTGATATTAATTAAAAGTCGGAATATAGATTGTATTGTTTTACTAATGAACTTTTGAACTTTAAAATAATTTAAATAAAAATAGAGATGGACTCTACTGAGACAAGCCTGTGATTTTTGATTTAAGCCCATTATGGTGACTATATTTAAAAAATTAAAAATTATATAAAATTTATATAATTTTCTTAATTCTGAAGAGTTTTCTAATGACAAAATTCTGTAGAACCAAATGAAAATATGCTAATATTTCTATAACATTTTCAGATTCACTTCTGTAAGATCTTAACAATCTGCCACCAGGTGCTATTTCAATGATCTTCAATGAGTATTTTCATTCTCTATTTTTAATAGGATTTTATATTATTGAAACATTTAAACATATACTTAACATAAAATAATGAAGTAACACAACTTAGCGCATACTATGTTGATAATCATAATCCTTAATGTATTATTCTCTCATATTTCATAGGATTGTATTTGCTGTTTATTTGGATCTTGTATCACCAAATGTCAGGAAAGTCATGAAAAGCTCAGCAGAAATGGTTTCTAAAGCATCACCAAAATAAATGATTTATTTTTTCTTTTAATTACTCTGTGTAATTTTATCCAAATGCTGATATTATGAATATAAAAATATAAAAACACAAATTTGTTGTCTGTTAAACATAGTCTCTGCTGTTTGGAATTAAGTAAATTGTTATTCTTACCTTGATTTATTGACATACAATAGTAAAATTATAAAGAGGTTTCTTTTTCTAAAGTCAAGAATTTTTCTTTATATGAAACAGAGGTCAAATACCTTCCAAAATATATTCTCCTGACATAGCATACTACTCTGTTTAAAAAGGAATGTTTTCTACCCTGGGGACAACGACTTTCCCAAGTTAATTTCTAATTGTAGAGAACTCCCTTTTTCCTGTCATTCATAATTTTAGTACAACAAGAATACAAATTGAATATATATATGTGTGTGTGTGTGTGTGAATGTTTGTTTTTGTTATTATTAAGAAATATTACCAAAGAAAATATTTTAAATTTGTAGGTATGATTTTTTTGTAGGACTGAAGAATGAAACTTAGGCTTCTTGATGGAAAAGAAACATTCAACGACTGAATCAAATTTTCTTCTCTTTTACTTATTGAGGTAAGGGACTGCTAGATGACACAAAAAAAATGCTGTGACCAACGTACCTATGATTTTATTTTTCTGAAATCAGTGGTTTCTGACACATACCTAAGTGCAACTTCATTTTATATACAATAAGACAGTTGAACAAGAATGAAATTGTACACTTTCTAAGAGTAAATGGAAAGGTACCTTTTGACACCACAGACCCAACAACATTTTTATGTCTTATATATGTATCTGCTTCAAAAATATATTGCCAAGTATGGGCACATTTTTCTCATCTGCTAAATAAATAAATTCATATAACTATCCATGTTCCATTATAAACTACTTGAACCAGGAAGGTATATATAAAAAAAGAATTTCCAGTAACAATAACACATCAAATCTAGTTGCAAATCTACAGCCACTGGGAGGATAGACTTCTAATTTACTGGCTTTCTGGACTGCCATTGATGGACTAGATTTTTAAAGATTTAACAATAATTGCATTCAGGTGTTACAATCTAAAAATCCAACTATTCATTCTTTGAGTTCCCCATCAATGATAGCCCTTTTTAACCATGAATTCATATGCACAATTTTTATCAAAACCACAAAAAATGTATTAACACAGATTAACTCACATTCACAGATTAAATATAAGAAAATATTAAATGACTGTGAGAATCTGTATTTACAAAAATTAAGACTGTGAATAGAGAATTTTTGACAAAGAATAATGTATTGTCATTGAGGCTACAAACTGATATTTTTCCCAATGGTGGAAGATTATGTATTAGTTTGCCAATTTTAAATAATACAATTTGCATTAATGTGGTTAAATTTTAGATATTTACTTACTAGTATTACTGTAAGTCATTTTGTTTTTCCATATGTTTATATCACACCCTATTGGTGATAAGCATGTTTGATGTCTTTTTTCTGCTTATTACCTTAGTAAACTTTGATGCTATTTGCATCTTTTGTACAACGATGAATAGCAATTAAGGCATGAATTCTAGAAATTGATTTTTATATTAAGTAAACAAGGCAAATGGCACTTATAATTATTAAAAGTCATTTCCAAAAGCATTTGTTCAACTATGTTCATATCAGTATTATTTGTAATAGCCAGAACCTGGAAACAACCTAGATGCCCTTCAATGGAAGAATGGGTGAAGAAAGTGTGGAATATATACACACTAGAGTACTACGCTGTGGTAAAAAACAATGACTTCTCAAATTTTGCATGCAAATGGATGGAAATAGAAAACACTATCCTGAGTGAGGTGTCCCAGACCCAAAAAGATGAACATGGGATGTACTCGCTCATAATTGGTTTCTAGCCATAAATAAGGGTGACGGAGTCTACAATAGGTGAACCTAAAGAAGCTAAGTAAGAAGGTGAACCCAAGGAAAAACATATAGTTATCCTCTTGGCTAAGGGAAGTAGACCAAATTGCCGGGGAGAAAATTGGGATCTTGGGGTTGGGGTGGGATGGGGGTAAGGGGTGATGGGGAGAGAAAAGGTAAGGGAAGGAGGGGGGACTTGGGGAAACAGGAGGATTGGGATAAAGGAAGGGTGGATAGGGGAGCACGGAACCACAATTCTTAGTTAAGGGAGCCACTTTAGGGTGGGCAAGAGACTTGACCCTAGAGGGGCTCCCAAGTGCCCAAGATGAGGTTCCCAGTTAGTTCCTTGGGCAGCTGAGGATAGGGAACCTGAAATGACCCTATCCTAGAGCAATACTGACGAATATCTTGCATATCATCCTAGAACCTCCATCTGGTGATGGATAGAGATAGAGACAGAGACCCACACTGGAGCACTGAACTGAGTTCCCAAGGTCCCAATGAGGAGCAGAAGGAGGGAGAACATGAGCAAAGAAGTCGGGACCACGAGGGGTGCACCCACCCACTGAGACAGTGGAGCTGATCTACTGGGAGCTCACCAAGGCCAGCTGGACTGTGACCGAAAAAGCATGGGATAAAACCGGACTCTCTGAACATGGCGAACAATGAGAGCTGATGAGACGCCAAGGACAATGGCATGGGGTTTTGATCCTACTTAATGTGCTGGCTTTGTGGGATCCTAGCCAGTTTGGATGTTCACCTTCCTAGATATGGATGGAGAGGGGAGGACCTAGGACTTACCACAGGTCAGGGAACCCGGACAGCTCTGTGGTCTGGAGAGGAGGGGGAGAGGAGTGGGGGGAGGGGGAGAAGGGTGGGAGGAGGAGGAGAAGGGTAGGAGGAGGGGGAGGGAAATGGGAGGCTGGGAGGAGGTGGAAACTTGTTTTTTGTTTATGTTTCTTTTCTCCTTTTCTCAATAAAAAAAATTAAAAAAAAAGAAAAAAAGGCATTTCCAAAATTTTATAGCATTTACACCCCCAGCACACATAATGTCTCACCAATTTGACTAATTAAAGTTTGACTAACGAGGATAACAACAACAGAGATGTTAAGGTTGTCTGAGAAATGCTCAGAATGCCTTAACTGTGCCAAACAACTAAAGACAACTATAGACTACTAAGAGCAAAAGAAATAGTCTTCTGTATTTACCAGACAAGAGCACACCAGTAGGTTATCCAATACCAAATGATCAGTCTTGAAGACATACAAACAAGTAACATGATACAAATTGAGCAGGTTGTATTTAGGAATATTTATGTTTATGTATGTATCTATGTATATGTATATGTGTGTGTGTGTGTGTGTGTGTGTGAAGTTGTAAGGAGGTCACTTGGTTTTTCCAGCCATTTAGACCGGAAATAATCACATAGAAACCATATTATTTAAAATCACTGCTTGGCCCATTAGCTCTAGATTCTTATTGGCTATCTCTTACATCTAAATTTAATCCATTTCTAGCATTTTACATTTAACCACAAGGCTCATGGCCTACCAGCAAGGCTGCAGCATGTCTGTCTCCAGCCACGGCTCCATGGCTTCTCTCTGACTCTGCTCTTCTTTCTCTCAGAATTCAGTTTACTTTTCCCGGCCTACCTCTATTCTTTTGCCCTATCAGGCCATGCCAGTTTCCTTTACTAATTTACCAATCATATTCATAGCATACAAAGGGGAATCCCACATAATATACTAAAATATTAATGCTAAAAGAGATTGTGAACTTGAAAGAAATGTAGAAGTAGTATACGGAAGTCTCTGAAGAAAGGAAAGGGATTGAATATTTAATATATTTATGTTTAACATAAAAATAAAAATAAATAAAATAATTTTTTCTGAAAATAAAAGATCAATCTTTCCTTTAGTGTTATTTTACACTGATCACTCAATTCCTTTGAAATGATTTTTTAGGTAAAGTTAGTTTGAAATGTCTTTTTTTTTGTTTTCTCTATTTAAAGTTTCTTTTTTAATTTTAATTCCATTTTTCCATACAATTAACTTTTATAATGATTCTCTTCTCTTAACTCCTCCCAGATTTTTGCCACTCTCCTACTTACCGCAATTTCATGCTCCCCCTTAAAAATAACAAAAAAAAAACATAATAAAACATGGAGTCAGTTTCTGTGATGGTAAACTTCTCCTCTTATCATAATAGCCATAAAGTGGAAGCAAACTAGAAATCCATTAATGAACAAAAAGATAATGTGAATGTGGTACATTTGAACAATAGAATATTATACAACTGTTAAAAATGTATAACCTTCAAATTTTAAGGTATTGAATGACCTAGAAACAATTATCCTGACTGAGGCACTGAGAAAAAGACAAACATTATTTTCTATCCTATGTAGAATCCAGTTTTTAACCTTTGATATATGTGCAACAGTGCAAATAACCAGAGAGGTTGGGATCCTTAATAAGTACCTATGAAGAAGAGTAATTTTCAAAGGATAGAAGGTGGAATATAGTGTTATTTAAGTTTGTAGACTTCAATTCAGTTTTCTTCGTCTTTGAAGAGCATCACTAACTTAAAGTTGAAACTCAAATTGTGGTAAAGATGTGACACAGTATAGAAGAAGGTCATGAATTACTTCAGTGGCACAAATAAGTAAATATAAGAATAAATAATGAGTTTATCACTTGTTTTTTGAACAGGTACCTAACAAAACAACAGGGGCCCCTCTCATGATCAGTGTCACGAATTATAAACCAAACTTTTCTGACTTCCTTTATTGATTTGTAAGAAAAAAAAGTTTGCAACTATAGTTATTTTGTGAATATTTTTGAGTATTTCTGAATTTCATCAGTCTATGTCTACAATGATGAGTGTGTTCTTTAATATGAAAACTATCTTATTTGTTACTTTATAAAAGTTTCTGTGGTCATGGTGTCTCTTCATAGCAATAAAAACCCTAACTAGATAACATTCTTAGACTGAGAAGCCACCACACCAGGAGCCCACACTTCTAGATCAGCATTATATCTTATTACATTTTAAATTTATCTTCGTATCCATAGGTAAATGTAGCTACAAATCCTTTTCAAATCTGACTCTCTTTACAGCAAATGGAAGCCACAGGAAAGATATTCCAAAACTAAAATGAAAGCTGTCATATGACCCAATTAAATTACTATTTATTCAATCTAATTGAAATCAGCATGTCATAGAGATGTTTTTCAAATGACTTTTATCTACAGTCATTTTCTTAATAATTATTGCATCTTTAAGACAATGACATGTGATTCTATGGTTAACATCTCTATTTTGGCAATATGGACATACTTTTGCCTTGTTTGGTGGTTTTCAGTGCAACAATAAAATAATAGAAACAACAATAGCAGCAACAAAATCAAAACATGACTACATATGTAAGCTAACACACTACCCCTGTTCAATTTTAAGCATACCATCATTATCCTGGTTAAAAAAGGCTCAAGTCCTTTAACTTAATACATTTATGGAAATGTGATGTACACACTAATTTAAATTTGATAAAATTATATGTATGAAGATATTTAAAATAGTATATTTTATGCCAGAAAACAGTTTAGGACAGTTTAAAAGATTTTGAAAATTATGTCTTTTGTTATTGTTATTCAAGGTAGCCATATTTAGTGTCACAGCAGGAATCCTGGTCTTCTGATTCTTATAATTCACCTCCCCTTTTCTGTCATGCTTCCTCAAGCTTAGAAGCAGGAGTTGAGTTGAAGAGCTTGACTCTTCACAATCCATTTTGTCTGTGTTATGTCCAGTTGTGGTTTTGTTTAATAGTCTTCATTTGCTATAAAGAATAGTTTATTTGATGGGGGTAACTGTCCTGAAATCATATAACCATATTCACTCAAACAGCACAGAAAGACTACGAAGTTTGCATTAAAATATTTGTTTATATATCTGTCTATAAATATCTGTCATCTAGATAACTGGCTAACTATCATCTATCAATCTACCATCGATCTATCTATCTCTCTTATCTATCATCTATCTATCAACTACTTTCTATCTATCTATCATCTATCTATCTATCTATCATCTATCTATCTATCTATCTATCTATCTATCTATCTATCTATTTATCATCTATCAGCTATCTACCTATCATGTATCTATCATCTATGTATCCATAATATATCTACCTATGATTGATCATTTATGTATCTATGTATTTCTATATTTTTTACCTATGTACTTATCACCTATAATTTAAGTACTTATGTATCTTTCTATCACCATCTATCTATTGACATACAAATAATAATCAAAGAAAAAAGTCCATCATTTTGAGACAGAAATGTAACATGTGAGGGACTGGAGGAAGAGACATGGGAGAGTTAGAAGAAGCAAAGGGAAATGGGAAATGATGTACAAATATTTTAAATAAAATATAGTATATTTAAAAAGTAAATATATGTGATAGCATAGACACAGCAAACATGTGAAAAGGAATCTACATAGTTGAAATATTTCTGATAAGTGTGGAAAAAGCTTCTAATTCACTTGTACTTAAAACATTGGCTCGATATTTTAAGTAAAACTCTTCTTAGAGCTGCAGTCACATCCTTGTTTCTAAGACTGTACATCAGGGGGTTGAACATGGGGGTCACAATTGTGTAAAACAGAGAGAGTATCTTATCAGTTACTGGAGAATGAATCGACTTTGGCCAAAAGTAGTTAATGATTCCTGAACCAAAAAACAAAACCACTACCACCAGATGGGAAGAACACGTGGAGAAGGCTTTTGCCCGTCCTGTGGCTGTTGGCAGTTTCAGAATGGTGGCAATGATTTTACTATAAGAGGCAAGTATCAGCATAAAAGGGAAGGCAACAAACCCCACAACCACTAAATAGACAGAAAACTCATTCATTGAAATGTCCCCACAGGCAAGCTTCAGAATTGCTGGAATATCACAAAAATAGTGGTCTATTCTATTAGATCGACAGAAATGTAAAGAGAATACTTGACAAGTTTGTCCTATCTGGACTGGGATGCCGCCGAGCCAAGAGCCAATGGCCATCTGAGTACACTTTGTTGGGTTCATGACAAGAGCATAGTGCAGAGGGTTGCAGATGGCCACATAACGGTCATAGGACATCACAGCCAGCAGGAAACACTCAGTAGCTGCCAGAATTAAAAAGAAAAACAATTGAAGAGCACAGGCCAGAAGACAAATTCTTCTATCTTGAGTCCAAAGATTGTACAGAATCCTCGGAAGGGTGACAGATACGTAACAGATTTCCAGAAATGAAAAATTGGCCAGGAAAAAATACATGGGCTTCTTTAGTGAAGAGTCAATTAGGACTATGACAATTATGAAGCTATTTCCTATTAAGATAATTACATACATTAGGGAGAACATCCCAAACAGAAATCCCTGCATTTTGGGAAGTTCAGAAAACCCAAGAAAGAGAAACTGTGTCACTGTAGTAGCATTGTCCTCTGGCTTGTTGTCTGTGAATTCCATCTGTGGGAAAATCCAACGATAAATGCAATTATTTCTTTGGCGTTGTCTATAACTTTATCTTCATGGTAAACAGTATCATACTCAATGCCTGAAACTCAGAGAAGAAGCTCTCAAAAATGTGTTAAACTATGTTATTGGTTACTAAACACATCTGTAAGTATTTTTATTTTCATTTTCACTTTTGTCTTTTGATTAGATGCTAATGTGTATATTAGTTATAATGTACAATAAGACATGCTACTTTTAATTCTCATCTACTCAGAGGCAGAACTCCAAATTAATTCTCCTTTATGCAATGATTCTTAACTTTAAGTTTATATTTTTTAAGTTTTTTTTAACTTTAAGTTAATTCTTAACTAATATTTTATTTTTGTATATGTAATTATCACACTTAATGATTTATTTAGCTTAATAAAAATTTATTTTGTTATTTTAAATTATCTTTTCATGTAAAGTGTTTTTCATTCTGCTTTTGCCCTCATTCTTCCAGATACTTCCCACCTCCCTACCATCCAAATTTATGTTCTTTCTTTGTCTCTCTTACTCTCTCTCTCTCTCCATGAAAAAGATAACAGAAAGAATAAGACAATAATATTCATACAGAACAAAGCAAAAGTCCACCATAGTTAAAACAAAACGTGATGTTTTGTCTTGTATATCATCCTGAGAATGGTGAGTTGTAGGTAGACACAGTGACATTCCATTAGAAAATACAAACTTTCCATTCTCTGCCAGGTATCAACTGCAAATGGTTGTTTCTTTAGTGGTGGGACTTTATAGTCCCTTCTGTTTCTAAGTGCTGGATTTTGTCTGTTGTGAACCTGTGTTGCTCTACGTGAGGAACTACCTCTAAACATTTGTTATACATTTAGGCAAGGACATATTTATTTTCTAAAAATTATTTTCTCAAATCTTCTTTACTTCTTTATTTCAGCACAAAGTCATTCATTGCTAAATAATTATTAACTAGCTACTATGTATAATGAGGTATAATTAATATGTAAACCCATGCTTACATTTCATTGTAAAGTCCATAAAAATCAATATTTATACGTTTTACTCAGATTTAAAGTATGGTGTGGCATCCAACTGTGAGTTTAGGATGCAGAAAATAATGTTAAGGGTGGTCTTCCTGTATCAAATAACTCTTGAGACAGAAAAAATTTCATTGGCATTGAGGGTCAAAAGAAGCTAAAGGAAGGTGGGCATTTCTATATCTGAATGTAGATCTGATATATAAAGGGTATCAACTGCAGATCATTGTGATAATCCCAAATCACTGAAATAGTCGCTGGTTATCCTTATCCTTTTAGTCTCATGAGTTTCATTCTGTCCACTGTATTGTTTTAGTTTGTCAGGGTTCATGCATGCATTTCTTATTTTATCATAATTTGTCATTTTGTCTTTAGGCATGTATTATAATTTCACTTGGTGTCGTGTGTGTGTGTGTGTGTGTGTGTGTGTGTGTGTGTGTGTAGAGAAAGAGAGAGAAAAAAATGAAAGAGAGAGACAGGAACAGAAACAGAGAGGCAGAGAAAGAAAATGTAAATATGCATTTGGTCATACTTTCAGAAGATTCATGCATGAATACATTGAATAGCATTTTCACCTCCTCTTAGAGAAATCACTCACAACAAGATTTATTTTCAACATTTGTTGATTAATATCTAATCTAATCATTTTTAATTCAAAGAGAAAAGATAAAATCACAGCAAATAGGAGGCTGACTACTAGAAATATTTAAAGATTTATGTGTGGTTAGTGTCCCAAGATGTTAATCCTAAAAGATATATATAAGCTAGAAAGCTTGTTTTAAATATGAAGATGACGGGAATGGAAAGTTATAATTTATTTTCCATTTTGAAGTTTTTCATATTAAATATTAATGGACTAAAAGCAATTATTAAGATGTGAAATGAATTAACTGAAAATTTCATGAACAGAAACTAGTGGGTAACAGTTCATATTATGAAGGTATGATGCTACAATCACATATGTATAACAGAAAATTTTCATTTTTCTACACACGATAAATTCATGAAAACATTTGATCAACCATTTATTTCAATATATGACTAATTGTAAACACAGTGATGTTAAAAATTATTCATTCAATTGCAGAGTAAGAAGTATTAGGTTTTCTTAGTTTGTTTAGCAGAATATTTCTCTCAGAAAACGCTTCCTTAAAAATAGCATAAATAGAGTACACTGCCTTGTTTTCTTTTAACTTCATGTGCTTCTTCTTACACTTTTATCCATCATTGCTTACTGTTTATGAAATATAATAAATATCTGCATTGAACTAAACTAGGTTTAGAGCTTTTTAAGGAAAAAGAAAACACCATAAACAGATTCCCTCTACATCTCTAGAATTCATTTATTTTTATTTATTAAACGTCTCTGATTCTTCTTGAAAGGTTTTAGATGAAGGGGTTTCACTTTTACACTGTTTAAAGAACAAATAATTGTACTCACATTTATGCATTTCTACATTTAAAACTGTATAGAAAGGAAAAGAGAATGAAATTGTATGATTCAAGACATTATTACATTCTCCTTTTTTGTGTGTTTTTGATTCTTCTCTAACTCGAGGATTCATGTATGCCAAGCAATCTACCCCTGACATGTGTCCTTAATACAGTCTTGGCACGAATTTCTTCAAATGTTTCACCATGGCTACTTTTATGTTTCTCACAATTGGACAACATTATTGGGAACCTTTAAAAATGAGTATTTACAGTAAGAAGTAAAAAACCAATAGTCATTTCAGGTAATTCTAGGAATATTCAATTCATAAACTTTATCTTTATTTAACTGGCATTCTTTATGAAATACTGACTTCTGTTACTGTAGCTGTTGCTGTGGTATTAAAAGTAACATTTAATATCAATCAGAGTTCACCAACTAACTATTCTATTTCTCTGAAAAGGTATGTGAATAATATTGAAGATGAGGAATAAAAACATTATTTTTTTAAAGCCCAAAAGAAATATGTTAATTTTTACAGATTAATTTTTCATTAATATTATCTCTTAACAGTCAGGAACACTTTGGGTAACAGTAAGTTAGCGTTCTTACCTTTATTAATTAAAACTTCAGAAACTGATGAAGAAATTAGTTAAACTGTGCTTCTGGATTCTGTTTTTGTCAGAGATTGGTATATATTATGTTGGTGAAAAACACACTGCAGTTTCTCTGGGAAGAAATATCTTTCCCATGTTACTTTTTAATTGAACAAAACAAAATTTTTCTTGCTACTCAGGGAGTTTAAATATTAATAAGTTGATTAAATCAGGAAAAAAATCCCATGGGCTTTAGAACTAGTCTTTCTGTTATGTGTACAGTTATTAAGAAACACAAAATCTGACAGAAGAAAGCATAATAAAGTGGTTAGCACAGTAATTAGAGTTTTTATACTTTTTAAGTATTTTGGATAAAACCTAATGACAGCTCAATATCAATCTGAACACACTGAACCTGATAGAAGAGAAAGTGGGAAGTACTCTACAACATATAGGCACAGGAGACCACTTCCTAAATAAAACCCCAGCAACACAGACATTAAGGGCGACATTGAATAAATGGGACCTACTAAAACTGAGAAGCTTCTGTAAAGCAAAGGACACTGTCACTAAGACAAAAAGGCAACCCACTGACTGGGAGAAGATCTTCACCAACCCGCAACAGACAAAGGTCTGATCTCCAAAATATATAAAGAACTCAAGAAACTAGACTTTAAAATGCTAATTAACCCAATTAAAAAAATGGGGCACTGAACTGAACAGAGAATTATCAACAGAAGTTCAAATGGCCAAAAGACACTTTAGGGCATGCTAAGCCTCCTTAGTGATCATGGAAATGCAAATCAAAACAAATTTGAGATACCATCTTACACCTGTCAGAATGGCTAAAATAAAAAACACCAATGATAGCCTTTGCTGGAGAGAATGTGGAGTAAGGGGTATATTCATCCATTGCTGGTGGGAATGCAAACTTGTGCAACCACTATGGAAAGCAGTGTGGCGGTTTCTCAGGAAACCTGATTACCTATTTTATTCCTATGTTCATGCAAACAGTGACTTCTTTTAGCATAATTTATTATTCTCTGGATCCCTACCATGGGTATTTTCCTTTGTTAGAAAGGTATCCACTTTTAGAAAAACTACTTCCTAATGATGAAATATTGTTAGTAATTTTGAACATTGCATAGACTGTAAATAACTGTATGGAAAACAAAGGAAAAGTAGTTTTATTTTTATTATTACATCATATATCACATCCTTATCACAGTTTATCCTCCCTTCCAGTCTTCCCACTCTCTTCCACACTTCTCTCACCCAGATTCACCCTTCAACCTTTTCCACTCAGAAAAGAGAAGGCCTCCTGTGTCTATAAAATGTAACACTGCATAAAGAGCTATAATGAGACTAGCCACATACCCTTTTGTCAAGACCGGATGTAGAAAACTAGTAGAGAATAAAGGTCCCAAAAATAGGAAAAAAGAGTCAGAAGAACACAAGGACAGAGATTTTACTGGTGATGTTTTGCAGTAGGCAAAGCACAATCATCTCTAGTTGTCTTACAAGCTTCTGTACATCCATATAAAGCAAGGAGAAACACTGATGTTTAACATCAGAAGATGGCTAAAGAGCTTGCACATCAGTATGAAACATAGAGTTCATTTAGAGTAAACCATTTCATTAATTTGTTTACAAAATGAAATTATGCTCTAATTAAATGTATAAAATATATAAAAATATTTTAACGGACATTATTTTTCTCACACTGCTACCAATCTGGAAAATAATTTTCTCAGTGCCCCTGTGACATCTTTGTTCCTCAGGCTGTATATTAGGGGATTAAACATTGGGGTCAAAATGGTGTAAAACAGAGAAAGGAGTTTGTCTGTCCCCTCATTCTTATTAGACTTAGGTTTTAAATAGGTGATGCTAGCTGATCCATAGAATAAAAACACAACTATAAGGTGGGAAGAGCATGTGGAAAAGGCTTTGGTCCTTCCTGTGTTTGATGACAATTTCAGAATGGTTGAGATGATCCTGCTGTAAGATGCAAGGATCAACATGAAGGGAACAGTGACAATCAAGACAGCAAATATAAAGACCACAATCTCATTCACAAAGATGTTTCCACATGCCAATTTGAGCAAGGGAGGTATGTCACAAAAGAAGTGATTGATTTGGTTAGATTCACAGAAGGGAAGAGACAGAATCTGATATGTCTGCCCCACCTGAATGGGAATCCCAATGATCCAGGAACCAACCACTAGTTGGGTACACACCTTGTGGCTCATGACAACAGGATAGTGTAGAGGGTTGCAAATGGCCACATAACGATCATAGGCCATCACAGCCAGGAGGAAGCACTCTGTGGCCCCCAGTATAAGGAATAGGCACATTTGTGTAGCACAGGCAAAAAAAGAAATATTTCCTCTCATTGTAAAAAGATCCATAAGCATCCTAGGAAGAGTGACAGATACATAACAGATTTCCAGGAAAGAAAAATTGCTGATGAAAAAATACATGGGGGTTTGCAGAGTGGACTCAACCCTTGTGATTAGAATGATGATTCCATTTCCCAACAGAATAATTATGTAGATGGATAGGAAGATTCCAAAGAGAAACCAGTGCAATTTGGGAATATCAGAAAATCCCAAGAGAACAAATTCCATAGGTAGAGTAAGATTTGTTTCGATGATTTTTAGTTTGTTTGCTCTTTGTAGGTTCCCCAGGTTGAATTTCATTTTCCTCTTTTCAAATAAGAAGGAATTTATGTTTTGGTCTTTATAACTTCTATTTTTCTGAATCTTGCAGTTGGAGTTTCTGTGCTCTGAAAATAGAAGGAATGAATCAAAATGTAACCAGTTTTATCAATAAGGTCTTCTGAATGTATTTGTCATGTTAGCTATATACTCTAATTATACCAATGAAATCCATGCAGACGTATGATATTATTCACTTGCCATAGCACAAAGATAATACGCACATACTTGATCTTCATGTTACACTATAGGGACATTTCTCTATCCTCCCTTGGTATATCATAGCCTCAGAATTTGTTTAAGCTAGTTCCTGACTTTTAAAAACTTTAAAACTTTCAGAATATTATTTATCTTTGAATTTTAAAAGTAACTTTGACATCTTTGAGACTTTATTATTATTAACTTCACTCATGAATTTTTAATCTTGCATGTAGTCTAAGCTAAACAGAACTGAAGGTTTTGCCTCATTTGCCAATGACCGGATGAGAATTTCCAGTTACTTTTCCTGTGAATGGAATTAATATTTCTCTTTAGATGTATAAAACATTGAGGCTGATATTCCTTTAAACAAACTTTTTCTTTCACTTGTAGTGTAGAAAATGACTGACTATTGTTACTTTGTTATGACAATACGTATTTTAATAACAAATAAAATGTATTAAATAAAAATATTTATCTTTATGCTTTTATTAAATAATATCCAGCTTTCAGCAATGACAATGTGTTAACAATTATTTCAAAAGCAGGCTAAAAAGTGGGGTTATGTAGGAAAGAGAAAGAATAAACATTTTAATCTCAAATAAACAAATAATGATTTATTATTTGGTATACCTTTGGCACATAGACAAAGATCTGGCAGCCTGATCCACAGACACTTGCTCAGCTGTGTTTATTGTCACTTTATTTACAATAGCCAGAAGATGGAAAATAAAACTGTTTTCCTCAATGATAAATTAATGAAGAAATTTGGCATGTGTACACTTTGAAGTTATATTGTGCTATAAAGAAAAAAAGTAATCATGAAGTTTTCTAGAAAATGGATGGAACTAGAAAATTGTACATTGTATAAGAGAATGCAGACCCAGAAAGATAAACACCGCATGAAGCCTATTATTTTAAGTTTGAATTAAAATTCCTTTTAACTTCTCATATTTGATATATTTAAATTCCCTTCATATTATGCAAATATTAAGAATTACTTAATTTTAGATTGTCTATAATTTTTATTATGTCTGTCTCTTTCCCCCCTTCATGTCCCCCTCCTCACCACCTCTCTCTCCTATCCCTTTCTCATTCAGTCCCTCTCTATCTCCTTGTCTCTCCATCTTTCTCTACCTCTCTTTTTGTATTTGTAGCCTCAGGAGGGTTTTGTACAAATTCCACAGCCCACAAGCAGAGGTCATAGGATTTCTTTTGGTATTTGATTTTTTTCTTGCATGTGTAACCAAGGAATTGAATTGAAGCAGCTACTTCCCTTATTATTGAGCTATTTAACCAAACTTCAACTCTGACTGTTCTTTACATAACCATGCTATTCTGTGTATTCATTTCTCCAATCCATTGTTTCTAATACTATGTTCTAGCTCAGGGTCCTATGAAAGCCAAGCTTAAATGCCTTCAACTATTTTCTTTTATTTTTGACATGATGAAATACATATTTAGAAACCCTTTAAATATGGAAAACTTAGTGCATTTACAGATTTCATGGAAGTCACTTGTCGCTTGTGAGAATTATCACGAATTGCATTCATAAAAATGGGTCAAATGGTTTATTATTTATATTTCATCATTTCATGTAATAAAAATAAGTTGTTTATGTCCCCAATGTTTATTGTACAGGAAAAAAAAATGAGAATCAAAATGTTGGTGAAAAACAAGTCGTCGTAATGCCCATCCATAATCCAAGTTCTTAGGGTTTGAAGGCGAGGGGATTGGTGTGAGATCAAGGCAATCCTGGTTTGAAGGCAAGGGGATTGGTGTAAGATCAAGGCAATCCTGGCTGTAAAAGTAAAATGTCTCATAAAACAAAACATTCTCCCAATAGCAGATGCTGTTAGTTAAACAATCATGTTGGTTTTTGAAAATTTTAGAGACTTTTCTTTTTGTCATATTTTCAAAATTTTCTTTTATAATTTCTTAATTCTTTTTGTCTATTCATTTTATTTGGTGTCTATTTGTTAATGAAAGGACTTCAGCAGATTTTATGGAGGAAGTAAGGCTTGAAAATAGGCCAATGCTATCGTACTAGCAGATGTTGTGTCCTAATCCAAGAAAAGAAAAATTAGATGCATATATAAAAATGTGCCCTTTATGGTAGAAAACATGCAGAGATAGTTACTGGAAAGTACCACAGCCTATTTCTCTGAAGTCAAATATTTAACAGTATTCAGAAAAAACAAAACCCTAATCTAGTTATCAATCATGTTGTCTAGATTCTGGAAAACCCCTTCTAGTCTGTGTTCATGTCAGTTCTGCACGCCACACAATGTAACATGATCCATTGTATTACAGATACATACAAGATTCTTCTCTACTATTTCATCCGATATGATTTCAAAGTAAAGTAATGGTACACCTTATCACTAGAGTTGGGTACTTCATGTGAATCAAGATATCAAAATATCATACTAATTTTTACTGATTAGATTAAAATACGTGGTATTGCATAAAATATACAATTGCTTTTTATTCTTTATTTATTTGAGTAAAATTCTGTATATTTTCCTTTTATCTAAATTTATTTCATGAAAATTAAAACAACTTTTACCATATTAAGCACATTTAGTCACATACTACATACAAATTCTGTCAGGATTTTTATTGGGAGTCATATGTCCAATATAAAGACACGAATCTTTACAATCAAATCAGCTACTGTTCAGCAATCATGACACTTGTAATGTAGAAGAAAGAATTGCTGCTTGTTTTTCCATCTGCCAGGAGAATCTTTAATACAGGGAAAGTGTTTCTAGGAAAGCTGTTACCATAGTAGATTTCCCTTTATTAGCAACACAACACACTGTACTTTCATTATAATCAAAACAACACTCTTTCATTATCCTCCTTAATATTTTTTCATAATGATAGATAAATGTAAAAAAATAAATTTTCAGTGGGTTACAATATTATTTTATCAATTAAATTATTCAGTAAAAAATTACAGGATTACCAAGCAATAAAACTTTAAGTTCAATATATTAAAATTCATTATTTAAGATGATTAACATGAATTATTAAATCATGATTCTCAAACTCATATTGCAGAGAGAAATGAGAACATATTATCAGGTTACCTTTTTGGTTTTGTTAAAGTTGTTCTTTTTCATGGAAATACTTTGTTTTTAATATATATAAACAGGAGCTTTAACACATTGAAATCAGAGCCTTAGTTGTCTTCTAAACACCCTATGTCATTTATAGGGAAAATACTTCTTTCCAGTGGGGATAACTATTCTCAATTGTCACACCTAAATTAATACCTAGGTGCCCAAGTTTGCAATTAATTTGGCAAGTGTCCACATTACAAATTACTATTGTGTATCACACACTAGACTTTTTTGTAACATCTCCACAGAATTCTTCCCCAAACACATTCAAATTATTCACTAAAAAAATATTCACTAACCCCAGAAGAATAAATATTACAGCTTTTATATTATCTATGAAATGTGAGCATTCACATTGTTTATCTGTTTGATTTCTTAGCTGTGTTATGTTGTTTGTTTTCATTCCCATGGGAAGAATTACACTATCCAGAGGAATGAAGATGAACCACCCTCCCATCACATTGTTATGCTCTAGCAATCTAACAGATACTCCAGAAACAAATCCTTCTGAAGCCACAAAATCAATGCCATGAACAACTGAAGAGGATTTGAATTGTGGAAGAAGGCATTTAGCACATTCTGCTACCAAATGTTAATATTTTAAAACTCTCATGCTTCATTTATTCTAAACCGCTTTATACCTTGTCCTAAATATTTCTCAATTTAAAAAATGTAATTCATTTAATGGCTGGAATACTTTTCATTTTTTATTGTTTTTTTTTAATTTTTAAAACATGAATACTGCTCATATTTGCAATTTCAATATTAACACAGATAAATTGAATACCTTCATTTTTATACTAAATTAACAGATCAAGAGACAGTCTGTATTTCATTAAATTCATCTCATATATATTACATGCACACAGTCAAAAAGATTGATTATGGCTGAGAATCATAAAGTTGGCCTGGCCTACCCGATATGAGAAGCGCAAGTCATAGGATTTTAAGAATCCAGTCTATGGCTTCTGGGGCACTAGAGTTTTCCACTTCCTGAGAAGGCAAGGAACTCCCTTCTCAGTACAGTGAAGTACTCAACATTTCCTTCTATTTTTCTTTAGAAATGAAGAAATCTTGGATGCATGATAAGAAAATTGGTCTTAGACATTAATCATGAGTACCATACATACCTTGTAAAATTCATTGTATCCAGGTTATTGATGCTAGCAATTACTATATTCTGTTTCAGATAAGGATGTAAAAAGTATGATTGCTCTCAATAAAAATGTAAAAGTCTCAGTCTTTCTGTGTCCCCTCCAACACAGGTGTGGTTTAATTTATCTCCAGCAGTATCCTTAACCTTGGCCTAGTAAGTAAACAAACACAAGTGCTTGTAATTAACATTAGTTCATGATGGAAGTATACTTGCTTCAATGTAATGAGCCCTTTCTGAAATATTTACCAAGTGCCTATACCTTGTAATTTTTTCCATGTCTTCTTGAATTTCAAGAAAAAAACAGCTTAGTACTCCTATGTAGTAGCATTTCAAACTTGAGAAATATCACTAACCTAAACTTGTGTGACAATCATTAATAACATTTCTCCTGGGATTCTCTTACTAAGTACTGGAGGTAAACCACACCATGTCACTAGAAATGAAGGTCTAAATCACTATCGATCTCTGTCATGAAGATTTCGTCTAATGTGTTCTAAGTAAAACACCTGCCAGCAAAATTACTGGCAATCAGATATTTCAATCCTACATCATCAGAAGAGAAGTCAAGAACAATGGCACTGAGTTTTGATCCTACTGCACGTTCTGGCTTTGTGGGAGCCTAGGCTGTTTGGATGTTCACCTTACTAGACCTGGGAGAAGGTGGGAGGTCTTTGGACTTCCCACAGGGCAGGAACCCAGTCTGTTCTTGGGGCTGATGAAAGAGGGAGAGTTGATTGGGGGAGGGGGAGGGATATGGGAGGCATTGGCGGGGACAAGACAGAAATCTTTAATAAATAAATAAATAAATCAACAAAACTAATGATGAAAAATGTACAGTACAATATATTCAACTGACATGCACAAGACCATGAGAAGATTTTCTACAAAGTTTTGTTTAGTGACTTTACAGATATAAAATTTTAAAAATTCTAAAACTTAGAAAATTCCAATTATCAAGTAAATAGGATATTAAAAATACACCAATAATGAGACAAATAAATCAATGCAGTTGTTAAACCTACCAACAATATTAAATTTAAAGACTCATCAGGTATACTACTATTTCAATGCACAAAAGATAATTAAGGAAATGTTCAACTTCCTTAGCTATCAGAAAAATGCAAATCAAAACAACTCTGAGACACCATCTTACACCTGTCTGAATGGCTAAGATCAAAAACACCAAAGCTTATGCTGGAGAAGATATGGAGAAAGGGGAACACTCATCCATTGCTGGTGGGAATGCAAATTTGTGCAACCACTTTAGAAATCAGTGTAGCGGTTTCTCAGAAAATTGAGAGTCAACCCACCTCAGGATCCAGCAATACCACTCTTGGGAATATACCCAAAAGATGTCCCATCATACTACAAAAGTATTTGTTCAACTATGCTCATAGCAGCATTATTGATAATAGCCACAACCTACAAAAAAACCAAATGTCCCTCAACTGAAGAATGGATAGAGAGTGTGTCACATTTACACATTAGAGTACTACTCAGTGGTAGAAAAACACTTGACATCTTGAAGTTTGCATGGAAATGCATGGAATTAGAAAATACTATCCTGAGTGAGGCAATCCAGACCAACAAACTGAATATGGTATGTTCTCATAAGTGGATACTAGTAATGAACAAAGTAAATTGAGCCTATAGTTCATGATCTTAGAGAAGCTATAATAATAAGGTGAACCCAAAGAAAAACATATATAGACACACCTGGATATTGGAAACAGACAAGATCACCTGACAAAATTGGGAGCATGTGGATGGGAGGATAGGAGGAAGGGGAAAAAGTGAAGAGAAGGAGAGAAGGGGAAGATTGGAGGAGCACTTGAAGGAATAGGATAGTCAAGATGGAGGAAGGACAGATATGAGAGAAAGGAAAGAGATGACTTGATTGAGGAAGCCATATGGTTAGCAAGAAACCTGACTCTAGGAAACTTCCCAGGGATCCACAAGGATGACTCCAGCTAAGATCCAAGCACTAGAGCAGAGGGTGCCCGAACTGGTCTTGCCCTGTCATCAGACTGACAATTATCTTAAATATCACCATAGAACCTTCATCCAACAGCAGATAGAAACAGAGGCAGAGACCCACAGTGGAGCACTGGACTGAGCTCCCAAGGTCCAGTTGAAGAGTAGAAGGAATGAGAATATGAGCAAAGAGTTCAAGACCATCCACTGAAACAGCTTACCTGAGCTAATGGGAGCTCACCTCCTCCAGCTGGACTGGGAAGGGAAAATCATAGGACCAAACTAGTACATCTGAATGTGTTTGACAGTTGTTTGGCTTGGGCAGACTGAGGAGCCACTGGCAGTGGCATTGGGATTTATTTCTACTGCATGTACTGGCTTTTTGGGATCCTATTCTCTTTGAATGTATACAATGCTCAGCCTAGATTAGTAGGGAGGGCCTTGGACCTTCCACAAACCAAAGTGCCTACCCTCTCTTAGGATTAGAGGGGGGTGTTGTGGGAGGGGGTGTAAGGAATGGGAGTAGGAGAGGGAGTGGGAATTTTGATTAATACTTTAAAAAACTATCTAATAAAACAATCTAATACTGTTACTACTCAGTGTTCTGTAAAGTTAATGATCAGAGTCACTTCCAAATTCACTCTGTGATGTTAGTATTACTGTGGTAATAAATCTTTGTTCTTCTTAAATATAAAATCAAGTGAAAACTATAGATCAATTTACTTGAGAAGCATAGATGCAAAACTTCTCATAAAATAATTGAAATTTAACAACATAAATATCTTATATTTATAAACAAGTATCTTTTTTTCCTAATGGATGATCATGCCAGAAAATCATATAGGAAGTAATATGTATGTTTTCTGTTAAGAATTGTCTTTAAAATATTTCATGTCACATTTTAAAGTCCTAATTATATTGGTGGATCATACGAATACTTGCCATATTAGCAATTATTTTTGGAATGCTTTTAAATCTTTGAAGTTTGCATAACTTAAGTGTTTTGAGTCCTATTCAACTACAAAAGACTCATATTTTATAAGTTGTCCAAATTATATCAATGCATATGCATACAATATCCTCCTTCCCAAGACTCTTCAATGGGGGTGTATATTCTAAGTAGCCTATGAAGATAGAACAAAACCTATAATTTTCCCCACCCTCTGCAGTATAGTAATAATGAGTTGTAAAACCTCCTAGAGAATATAAAATTAGAAATATATGGGACTTGTCAGGAAAAATTTGATATTTTTGAAGATGCAGTATTAATTACATATGGTGTAGGAGGTTCAGTACATAGTTTCATTGTAGTTAATCTATGTTAATGTGGCATCCATGAAATGGCATAGCATTTAGTCACATCTCTTTTTTTATTATTATTTTATTTTTTATTAATTTTTTTAATTAAAAATTTCTGCCTCCTTCCCACCTCCCTTTTCCTTCCCCCTCCCCCCACTCCCCATGCCCTACTTCCCTCCCCCCTCCCTCTCAAGTCCAAAGAGCATTCAGGGTTCCTTGCCCTGTGGGCAGTCCAAGGACCTACCCCCTCCATCCAGGTCTAGGAAGGTGAGCATCCAAACCGGCTAGGCTCCCACAAAGCCAGTACATGCAGTGGGGTCAAAACTCAGAGTCATTGTCCTTGGCTTCTCAGCAGCCCTCATTGTCCACCATATTCAGTGAGTCCGGTTTTATCCCATGCATTTTCATTCCCAGTCCAGCTGGCCTTGGTGATCTCTTAGTGGGTGGGTGCCCCCCTTATGGTCTTGACTTCCTTGCTCATGTTCTCCCTCCTTCTCTTCCTCACTTGGACCTTGGGAGCTCAGTCCATTGTTCCATTGTGGGTCTCTGTCTCTATCTCCATCCATCGCAAGATGAAGATTCTATAGTGATATGCAAGATATTCGTTAGTACGGCCATAGGATCTGGGGGGTGGGGTGGGATGGGGGAAAGGGGAGATGGGGAGAGAAAAGTGAGAAGGGGAGGATAGGGAGAACTTGGGGGAATGGGATGGTTGGGATAAGGGAAGGTTGGATATGGGAGCAGGGAAGTATATATCTTAATTAAGGGGGCCATTTTAGGATTGGCAAGATCCTTGACTCTATAGGGGTTCCCAAGGGTTCAGATACATGTTCCCAACTAGGTCCTTGGGCAGCTGAGGAGAGAGAGCCTGAAATGGCCCTATCCTATAGCCATACTCACATCTCTTTTTTTGAAAGATGGCAATCTTCACACATTTAGAAATGTTTCTACTAAATGCTAAAACAGGATTAAAACTTTAAAACACAAATATTTGAAGAATTGATTTCTGATACTCCAACTAGTATAACCTGGGCCACCATGAGCAATGACACCTTATGAATTTATTGGGGTAAGTTGAGATTATATGGTCCATGGGGTACTAAAATACTATCAGATACTAGACCTAAGAATGATGCCCAAGAACTTATAAGATCGAACAGACTAAGAAAGTGGTACTACTTCCACACCAGCACCCTATTAAAAATGACAAAAATTATTTCATTAAGTAAAAAATATCTATACAGCAATGAAACAGTGAACTAAGGAGATATTTACAGAATATAAGATACCTTTGCTAGACAAGATATGGCATAGAATTAATGTCATATATATATATATCAACAATTAAAGAGAAAATAATTTAAATTACACAAAATATGAACCATCTACTAAAATAGACATCTTACAAATTATGATAAGCAGATATTCACTGCACATAATGTAAAATGTTCTGCCTCTTGAGACATCAAGGAAAAGTGGACCAAACTACACTTAGATTGTATATTGACCCTGCAAATTTTAGTCATTAGGAAAATAAATAAAAGAACTGGAGTGGTAGTTTAGAAATAAAGAAAAATTAAAGTTCCAAAGGATATAACAGCCTTTTCTGTCTTCCTGTGGCCCTGTCCTCCTGTAATGGACAGAAACTCACACAGGTACACAGAAATGCAAATAAAGAGAAAATCAAAATAAAGGAAAGAAATACCAAAAATTTATGAAAGCAAGAGAAAAAAAAAGAGAGGACTATTTACACTTTTGTAGAATGCTTAAGGGGTTAGCCTCTATGGAAAGGAGCATTAAAGATTTGGTTTTCAGACTAAACATAAGTCATCTGTATGGTCAAGCTATAGCACTTTAAGGTAATGAACTAATGATTCTATATCAACAGATCACATAGGTACTGGCACACTAATTTTCATTTAAGTGCTTATTAATGAAATATCACTACAGCCTCCTTTAGAGAAAATCTATACAACTGAAAAAAAAATGATAAACTTAATTCTTTCTCAGAAATATATGAGTTTACTTATGCCATTAATGAAAGATTCCTTGTTTCTTGTTTTCTGTAATTTATGGGTTCTATATTGTATCTATAATGATGTGTATTATAACTCATGTATGTAATATACTATTGTTAAAAAGAAATAGAGAGAGAGGCCAAGAAGACAGGTGAGGAAGGACTTTAATAGGAGGCAACTACTGAAAGTATATTATGGATTTATATGAAAATACCTTTTATAAAATAGTAGCATATACAAATACAAGCAATACATACCATTTTGTGTGTGTAGGGATGTGAAGAAGAAAAATATATATTCCAAATACAGAGATCATCAGGACACATCTAAATCAAATTCTATAATATCTCCAATTCTACCTACTACTAGATTCAGAGAGAGCAGGAGTCAGTATCTGCAATTGGTTATGCATAATACCTAAAAACATGTGGTCACGCAGAGGGCCTCAGTTAAATTTCATGGTTCATGAAAGAAAACAATAAGACACACATGTGGGAAAGGATTTTGAGAAATTGAGTTTTGAGAGGAGTAAGGAATGTTCTTCACATATGTAGAAAAAGTCATAGAACAAATTTAATTAAAATGTTATGTTTCATAAAACATTGACAATATAACAATTTGGTTAGTGCATTTTTTGCAAATAATGTTATACTAACTTTCAAAAGTAACAAAGAGCAGTCAAAACAGTAATTAACATCCCAAAGTTTAAATAAAGATGTAACAGTCTATGTGAGAACTGTGGTTGCATTCAATCACTGTACATAAGTCCATTGCACTATGCTCTATCCAATAATCTTTTCAGAGCTGCAATCACTTCTTTGTTCCTAAGGCTGTATATCATGGGGTTGAACATGGGGGTCACAACCGTGTAAAAAAGAGAGAGGAGTTTGTCACTTAATGCAGAATGTGATGACTTTGGCATTAAGTAGGTAATAGATGCAGATCCATAAAACAAAAGCACCACCACCAGATGTGAGGAACATGTGGAGAAGGCTTTTGCCCGTCCTTCAGCAGTTGGCAACCTAAGGATGGTTGCAATAATTTTGCTGTATGATGTTAATATTAATAAAAAAGGGATTGTAGCTAGCAAGATAACCACTGCATAGGCGTATAACTCGTTAACAGAAGTATCTCCACAGGCCAGCTTAAGTACAGGGGGTATGTCACAGAAGAAGTGATCTATCCGGTTAGCATTGCAGAAATGTAGAGAGAATATCTGACAGGTTTGCCCTAGCTGGAAAGGCATGCCACCAAGCCAGGAGCCCACTGCCAGCTGTGTGCATTTTGTCTGGTTCATGACCAGAGGATAGTGCAGAGGGTTGCAGATGGCCACATAGCGGTCATAGGACATCACAGCCAGGAGAATACTGTCCGTAGCTGCCAGCATTAGGAAGAAACACATTTGTGTGGCACAGGCCAGAAGAGAAATGCTTCTGTCCTGGGTCCAAATGCTATACAGAATCCTAGGGAGAGTGACTGAAACATAACAGATTTCCAGAAAAGAGAAATTTGACAGGAAAAAATACATGGGATTGTGTAGTGCAGGATCGATTCTTGTTATCACAATTATGAAGCTATTTCCAAATAGGATAATTACATACATTATAGAGAACATTCCAAATAGAAAGCCCTGGAGGTTGGGAATGTCAGAGAATCCGAGGAGGAGAAACTGTGTCACTGTGGAAGTATTGTCCTCTTCCATGATATTTGTGTGTATCATCTGTGAGGATGATCCAACAAGAAGTACACCTCCTTATTCTCAGCTTTGAATCTTATTTGCATATTTTAAGTTCTGCTTACAAATATGTATATTTATACCTTATTAAATCAGAAATTGCAATGACATATACTCTTTGTTATTAAATGTACCTTTGAGGTAAATGGTGCTGCACTCTCAGTGCACTCTCAGCTCTCTACTAGATA
This sequence comes from Microtus oregoni, assembly GCF_018167655.1. Classification (NCBI taxonomy): domain Eukaryota; kingdom Metazoa; phylum Chordata; class Mammalia; order Rodentia; family Cricetidae; genus Microtus; species Microtus oregoni. The sequence continues at coordinate 41,035,331 of NW_024543077.1, read as the reverse complement.
TATAATACATATTCTTTTTAATGGCACAATAACTCATAATATTTTAAATGTTTATCTAAATATGCAATTGACAAATTCTGAATTAATTATTTCATTTCTAGTTGTCTCCTTAATATTCTTCCAAAATTGCTTTTTATTATTTTTACAAATCATTTTCATTTCAATTAAATATCCTTTATATACTTAAAATTATGAACAGAAAAATTTATTCATCTTTTCATGTGATTTTCTAAATCCCCTTTATCCCAATAATCCAAAATATATACAATTTCATTGCAAAGTACATAATAAATTGTACACATGATTTGATGAGATTCTCTTTTACATATAAAATTTTGGAAGTGTGGTGTAAAATCTATGCAATCATAATTTATGTTTTCTACATTGTTGAAATTATTGAATACTAAATGTAAATCAAAAGACACAGTAATCATAGATTTTTAAATGGTACTTACTCTGCAGTTTCATTTGTTTGTGATGCAACTGTCTCAGACATAGTTTCATGAATGCTAGGTGACCTCTCTCCCCCAAGGTATTCCTTCAACTCCTCTAGGCAAGTTATACACAAAAATTGCTAATAAATAAAAAAGCTTTTTCAAATCATTTAACATTTCTGTCCTTATCTTTCTCTCCATCTTATCTGTGTTATTTGCAATTCTCCATATTCTCAAGTTCATACTAAGAAAGAAATTTAGTAGAAATTTCAACCTAACTACAGGTATTGGTTTTTATTTAAATCCTCTATAAATATTAACTGTTATTGCTTTTGAAGCAATGATTTTCTTTGATACAGATGCTGTGGCATTAATTAAAACTTTTAATATACATTGCCTTGTGTTTAAATAATAAAATTTAGAAATTGAAAATAAAAGTAGAGGCTTTTCTGCTATTATTGTGAGGAGCTTGTGATTTTTGTCTTTAAGTTATTTATATGATAATATAAAATAATCTAAAAATTAAATTTTATTTTAATATATATATAAATGTGCATTATTTTTGAAGAACTTTACTATGATAAAATTCTATTGAACCAAATAAACATATACAGTGATTCTATTAATATTTTTAGATTAATTACAAATAGATATTAACATTCTGTCTTCATGAGATGTTTTGAAATTGTAGCTTTCAAGGTAATATCCGTGATCTTCCTTTAATATTTTCATTCTATATTGTAGATAGGTGTATCTTTTGGATATATTCTCCCTTGATGTCTTATCATAAACACATTTAAGTATATACCTGACAGAAAATGGTAAACTAATACACCTTAGCAATACTGTGTTAATATTGATGACCATGATCCTTATTGTACCAATCTTCCATGTTAAACAATGCATATGATGCTTTCTCGAGTCATATTTCATCAATATGTCATCAATGGACAGAAAAACAGTGCAAAACCAAGCTGAAATGAAATGGTGTTTGAAACTAAACCAGAAATAAATCATTCAATTTTTCTATTAATTACTTTGTGTAGTTTTATTCAAATGCTGATAGTAAAATATCAAAATAAAAGTACAAAGGTTTTTCAGTCAATTGTAGTCTATGATCTTTGGAATTATGTAAGTTACAATTCTTACCTTGATTTATTGACATACAAGAGCAAAATGATGAGGAAGTTTCTTTTTCTAAGCTCAAGAGTTTACCTTCATTTGCAACAGAGGTCAAACACTTCTGAAATATATTCTTCTGTCACAATACACTCTTCTACATAAAAAGGAATGTTTTCTACCCTGGGGACAACTCCTTTCCTTGGTAATTTCTAATTGTAAACAGAACCCTTCTTTAAAATGTCAGTCATGAATTTAGTAAAACAAGTACCACAAATTAAATTAAAATCATATATATATATATATATATATATATATATATAGTCAGTATTTGTTTCTGTTATTATTGGGAAACACTAGAAATGAAAATATGAGAAATTAGTAACTATACTTTTTGTAATGCTGAAGATTGAAGCTAAGGCCTCCTGATGGAAAATACACACTCAGCTACTGAATCACTTCTCAGCAGTTATTTATTAGGGTAACAGACAACTTGATTACAAAAACTGTTTTTGCTGTGATCAACCTGCATATGTGTTCTTAGTGCTGAAGTCTGTTGTTTCTGACACATTCATAAGTGTTTCTGCATTTTATATATGCAAGATATTTTATCATGACTAAAAGTACGTACTATCTTAGAATACACTGAAATGTACTTTTTCAGACCACAAATCTAATAACATTTTGACATCTTCAGTATGTCTTTCATTCAAAAATATAGTGCCAAGAATAGACACATTTAATTCTAATTGACAAAAATACACAAAAAATCAAAACTAAATAAATAAATACAGCTGCCCATGTTCCATTATTAACTATTTGAATCAGGAAATAGTATTTCAAGTAACAATAGCTCATCAAAATCTAGTTACAAATTTACAGCAACTGGGAGAAAAAAACTTCTGAATTTATTGTCTAGCTGAACTACCATGATGGGTAAGTATGAATTTAGCTGTCTCAACCATTTAGACATCTACCTTGTCACTTAATGAATTCACCATCAATTATTGCCCTTTTTCATTCCCAATTCATAAAGAAAATTGAAAAAAACTCAAAGACCCCATATAAACAGACATAAATTCACATTCACAAAATAAATGGAAGAAAATGTTAAATGACTGAGAATCTGTCATTAATTTACAGATGTTCAGATTAAGATAAGAGAAATTATGATTAAGAACTATTCAATTTCATCCTGTCTACATGTTGACATCCTTCCCAATGATGGAAGACTATGTGTTAATGGGCTAAATTTGACTTATACACTTTGCATTAATGTGTTTAAATCCTAGTTGTTATTAACATACTGGTATAGCTGAAAGTCGTTTTCTTTTTTCTTATATTTATGCAACTATGTAATTGGAATTAAGCAAATTTGACATGTCTTTTCTCCATTTATTATCTGAGTCAATCTTTGGTTGCATCCTTTTTTTTTAATTTGCATCTTTTGTCGAAAGGTAAACAGTAATTCGGACATTGATATGATAATTTTAGCTGAATCTGGCCTGCCAGCTTCTCTCCTGAGTTCTAATTTCAAGGATTCTAGAAAACACTATGCAAACTTTCAAAGGATAGAAACAATTAAGCAGTTCTAACCAGCTGCAACATCTATAAACCATAACAATTACCAGTATATCAAGATATGTACAAAGGTAAATTAAGTGGCATTCACAGATTAATGGGATACAATTGCTGATTAATCAGACTTGGGAGCTCTTTAATAGGAGAAGACTCATGTCTACTCCAGGAAACATGCCCAGCTTAGAAAAGAATCTACTATTACAACTATTCAGATTAGCATAATTTCTTTCTACATTCAAAATCTTATCTTATGCCCATTAGTAAGTACATGTACAAATCCTCATCAAAGGAGACTCTCTTTACTGCAAATGGAAACTACAAAAAACCGCAGAGATCAGAAATGGTGGAGATCTCAGACCCAAGAGATAATATATCCTGCATCTATGACTCTAAGAACTTCATGGAAAATGGTGCTAAGGGATAGTTAGAACCAGGATTATGAATAAGGTTGCTGCAAGACAATCTCTTCTAGAAATGGTTGCATAAACAAGAGCATAATAAAGGTAAAAGCAATGGACATGTTAACATGGGAAGAGGGAAATTTCCTAGGGTTCTAGTCTTAGGCAAAAAGAAAAAGAAGAACACAGGTAAATATTTTCTACTGGTAGAAGGAAAACTAGGCTTTCCTAGTGATTAGCCCCTTTTTGGTTGTTTTATTGTAGTGTGGTCAGCTTTACAATCACATATATACAAATAAATAAAAACACAGCATGCTGTATTTATATATAATTGTGCATTTGTGCACATTTGTATTTGCTTGTAGGCATGTACATGTGAATGTGTGTCTGTAAAACAATAATAATAAAAGAAAAAGTGCCAATCAATATACTAAGAGTGAAGTGCTTCATAGAGATTCAAAGGAGAATAATGGGATAAAACAGAAAGGAGAAAATGGAGGGCAGAAATGGATTTAATATTATTTCAATTATATTATTTAAATGAATACAATTGATAAATAAAATTTTAGGGCAGATAGGGACAATGGGGAAACTTGAGATATTGCTGGTATGTGTATAAACCTCAGTTTGAAAGATATTCCAAAACTAAAATGAGAACTGTTATGTGACCCAGATAAACTGCTATTCATTCAAACCAATTGAAGTCAACATGTCATAGAGATGTTTACAAATCAATTTCATCTATAGTCATTTTCATATTAAGGATTGCACCTTTAAAGTTAATGAGACATATTCAATGCAATTGGAAGTTAGCTTCCATTTATGTTTTAAAGGGTTAGGGTTTTAAAGGTTGTTGTTAAGATTCCAAGCTTAATACCTAGAGAAAAATTGAGTATAATAAGATGTGATATACTTGCAAATACTCAGGATTTCATTATGATATAAGGAATATTAAAAAATTTCGTTTTCAATAGATAAAACTCCATATTAAACAGTAAAATACTAAAATATCTCATCTTTCATCACCATAATCAAAATATCCTAAGTGAATAAACATTTTTTCATATTTATGTATGATATAGATTAAAAGATACTATGGTTAACAAATACGTATAGGCAGTATGTAGATGCTCTTGTTTTGTTTGTTGGTTTTCAATGCTACAATAAAAAATGAAAGCAATAGCAAAATCAAAAACCAAAGATGACTGCTATGAAAACCTAGCACACTACCACTGAGCAATTTTACATATAATATTTACATAATATCTTGTTTAAAAAAACTTTAAGAACTTTAACTACAACTATTTATGAAAATATGATGTGAACAACAATTTGAATATAATAGAAATTTATAGATGAGGATGTATTTAAAAGTATATTTTATGACATAAACCATTTTATGATAGTTCAAAAGATTTTTAAAAGTATATTTATTGATATTATCATTGTTCAAGTCTCACTTAAGCCACTGTTTCTGGTATCACAGCTGGAATCCTTGTCTTCTGACTTTTATAATCCCCTTCTACTCTTTTGCCACATTTCCTGAGTCTTATATGCAGGAGATGAACTGAGGATGTATAATTTGGTGCTGGACTTTTCATAACCCATTGTTTTTGACGTTATATTCAGTTGTGGTTTTCTTTAATAGCCTGGTGTGGAAGGTTCTTCTGTCTATGTGTTTCTGTGTGAACATTTTAGGGCTAAGTGGTGGAGAACAAACAAGCATCCTCCTCCAGCAATAGCCTTCATTTGCAATAAAGAAATGATACTTGATGACCCTATCTGCCCTGAAATCATATATACACAAACAATACAGAAAAACTGAGAAAGTTGTCTTAATGTATTTGTTTATATCTATATAACTATCTATCATCTATCTATCAGTCATTTATATATTTATGTATCTTTATATTTATCGACTTATACATCATCTATCATTTAAATATCTATATATCTATAATCAGCTGTCTAATCACATACCAATAATAATCAAAGAAAAAGAGTTCATCATTTTGGAAAGGAGATGGTATAGGTAACATGGAATGGACAGGAGGAAGGCGCATGGGAGAGTTTAGAAAGAGGGGCAGGAAATGGAAAATGATGTAATTATATTTTAATTAAATACATTAAATTTAAAAAGTAGATCACATTATAGCATAAACACAGTGGACGTGTAAAAGGAATCTAAACACTTGGAATATTTTTGATAAGGGTTGAGGAAGCTGTTCATTCACTTGTATATAACTCTGTGGCTCTTCATTTTAAGTAAAACTCTTCTCAGAGCTGCAATCACATCCTTGTTCCTAAGGCTGTATATCAGGGGGTTGAACATGGGAGTCACTGTTGTGTAGACGAGAGAGAGTAGCTCATCAGTTCCTGCAGAATTAGTGGATTTTGGCCTAAAGTAGTTAATGGTTCCTGATCCAAAAAACAAAACAACTACCACCAAATGGGAAGAACACATGGAGAAGGCTTTTGTTTGTCCTGTGGCTGTTGGCAACTTCACAATGGTGGCAATGATTTTGCTATAAGATCCAAGTATCATCATAAAAGGGAAGGCAACAAACACTACATAGACAGCCGTCTTACACATTGAAGTATCCCCACAGGCCAGCTTGAGAACTGGTGGAATATCACAAAAGAAGTGGTCTATTCTATTAGAATAACAGAAACGTTGAGAGAATATTCCACAAGTTTGTCCTATCTGAATTGGGATGCCTCCAAGCCAAGAGCCAATGGCCATCTGAGTACACTTTGTTGGGTTCATGACCAGCGGATAGTGCAGAGGATTGCAGATGGCCACATAACGGTCATAGGACATCACAGCCAGTAGGAAACACTCAGTAGCTGCCAGAATTGTGAAGAAAAACATTTGGACGGCACAGGCCAGAAGACAAATTCTTCTATCTTGAGTCCAAAGATTGTACAGAATCCTAGGAAGAGTGACAGATACATAACAGATTTCCAGAAATGAAAAATTGGCCAGAAAAAAGTACATGGGCTTTTGTAGTGCAGGATCAATTCTGGCTATGACAATTATTAAGCTATTTCCTATTATGATAATCATGTACATTATGGAGAACAACCAAAACAGAAATCCTTGTAGGTTGGGAAGCTCAGAAAATCCCAGAAAGAGAAACTGTGTCACTGTAGTGGAATTATCCTCTGGCTTGTTGTCTGTGTCTTCCATCTGCGGAGATAATTCAAGTAAAAGTGAAATGATTTCCTCGTGATTGTCTACTTTTTTTTTTTTTATATTTTTGAGACAGGGTTTCTCTGTGTTTCTTTGGAGCCTATCTTAAAATAGCTCTTCTAGACCAGTCTGGCCTCAAATTCACAGAGTTCTGTACAATGAAAATAGTATAATACTCAAACTCTTAAATGTGCTCATTATGATATTTCTTTTCCTTTTTAATATCCTGGCAAGATGTCAATATATGCTCTAGTTAATAATAATAAGATATGCCATTATTACTCAGTAGCAGAACTCCAAATTGATCCTCCTTTATGCAACAATTCTATTCCTTCCATTTGTATTTTTATTCTTGCCTAATATTTTATTTTATATGTGTAATTTTCACACTTAATGTTTTACAGTTTAATAAAGATTCATTTTGCCATGTTAAATTATTGTTTTACACATGTTTTATTGTTTTTCATTTTGCCCACACCCTCCAGATCCTTTCCACATCCCTACTCTCCAACTCTTTGTTCTTTCTCTCTGTTACTCTTTCCCTCCAAACAATGAAAATCAAACCAAACAAACAAAAAAAGACAATAATTTTCAAGAAAAACAAAAGACCATCAAAACTAAAACAAAACAAAACAAAAAAAAAACAACACAAAGTTTATGCTGTCTCTTCCAAGTCCTCCTGAGCAAGATGTGCTGTTTGTACATCCAGAGACACTTTATTAGAGAACACATATTTTCCATTTCCCAGCAGATATCAATTGCAAATAGTTTTTAGGTTAGGAGTGGGAATTCATATTCTCTTCTGCATCTTAGTGCTGGGATTTTATCTTGTGTGAACCTCAGCTGCTCTAAATATTCTTTAAAGATTTTTAAAAGAACTTCGGCAAGAATATATTTATTATCTGAAACTGATTTTCTCAAACATTCTTAACTTCTTTATTCTGGCACAAAATCTTTCATTGTTAAATAATTATTAACAAACTACCACGCATAGTGAGGTGCTACTAATATGTAATGCTATGCTTATCTTTAATTTTAAAGTCCATTAAAATTGACATTCAACACTTTAATTCAGATTTTAAGAAAATTTAAGTTGGATAATCTGATTTTCAGGATCTTCTTTTTATCTTCTTGTATAGATTAATTCAGGAGGTAGAAAAATTGTCACTGACATTGATGGCCAAAGAGAGAGCTAAGAAGGGTGTGCACTTCCACACTCTGAAAGTAGAGATGTTGCAGAAAGGTTATCTACTGCACTTTTCTTTGAGCTGTTGCCAAATCTTTGAAATCTTCACTATTGTCCTTAATATTTTGCTCTCCTTCGTTTCATTCTGTGTTCTGCATTGTATTAGTCCAAGGGTTCACTCACGCACTTATTATTAAGTTCTTATTTATCATAATCATCTCATTTTTGTCACCAGGCAAATATTATAATTTCATCTGGTATCATATATACATGATATTGCATATATATATTCCATAATTTATATTCAGTCATATATTCAGTAGATTATTTCATTGGAATAGCTCTTATTTCATCTACTCTTACAGAAATAGCTCACAACATACATTTTAAGGATTCGTTGAGTAATTTCTAAATGAATCATTATTAACTCAAAAAGAAAGGTGAAATTCACAGCAAATAGAAGGCAGACCACCAGTTATAGTCAAACACTTACATGTGTGTGGTTTTCCAAGATGTCAGTTCTAAAGCGTATGTATAAGCTAGAAAGCTTGTGTTAAATATGAAAAACTAACCTAATAATTTTCTGAGTATAGGAATGTAAAATTATAATTTATTTAATATTCTACAATTTCATATTGAATATTAACTAAAAGCAATTATTAAAAGATGAGAATGAATTTACTGAAAATTTAAAGAACAGAAACAAGTAGAAAGTTCTCATATCTTGAAGGTGTGACTTACATTCACAAACGTACAATACAGAAGTTTCCATTTTTCTACACTAAATAATAAAATTCACGTAAAGATTTATTCAACCACCTAATTGAACATATACCTGATTGTAGAATACAATGTTAAAAAATTTCATCCATTTCGTTAAGGACTAGAAAGTATTGTCATTTCTGAGTTTGTTCAGACAATCGTTTTCCTCAAGAACTGCTTCCATCAGATAACGCCACATATAAAATATCACCTTGTTCTTCCCACAGTGTGCCCCTTCTTACAGTTTTCGCCTCTCATTGCTCTTTAAGTAATAGAACACATCTCTACGTTGGACTCAACAAAGTTGTGAAGATATTCAAAAGAAAAAATAGCCGGATGAACAAACCCACTTCCTCGACATCTCTAGAATTTTATTTCTTGCTTTATTAAATTTCTCTGATATTTTGCTTGGTTTTAGGTGAGGAAGTCTCACTTTTACACCTTAAAAGAACAAGTAATTTTACTCACCTTTATGAGTTTTAACATTTAAAACTACAAAAAAGAAAAAGTTAATGCAATTGTATGATTCAAGATGTTCTTAATTTCTCATATTTTTTATTTGTTTGTTGTTCTGTTCTAACGCAGGGATTCATGCATGTCAAACAACACTCTAACCTGACCTATTTCCTTAGTATAAATGTCTTCAAATGTACTGTAACATGTCTGCTATTATGTTTCTAACAATTTGAAAATATTTTTGGATAACATTAGAAGTGAGAAATTACAGTAGGAAGGAGAAAATCAGTAGGCATCTCAGGTAGGTTTGGGCATATTGGATTCATGTACCTTACCTTAATTTAATTTGCATCTTTTTGAAACACTGATTTCTGCTAATGTACCTATTGCTGTGATATTAACAGGAACACTTAAAATCAATTAGAGTACACCTAACACTTAATTTTATGAAAAAGTGTATGAATAAAATTGAAGATGGGAAATAAAAAAGTTCACCCCTTTAAAGCCCGAAGGAAATATGTTAATTTTTCTAGATTAATTCATCATGAACAGTTAGGAACATTTTGGGTAAGAGTAGGTTACCAAGAAACTTCAATCATATTCATCAACATTTTGATCATCTGCTATGCGGTTGGAAATCCAGATTTAATACAGATATGTTTAAACATATCTGTCCAAAAATAAAATGATGTGATACATATTAGCACATAAGATAACAATATCAATGATAACAATTTTCCTCATCCTCCTTTTACAAAATGTATTTTCATTTATGTAATTAATGTCAAATATTAAACAGCAAAAAGTCCATCTGAAGTAATGATAAGTCCTTGAATTCTATTCATTATTTTGTGTGATTCTACTAGAATGATGATATTAAAAAAATAAAAGCACAAGTAAATTTGACATTTGTCAAAAGTAGTTCAAGAGTATCATTTTGGACTTAAACATACGTTTATTGATTGATAAATTTCAGAACTGATGAAGAAATTAGTTGAACTGTGTTTAAGAATTTGTTTAGTGTTAGACTGGGCATCTTCTAGTATATATTCTATTGGAGGAAGACACACTAAAATTTCAGTGGGAGATCCTCACTGCTCTAGGGAAAAATTCCTTTCCCATGTTACTTTTTAACTGAATGAAACAAAATTCTTGCTACTCAGGGAGTTTAAAGTAATAATGAAATGAATAAATGAGGGGAATGATAGCCTTGGGCAATCGGTCCTATATACCCTTAACCTTTATGTTTTGTGTGCGGTTATTAAGAAATGCAAGTTCTGACAGCAGAAACATAATAAAGTGGTAACCATAATAATTAGAATTATTTTCCTCTTTTTGAAGTATTTTGAATATAACGGAAGAATTTTGCCACTTATCTAGTTTACACAGACACACACAAACACACACACATACACACACATATATGTACAAAAGACATATTTAAATAAGAAAAGTAAATCCTGTGTCCACATTTACTAATTTACTATATTTTGCTTAGACTCAAGAAATATATCTGAGGTGATTCATGCTTTGTCATCATTCACTGGAAAAGTATTTATCTCTGTTCATAGAATTATTCTATTGATTGTTAAAATGGATGGCTATATTTCAGTATTATTTATTTACATAACCATGATTTCCCACAATATGGATTACTTGTATACATACATAAAAGATGACTCTGTCTACTATACTTAATAAAAAGCAGAAAAATAACTATATGCACCAAAGGGAGTACAGTTAGGGGTTTGAAATCACTACATGATGAGCAAATTTCCTGGTTGTGCAAAGTCATTGTTAAGGTTTTAAACCCATGATATAAATTAATGGACAAAGCCAAGGACTTTTTATGGTAAGTGATTCATTTGGTAAGTCATATTTAGACAAAACTCTAATATGTAAAAGAATATGAGCATTTATTATTTTATTTCAGGTTCATTGTCAGTCTGCAAGTGTCATTTCAAATACTGCTGTCACTAATTCATGAAAGTAAATGATATTATTTCCAATAAATTTATAACAAAGTGTGACTTTCTATCTTAGACAATTTATCAGAAGTTATGTTTTGATAACAAATATTATACAGTTAGATAAAATGTGACATAGAATGAATTGAAATTTGTGATAAATTTTTCATATATATATCTACAGGCAAATCAGTTTCAACATTACAGGTACAGTTTAATTTTGAATAGCTATCTTTGTAAAATAAATCTTGAAATTTTATAATAGGCATGTAAAAGTATACTTAACAGCTACAGATCGATAATGTTCTAGTGAATCATTTAGATAATAACTCTGTCAGAATTTTGTAATAGGATATAAATAGTAACAGAAACTAAACCAAGCAAAATAATACTGCATCTAGGAAAACTACAACCTCATTCATGAATATGTCATCACTAGCAGGGTAAATTAGCAAGAGAATCACAGAAATGGTTGATGCATTAGGAACTACACAATGTTGTAATGAGGCTACTTGTTCATTTTTCTGACCAGCCAGACTCTGAAATATTCACACAGAAACTATATTATTTGCAATACTTTTTGGCTAATAGCTTAAGCTCATTACTAGTTAGTTCTTACATCTAGAATTAACCCATTTCCATTATTTTATATTTTATATTTTACTATGAAGCTCAAGGTCTACTGGCAAGTTTCAAACTGGCAGCTTGCGTATTTCCCCTCTGGTGGCCACATGGCTTCTCTTTTACTCTGCTTTCTTTCTTCCAGCATTCAGTTTAGTTTTCCCACCTCGTTTTATTCTGCCCTATCACAGGCTAAGGCAGAATCTTTATTCATTAAGCAACAAAAGCAACACATATATGACGGACTTCCCACACCAACAAAATAATATAAAGTTTGTGATGCTGGCCCTACCTTTATTGGAATTTCCCTGATCCAAGATCCAACCATAAGCTAGGAGTACATACACAGAGTGTGACTTCTGACTACAGAATAGTAGAGAAGACTGCAAATGCCTACATAGTGGTCATATATTTTCACAGTCAGGGGAAAGTACTCTGTGGGCCACAGAATAAGAGTGAAGTACATTTGTGCAGCGCAGCCAATGAAAGAGATGATTCTTCTCTAAGTCTCAAGGTTGAAGACCATACTAGGAAGAGTAATTAATATATAACATATCTCTAAAAAAAAGTAGCTATGGTAAGGAGTATTGCTGTGATTAGCACAGTGGTACTGTTGCCCAATAGTATAGTGTAATATTTGAAAATGAACAGTCCGCAAAGAAATCATTGGACCTGAGAAATATCAGAAAATTCCAAAACAAATTCCGTTATGTTCATTTTAATTTCTTCTGGAAGTTTTGGTAGGTAGTTTATTGTGGAGCAGATTATATAGTTTCCTTTTAGGGTAAGAAGCACTTAATCAGACATTAGATCATAAATATCAATTTCATGATCATAGTAATTATTTTCTTCAGTAAAATGCAAATATCACTTTAACAGATTTAGAATCTATACATAATTTACAAATATGATCATTTTATAAACATTTATTTTGAAATTCTAATTTTTTTCCTTCCCACTTCTTCCTCCAAATGTCACCATATATGTCACATTTGTTCCCTTCAAATTTATGACCACTTTTTATAATAATTGGCATCACATTCATATATGTATTTGTATATAACATATATTCTCAGCATGGTCTGTTGATTCTATAAGATGTTCCATGAACATATGCTTTCATGACTGTCAACTTGTTGCTGGACATCTGGTTGATGTGTTCTTCCCGGTTGAAATCTTTTTTTTTGTTGTTGTTGTTGTTGAAAAAAAAAATATCCACCTCCTCCCCGTTTCCCATTTCCCCTCCCCCTCCTCCCACACATGATAGTGGAACTGATCTACCGGTTGAAATCTTTTTCTGTGCTCCCTAAAGTACTCAGCTTATCAACAATTTGACAATTAAAACATTTGGATTATTGTTTGGTTTTTTTTGTTTTTTATTTATTTTATTTTATTATTATTATTATTACAAATTTTCACCTCCTCCTCTCCTCCCATTTCCCTCCCCTTAACCCCGTTCCCCCTCCCTCTCCCTCTCCAGTCCAAAGAGCAGTCAGGGTTCCCTGCCCTGTGGTAAGTCCAAGGACCTCCCTCCTCCATCCAGTTCTAGGAAGGTGAGCATCCAAACAGACTAGGTTCCCACAAAGCCAGTACATGCAGTAGAATCAAAATCCAGTGCCGTTGTCCTTGGCTTCTCAGTCAGCACTCATTGTCAGCCACGTTCAGAGAGTCCGGTTTGATCACATGTCCATCAATCCCAGTCCAGCTGGCCTTGGTGATTTCCTATTAGATCAGCTCCACTGTCACAGTGGGTGCACGCACAACCTTGCTCATGTTCTCTGTTTTTCTGCTCCTCATTTGGACCTTAGGAGCTCAGTCTAGTGCTCCAATCTGGGTCTCTGTCTCTTATCTCCATCCATCGCCAAATGAAGGTTCTATGGTGATATGCAAGATATTCATCAGTGTGGTTATAGTGTAGGGCCAGTTCAGGTGCCCTCTCCTCAGCTGCTCAAGGAACAATTTCCTCTCGGAATTCTAGGAGAGTTTTGTGGCCATGCGTTACCTGACAGTATAATTCCTAAAGGCATGATTTGTGTGGCCCCTGGAGACTCCATGTGAATTATGCAACATATAATTTTTAAGCAGTCTCATGCTTTTAAGTTAATCCTTTTGCTCATCAAGAAGTCTTTTGCATTTCAGGTACCCTCTCTACTGTTGTTTAGGGTCTTAACTGGAGTCATCCTTGTTGATTCCTGCAGATTTCCCTAGTTCTAATTTTCTTGCTAGCCCTATAATTACTCCCTCAATTAAGATAACTCTTTGCTTGCTCTTTCCCCTGTCCTTCCTTCATCTTGGACATGTAGTTCCCTCATGTTCTCCTCCCCAATCTCTTCCCTCATTCTCCTTCCCCTTCTGCCCTCTCTTCTCCCCATCTACACTCTTGATATTCTCAGGAGACCTTGACTATTTCCCCTTCTCAGGGTAACGCATGTATGTCTCTCTTAGGAGTTCTGAACTAGCCTTCCAAAGTAATCAAATTGAAATCTACCTTCACTATAATAAAAAAAAATCGATCAAGTGATTGTAAGCAGATGCAGAGATTCACAACTAAGCACTGGGTCAAGCTCCCAGAAAACAGTTGAAGAAATAGAGGAGTATTTATAAGCGCCAAGGGGTCAAGACCATGATGGGAATAGCCTCAGAAACACCTGACCTGAGGTAGTGGGAGTTCACAACAGTAGGGGAAGCTACATAGGACCAAACTAGGCCCAATGAATGAGAATGAAAATTGTGTAGCAGAGGAAGTCTGTGGGATCATTGGCAGTGGGACCAAGATGCATCCCTAGTGCTTGAACTGGCATTTTGAAACTCATTCTCTTTGGAGGAATGCATTCATCAATGTAGATATGGGGGGAGGGCCCTGGTCCTACCTCCAATTGATACACCATACTCTATTGACTCCCCATGAGAAAGCTTACCCTCTCTGAATAGTATATAGGGGCCTGGGTAAGGAGAAGCTGTGGGAAAGGGGGAAGAAAGGAAATGGGAAATGGAATTGTTACATAAAATGGGAAAAGATTGTTTTAAGTTAAAAAAAAAGTTTTATGCAAAAATCTATGCTGCCAAAGCCTGGATTCTTTTATTAGTGTTTTTTTTCCTTTCTTTTCTGATTTTCAGTCTCTTCCACTTCTTGAATATTTTATGACTGATCAACTAATCTTAGGTAGACCATGGAGTTATTATCCTTGGATTGTATTGCATCTTTACTAACACCTTCAGAAAATTTGTGATTTATTTCTAGTCCTCCGGTATCCTGCTACAAGCCACAATTTTATAAAGTAATTGCTCAGTAATTGCTTTTATGAGTGACTTATCTGAACCCAGGGTTCGGGTAAAGGCTAAACCAAAAAACAAAGCTTTTTGGAATTACTACTTTGTAAATAAGTGCCTGTCCTTTGCTGTAAATTTTTCAGTGTAGCTATAACTCTCTTTTTGTTACATATTTGAAAATGAATGTTCACAGTTCAGAACTATTTGTGGAAACAGTTTCTACTGCCAGGCCTTCTTCTTCTCTCCTAGATAATCGCAGAGTTCTGCCTTCCTGCAGTTATCTTCATCAGCAGGCATTTGGATCCAGGCATGGTGCATCCCACTTAAACTTTCACAGATACTCAAGGACATAGAATCATTCCTGCCCAAGCTGCTGCTCTGGTTTAATCCCAGGTTGTACTCCTTGCACTTACTTTCACCTCAGCCTACAGGTGCTTTAATTCGGGAAATTTAGGGCTTGTGTTTTACCCTCAAGGATGACAGAGGAGAGAATTAACTGCAACCCAGGGAAAGACCCACAGCACCCAAAGTCAGAGTGGCTGAGAACAGCAGAGTCTGGAACTGATAATTTAGAGCATTGGTTTCTTCTTCACTTAGAGCAGTAGGTCTCACTCCAGACTAGGCCCATACAAACTGCAGCATCTGGTGTCTGTGCTAATTTTATTAAGAGTCATGGCTTCCACCTGACTGTTTATACAGGTTGCTTGGTTACCTGATTCTGTTCATGCTCAGAGAAGAAAAAAAAGTACACAATGATTTAAAATACAATTCATGTCCTATTCATAATTTTACTGAAAATAAATATTTTAGCTTTTATCTATCACCTAAAAGTGTAGTATAGCACACTAACCATCCTCTCTAGAAATTCCTGATGATTTAATTCCTTTCTTAACTAACTTTCTCCAATAAGGAGCTCACCAGATTTGTACTAGCCACTCCCAAGTACATATGTATGTGTGAAAACATGAACCTAATTTTCTAGGTGGCAGAACAAATTCCATTTTGAGAAATTCCATTTTAGACAGAACATAACTAGGGGGGTGAATGTAGTAAAGTCATAAACATTTCCAAGAAACTGTGCCATTCCTGGTCAAAGTGACCCAACAGGGTATCTAAATAACAACTGCTTGATTCAAATGTCCTTGTGGGTATCTGATTAACTGCTGTTTTAAAATTCTTGTCTGCTGACAGTCACTGTTTGAAATTTCCCTATACCCCAACCAAAGAATTAAGAAATTGCATACTTTTACAAAACTCCAAAATGCCAAGGCTTGTGCCACCCTGCTTGCTGTTTCTCCCTTTAAGAACCCTTACCCTGAAGCCCTGAGAGACATTCTCCCACACCCGCTGTGTCAGAGTGTTGGATTATATTCTGAGTTAGTTAACTTGTAATCAAAAAACCCCAATGTGACTGCATAGGACACTGGTTCTGTGGGGGTCTTGTTTGGGTGTCCTGTGTCATGGTATACCCTTTGAGAGCTCATTCTGGATATCTCAAGGCTGCCTGACCACAGCCGGAAGGTATGTTGTAATAAAAGCGGTGGGGCTGCGTCCCTGGCACCCAGCCGCCCGCATGGCTAGTTCTAGCTTATGCCCCGAAATAATTACACAGAAACTGTATTCTTTTAAACACTGCTTGGCCCATTATATCTAGCCTTTTCTCAGCTAACTCTCACACCTGGACTAGCCCATTTCTTATAATCTGTGTAGCCCAAGAGCTGGCTCACCAGGAATGATCTTAACCTGCATCTGCCTGGAGTAGGAGAATCATGGCGACTCTCTGACTTGGCGTCTTTGTCCCAGCATTCTATTCTGTTTACTCCACCCACCTATGTTTTAACCTATGAGGGCCAAGCAGTTTCTTTATTGCTTAACCAATGAAATCAACAGATTGATATATGACACTCCCCCATTACTTCCCCTTTTTCTGTTTAAACAAAAAAAGGAAGACTTTAACTTTAACATAGTAAAATTACATATAGCAAAACAGTTATTAAGCAAGAATCACAGTTACAATATTTATATCTATTTTATCTTTTATCATAACAATGGAAAACTATAACTACTTATCCATTCTTCAACTCCATCAAAGACTCCAGAAGGATATAATACTACCTAAGTAAACAAGAAATAAGAAAACTCTAGAAATGACAGAGACATCTTGCTGCCTGGACAGTCACCCAAAGTTCCTCTGTACCGTTGGGGCATCCATCTTCAGCCTTCAGGCCCATAGTATCCAGCAGACATTTCTATGAAGCAGGCAATTTCAGACAGTTCAGTCACTATCTGCTGTATCCTGCAGAATGTCTCACAGACTCTTTCATGAGTCATGAACCCCAAAAGACCGTCTCACCTTTAGGAAAGTTCAGCAGTCCTCTCTCTGAGGGTTCTCTGTGTCCATTTTATGCAACAGTCCAGGCAAGAGCAGTTTCTTGCCCAAATGGCTATCCAACTCCATAAGGATCCTCTTCGATTCCCATCTTCCTCTTGAAGTAGATTGGTGCCGCCAGGAGCAGACATGTCTCATTGTCAAGAAAAGTCCTAAGTTATTAAAATACTTTAAATGCCATATTCTGCAGCCTTTGAGAGATATGAAGAATGCCTATCTGAAATATATCTCTATATATCTAGAAAATCTAACTAGCATGACTACAAGCTTTACTATTATTGATGATTATCCATTAACAACCTATATTTCTTAATTATACAGTACATTTTTAATGAACTATACAATCACAATATCTTAATCAAGATCAGAAATACATATACATATAACAAAATTGACTGTAAAATCCATACCAATGCAAATTATTCATATCTATATCATATTCCCCTTTAAATGTAAAAGAACATTTATAAACAATATTTTGGGAACATGGGCGCAGTTTTTTCTCTCCAAACTGCTTCCTGATGAATGGGGTCACTGTTAATCAGCTCATTTAGGGTATAACCTGTGTGCCAGGTTTATCTCAGTTGGCAGTTGAGTGAAGTAATTTTTTGAGGGTGTTAACAGAAACTTTTAAGGAGGTCGTGGTCTATCATACCATTTTGGGATAGATGCAATCCACAGGGTCTGGTCCTCCGTAAAAACAAAAGAAGACCCTTTCCAAAATATCATATCCTTAGACCCAAATTTTGAAATTGTAATACCCTTATATCCATTCTGGTTTAGCTTGGCAGCCCATGTAATGAAATGTCTCTCTGTACTTAGCTCCTTCACAGTCAAAAATTTTAAAGAAAACACAATGTACATAATCCAGACTCTCTGTGAATTTTCCATTTTTACGTGGCTTATTTTTCTTTATTTCTTTTAATCTCGTAACTATCTGTACTCTGTCTCTTTAAAGACTTTACTTTTTTTTAAACCATCAACTTTATTCTCTATATTCTTTTTCTTCTCTCTCTCAAGCCTACGTACATTCATCCAGCAGTGTGGTCTTTTATGTCTGAATCAGTTTTATTGTGAATCTGTAATTTTTTTTCTATCCAGGAGCACTTTGTTTTGTGCCTTTACATCATTAAGCGCTTAAGAATCTAAGCTGTGACATTCCTAGGTCAAAAACAGGTACTGCCTGCTGGCCCTGCCCAGTCCAACATGCCGGAGCTGCTCGTGCCTCTGATCCTTGCACATTGCACCACTAGCATGGCGGAGCTGCTTGTGCCTCTGAGCTGTGGCACTCATTGTCCCCCTTTTCAAAATGGAGGACATACCATTTTGTGCTAGCTCTGGGGCCGCCAGGTAGGAGTGGCACTCAGCACTTTAATTCTGAGACTGAGCGTGCAGCACAGAAATTCTTTTCATCCAAGTTACAGCCAAATCTGACACGCAGAGCACTGCGCAGTCTGAAAACATGCCATGCCCTTCCGCCTGCCTAAGCCCGATTCGGCCGTCTGCCCAGGTGCTGTTGGGGACCGCTGAGCCATCAGCACGGTCTCAGAGCACTCTCCTTTCAATCCCAAGCAGGAACAAAAACATCCAGTCCCATAAAAGCCATTGAAATGCTTTAAAGCCAGAGTTCACGCTGGCAGCACAGCCCCAAGAAGCTGCGCTTTAAAATGACACAGCGTTTTTTCTGCTGCTGTTGCCGAATCAGGAAATCTCTCTACAGCACGCCACCAACAAACAGCAAAAATCTGTATTAAACTCTCTCTCCCTTATTTTTAAGCCCTCTCAGGTTTTTAAGTGGATTTAGTCCATCACGTCTGGGCGCCACTCTGTAGTAATAAGAGCGGAGGGGCTGCGTCCCCGGCACCCGGCCGCCCACATAGCTAGCTCTAGTTTATGCCCCGAAATAATTACATAGAAACTGTATTCTTTTAAACACTGCTTGGCCCATTATATCTAGCCTTTTCTTGACTAACTCTCGTACCTGGACTAGCCCATTTCTTATAATCTGTGTAGCCCAAGAGCTGGCTTATCAGGAATGATCTTAACCTGCATCTGCCTGGAGTAGGAGAATCATGGCAACTCTCTGACTCAAGGTTTATATTTGATCGAGGATGAGAGAGCGCCTCAAATCTGGGCAGTTTTGTCATAATTGAGTTGAGCCAGCAGAGTTTCTCCCACTTGAGAATACCAATCTGTCACTGTTTTTTAATTTTTTCTCTTGTCTTACTGGAGCAAACTCTCTACCTGTGCCCTCGGTCTTTTGTGATGTTTGTTTTTGTCTTTACTCATGTTTCTAGTGAACTAAGGCTATGGTACAGATGATTTCTTTCACTTTCTCTTACTCACTACCTGGACAGAGCTTGAATATGGGGCAAAGGGAAAGATAGCAACATGCCTGTTTTGAAGAAAGGCAGCGAGAGCAGAACAGCTGAAACGGGCTGACAGTGCAGGGCGGACTGCCTCGGTGGTACCAGAACCTGGAAGCGGGCAAAGCCTTTGGGGAACAGTGGGCTCTGAGTGCCCACTGCCTGACCTCCTGACCATTTGACTGGGAGCCCCAAGCTGGTAGAGTGAGGTAGTAAGGGCAGCGGCGGGGCTGCGTCCCCAGCACCCCGGCTGCCTGCTCGGCTAGCTTATGCCCGAAATAACAACACACAAACTGTATTCATTTAATCACTGCTTGGCCCTTTAGCTCTAGCCCTTACTGGCTAATTCTGATATCCCGATCAACCCATCTCTAATAATCTGTGAGAACCGGTCTTACCGGAAGATTCTAGCCTAGTCCATCCTGGGTCGGAGCTTCATGGCGTGTGTCTGCCTGGGAGCTGGGAGTATGGCGTCTGCTCCCGAAAGAAGAGCTGTCGAGTCTGACCTCACTTCCTGTTCCTCCCAGCGTTCTGTTCTGTTTACTCCTCCCACCTATCTTCTAACCAATAAAATGGGCCAAGGCAGTTCCTTTATTAGCCAATGACCTTCCTCCATCAGTAGAGGGGGCTGCACAGGGCCCAGGACTGAGGAACACTCCTTGGGAGGTGGCAGGGGCCTGGGCATGCGGTGGGGTGCTGCAGCTTCAGGCTGCTTGCAGATTTGCACAAAGCACCCAGCTGCCTGAGCCCTCACAATCCCAGGGTGGCGATGGCGCACTGCCTTGGTGCTGGGAGCCTTGTGTTCACTCGTGGAGCCATGGCCTCAGTGTGAGTGGACACAGGATGGTGGCAGCAGAACCATTAGGGGAACCCGGCCTAGAACCCACCCATGGAGTTCAGGGAGAGCATGATTGGCCAGTGTGAGTGATAAAAGTTGGGACAGCGGTGTACACACACAAGGGAGGAAGGGTGCTCAAGTTGGGGGGAAGTGGGATTCAAGTAATCCTTCACCCCATTGCATGCCCTGTCTCTGTACCTTGAGGGTCACTGCCAACATTAGCAAGAGGGGAGGGACCTGTCAGAGGGCACAGGGCAGCAGGAAATTGATTTCTTGCAGTTGAAAAAATATTTGAATATGAAATGGAGTATCTGAGATTGTGGCCAAAGAAGGGGGATATTATTAAGAGATAAACAGTTTACATTAGTATGGATGTTGGTCTATTGATACAAATACCTATTCTTGTTTAAAGTATTATGTTTATTATAACTCATTAAAATGTAATATATAATTAAAATTATAAATTAATAGTCACCTATAACAATCAAATGCTCAGTCATGTTAGTTGGGGTTTCTACATGTATAGAGATATATTTAAAATGGATAGAAATTCTTCAAACATCTCAAAGACCTACAGAATGCAGCATTTAAAATATTTTAAGAACTTAGATTTTTTTTCAACAGTGAGACATTTCTTCTTCTGTCTGCACAAATTATTTCCGAGAAGTGGATGGACATCGAAGAAACTTATTATGGAATTTGTCTTCAAGGTAACAAGTCGAGCCCTTTGGGCAAGAAGCTGTTCTTGCCTAGACTGTATGACGGTATGCTGCATAGACTAGGCATATAGAACCCATAGAAAAGTGACTGCTGAACTTTCCAAAAAATGTGATGGTCCTTCAAAGTTCCTGCTTCACAGAAGAAAATGTCAGACACTCTGCTAAACACAGAAGAAAGCAACTGATGAACTTTTCCAGTACAAGGCAGAACAAATCTTCACGTTTCCTGTTTCACTGAAAAGTTTGTTAGATATTATGGGCCTATAGACTAAAGACAGATGCCCCAAAATTAGAAAAGAACTTTGGGTGACTGTCCAGGCAGTGAGATGTCGGTGTCAGTTCTAGAACATTGAATGTTGCTTACAATATACTTCTTGTTTAGGTGATATTATACACTTCTGGGATCGTTGATGGAGTTGAATACCAGATAGTTATAATTTTTGTTTTCCTTAGTTATGATAAATTAAACACAAAACTTTAGAGTCACAAAAATAGGATAGATGATAGAGTTTTACTTAATTTGCCAAAAATAAATGGACTAAATATTGTAACTTTGATTCTTGTTTAATCACTGTTTTGCATATGTAGTTTTACTTTGTCGAAGTGAAAGCTTTCATTTCTAATTAAACAGAAAATGTGATATGAAGTGGGATATCCTTCTGTATATATTTTGTTTTTATTGGTGGATGAATAAAGCTGTTTTGGCCAATAGCTTAGCAGAATAATGCCAGGCAGAAAATCTGAACACAGATATATACAGAAAGTAGGCAGAATCAAGGAGATGCCCTGTAGCTGACGAAGGCCAAGGATGCCAGAACCTTACCAGTGAGCCACAGCCTTGTGATGATACATTTATTAATAGAAATGGGTTATGATGTGGGGACTCATTCTATATGCTCTGAATATGTTTTATTACCATTGGTTAAGAAATAATCTGTTTTGGCCTACAGCGTGTCAGAATATAGTAAGGCAGGAAATCCAAGCAATGAAAAAGGAGGCAAGCAGGAGGAGTCAGGGAGATGCCACGTAGCTAGGAAAGGAGACACCAGAGTCTTACAAGAAAGCCTCAGCTTCATAGCAATACACAAATTAATAGAAATTGACTAATTTAAGATGTGAGAGCTATCTAGAAATGCACCTGAGCCATTAACCAAGAAAAGTTGTAATTAACACAGTTTTTGTGTATCTGTTTGATAATCAGCAGACAGGAAATAATGCACAGTTTCCTGTTTCAGGGGTACCTTAAGATATAAGAGCTATGCAGGGATAAGATGAGCCATTTGCCAAGTAGTGTTGAAATTAATGTAATTTCTGTTTGATTATTCGGGTCGTGGTGGTCAGGAAATAAAAGTACAGTTTCCGTTTACAGAACATCAAATTTCCTCAAACAAATATCACTTGACATGAGTACTAACACAATATTAATTATGATAGTTGAACATTCAGAAATGAATTTAACAATTCTGCTGTGCTGCATATACATGCAAAACATATAAGAAATCCATTTTTGTAATTTTATGTGGTCCCATATATCAATAACTTAGTTTGTAATTTTTTTAGTGCTACCATGATGTCCTTATTTCTCAGTGTATATATGATTGGATTCAACAGTGGAATGAAAACGGTGTAGAAAAGAGACAGCAGCTTCCCCAAGTTTTCTGATTGATTTGATTTTGGTATTACATATGTTATAATAGCTGTTCCATAAAACAATACCACAACTATAAGATGTGATGAGCAGGTAGAAAAGGCTTTGGACCTTCCTCCAGCAGATGACAGATTTAGAATGTTGCAGATAATCTTGCTATAGGAGGCAATGATCAACAGAAATGGAACCATGATAAAAGCCACTGCAGCAACATAGATTGCTAAATTATTCACAAATGTGTCTCCACAAGCAAGCTTAAGTATAGGGGGGATGTCACAAAAAAAGTGATTAATTTTGTTAGATCCACAATAAGGCAAATAGAAAATTTGATAAGTTTGCCCAGTCACAACTGGAATGATACTGACCCAGCAAGCAGCCACAAGCTGCACAGAGATCTTACCGTTCATGATTAGTGGATAGTTCAGAGGATTACAAATGGCCACATAACGGTCATAGGCCATGACTGTAAGTAGGAGGCACTCCATTCCTCCAAACATGATGACAAGACAGAGTTGTAAAGCACAGGAAAACAATGGAATAGTGCCTTTCTGTGTACAAAAATCCATGAGCATCCTCGGGATCGTGACTGTTACATAGCAGATTTCCACAAAAGAAAAGTTGCTAAGAAAAAAATACATAGGGGTCTGTAGAGCAGGGTCAATTCTTGTTATTAGTCTTATAATGCTATTGCAGAGAAGAGTAGTCAAATACATGAGCAAAAATATAACAAAAAGCATCCAATGGAGATAGGGAACATCAGAAAATCCTAAGAGAATGAATTCTCTAATTGTAATATTTGAATATTCTATTTTACTTTGCTCTTCATCTGTAGATAAAACAATTTCCATATGTTTGATGCATTTATTTTTCAAGTCCACAAATGTCTTATGTTGGCTGGATAAGATGAATGAATATATTTATGTATTTTTAAACATAATTTATGATAATTTTGCTTTTTAACTACAGCATAAAATTCTTAACATTCAAAAAGCACTAAGTATGTAGTTAAAATAAGCCTATGACATAAGATTTATTTTACTAGACTCAGCTATATTTCAACAAGGTTTTGAGATACATACGTTATAAATACAGGAACCCTGTAGGGAAATTATATCTTTGCACTTCTCCTTTGTTTTTCTATTAAGTTAGAAGCAAACTTTATTCCAGAAAAAAAAATCTCCTTTAGTACACAAAGCTTATCAGCTACAGCTGTGACCACAGGTAGAGACGGGCTTTTGTAGCCTTAGCCATGGACAGTTTCCAAACTCTCCTTTGTCTGATGAAACAAACATCAGACATGAACAAAAGAATTTTTACAATCTTGAGATGAAATTCAGATATAAATTACTTTAAAAAAATTTGTATTAACAGGGTTTTCTGGTTAAACTAGTGTTTGTATTTAGCCCATTGTTACTCTCTGGCATTCCTGATGGTGTTTACCAAAGCTCTCTAGTCCTCTAATATGGCCAGTTTTGCATAGCAGGGAAGAGAATGGGACAATGCACAACCAAAAAGTCACATACATTCTTTCATTTAAATGATAACTTAGATCACGTCAGTTGCTGGTCATGATTAACTGGGAGATATCTAAAAGCTGACCCTCAACATGCAGAGTGACTCTCAGTTTGCAGAGGGCCACTTAAACCTTGCAAACAGAGCTATGGGTTGTACAGTAAAGTAGTCCATTGTTAATAGTTAATTAGTGAGAATTTAGTACAACCTTTTTTGTTTCTGTGTTTGTAAATTACCTTTCCTTCATTTTTATCAATACAAAGTTTTTAAATTCACAGATTTTATTTGAAGATTTTCTTTAACTCTTATTCAAAAGAAGGTCTTATATCTTTCTTTGTGAATTCCACAGGTTGTTATACTGAGTACAAAGGAAGTTAAATCCATGGTTATATGGTTGCAACTTTCAGTTTTGAGCTTGCTACCTTGAAGAGCAGAGTTCACAACTCCATAAATGCAAGATAATGCCTAGTGGTTGGGGAAGCCCTAGTAAGATTCCACGATTTAAAGACAGACAGGGACTACACTAAGCTAATGTCTGGACTAGCCATCTCATTGAGTTCTGGGATTCTCTGTGACATCATAAGTCAGCAAGTTAAGTAGAAAAGCAATTGTGAATTATTCCTTGCATCAAAAGCTGAACTCTGCAAGCATGCATACCCATAGATATTAGGAAAAACAAAGAAAAAAGAAAGCAAAAGGAAATCACATTAAAATAAGAAATGAAAAAAAATCTACCAATGTCAATTTTCTTGAAGCAAATTTTTATTATATAAAAATTCTTATAATATTGCTTTGTATGATCATTCACTGTGATAATTATTATAAACATGACCACTAGAATGTTCTTATCTAACTTTTTACTTTAAAACTATCTTATTTCCATTTTCATGGCAGATTTTCCTGTTATGTTATTCACTGATAAAATATGTATGTTTTGTATAACTTTTCTTCTTTAGTATTTATGTAAAAACTGGATCTTTCACCAACTGTCTTGGTGATTGTTCAACGTACATTAATATGAGCAAAAATAACTGACAAAATTAAATGAATCTCTCTTATTGATTAGCTTTTTTTGTATAATTGGAAGAAATCAACAAATCTAATGACTCTTTCTAAATAGTTGTTCTTTAATAGCACATGGTAAGTATTTAGATATTTCCTATCCTAGTATTCCATTTGCCTTCTAGATTCATTCAATGATTCATTTAAATTACAAGATCGAAGAAGCTGAATTTATGGATCAGCATTAATACCACAGACTGCTCTTCCAGATGACCTAGGTTCCATTCTGAGAACTCACAAGGTGACTCACTAGCATCTGTAATGTTAACTTCAAGAAATCTGATATAATCTATTGACCTCCACAGACACAAGCCATTCATGTGGCCCATAGGCCTACAAGCAAAGAGTCATTAAAAATATAGTAAATTAAAATTTAAAAAAATAAATTGATAGATACATATGATCTCATGCTCTTGTATTATTAAATTTCTCTGTGCTCACTTTCAATATGTATGCAATCAGTTCTCTTACCAACAGCATAATTAGCACAATTTGACAAATATCTAACTTAAATTACCACAAATTGACTCCCAATGCTAAGATAAGAAATATCTAAATACTTATAATGTGCTGTTAAAGAACATTAGAAAGTGTCATTAGATTCATTAATTTATTCCAATTATACAGAAGAGTAGAGTTATGTGAGACCTGCTTAATGGGTAGATTTTCAGAGTAAGACTTAATCTGTGGTATTTTAAGATCATCTTGACCTAGAAGGTCAGAGTCACCTTTGGTTAATAGTGTAAGGAAAGCACTTGATCTTACCTCTACACATCCACTTGAAATCAGCAGTGAAAGTAAATGGAAATTTTATCTTTTCTATTTTGTATGTTCTTGCTTTCCTCAGGCAGTTGCACTGATTCCACTATAATCATTTTGGTTCCAGATAGGGACTGTTATTTAATAAGGACCATCAAACCCCTGGGGAACATTTCTCCTGTGCATCAAATTAATTTTAGGATACTATTCATAATTAATTTCTGGGAAACTGATATTAATCAAATTTATGTTCTTCTATCATCAAAATATCAGAATACTTTTATACTACTGACTATAGGTTTTTACAGTATTACTTTTTGGATCTAGAAATCACAGTTGTTGCTCCCTCCTCAGCAGTCAAACAATTTAAAGACAGCTCAAAAACATAAAGTATTCAGATTCTCTGAGTATTTTCCATCTTTTCATGAAAGTTAAGCCAGAGCAGATTTGGGAACTGGGATCACTAGTTTTCCTGAACCCAGATGGTTAGGTTTGGGATCCAGTTCCTAGAGCTAGAATTCTAATCCCAGCTCTGGCTTTGGTTGGTGGATCTCAGGCAAATGGCCTTTTTGTAAATTCATGCCCCAAAATGTGGGCACCAAAATGAAGCTTGGTTAATAAAACACTAAAACACTGAGAGAGAGGGAATTTGGGGATCAAACTGAAAGTCAGAAAAGCAAAACAGTCAAACACTGATTCTTACCTCAAACTCAGTCTGGAAATGGTGATCCTGCCTTTAGGAATCTCACATTGAGACTGTCTGAGTAATGTATCCTATTTTAAAATCTTCTCTAGCTGGGTGTTGGTGGCGCATGCCTTTAATCCCAGCACTCAGGAGGCAGAGGCAGGCGGATCTCTGTGAGTTCGAGGCCAGCCTGGTCTAAAAGAGCTAGTTCCAGGACAGGAACCAAAAGCTACAGAGAAACCCTGTCTCAAAAAAAAAAAACCCTAGGACTGGGATTTAGGGCATGCACCTTTGGTATTAAAGTTATGAACCTTTTGGTTATTTGGCAAACTGATGTGGTTACTGGGATTATAGTTATGTGTTACCATTTCCTGTTACCATTAACAGTGGAACTGTTTTACTCTGTAATCTTTAGGCAAGCTTTATTTATTGACATATAATGAGATATCACTATACAGGGAGAACTTCTCTTTGGCATTATCTTACTGTATACAAAGTTTCCTTGTGCTTGCCACAGGAATTGTGACATTATTTTTACATTATTTTTTATCTGGTGACAGAAATAGTTTATTTATATAAATATTGGTACATGATATGTTTTCTCATATACCTTTTAATAAAATATGAAAAGCTGCTGGAGACAATTTTGTATAGTTATTGATTATTACTTTAAGGAGAGCAACCCAACTCATATGTCTGTATTGACCCTACCAACAATAGTAATGAGTGCATAAAAGTAGCTTCCTTTTTTATCCTTTCTTCATAAATATAATATTGATATTAATATCATCTATATATTTATACTGAATCTATAAAAGTGGTATTTTCACACTCTTTTAAGGATATTATATTCCCAACTCATTTGACCAGTTATAATATAGTTATAAGATTTTTTTAGTAACAAAACTTCATTTTCTGTTTTATTATTTTTTCATTGGATAACTCTTTGTTGTTATCATTTGCTAAAGCATCACATGTATTTTGTATATATTTTGTTTTATTTTTAAGACATTGTTTCTCATGTATTCTCAGCAATCCTGGAATTTGTTCTGTAGAACAGGCACTGGCCTTGAACTCAGGGATTCTCCTGCTTCCCTCTTCTTAGTACTGGAATTAAAAGCAGAGGTATTTTGTATAATCATTGACAAATGTTTCATTTAGCACAGGTTTTCATTTCTTTCATGTCTTATTTAGGATTGAGTTGGTAATACGAACACTTACTTTTTTAAAATTTATTAAAAATTTCCACCTCCTTCCCTCCTCCCATTTCCCTCCCCTTCCCCCCACTTCCCTCCTCCTTCCTCTCCAGTCCAAAGAGCAGTCAGGGTTCCCTGCCCCATGGGAAGTCCAAGATCCACTCCCTCTTCATCCAGGTCTAGGAGGGTGAGCATCCAAACAGACTAGGCTCCCACACAGCCAGTACATGCAGTAGGATCAAAACCCAGTGCCATTGTCCTTGGCTTCTCAGCCAACCCTCATTGACCGCCACGTTCAGAGAGTCCGGTTTGATCACATGCTCCATCAATCCCAGTCCAGCTGGCCTTGGCGAGCTCCCATTAGATCAGCCCCACTGTCTCAGTGGGTGGACGCACCCCTCACAGTCCTGACATCCCTGCTCATGTTCTCCCTCCTTCTGCTCTTCATTTGGACATTGGGAGCTCATTCCAGTGCTCCAATGTGGGTCTCTGTCTCTATCTCCATCCATCTCGAGATGAAGGTTCTATGGTGATATGCAAGATATTCATCAGTGTGGCTATAGGATAGGGCCATTTCAGGCTTTCTCTCCTCAGCTGTCCAAGGAACTAGCTGGGGACATCTCTTTGGACACCTGGGAACTCCTCTAGAGACAAGTCTCTTGCCAACCCTAAAATGGCTCCCTTAATTAAGATATATACTTCCCTGCTCCCATATCCACCTTTCCTCCATCCCAACCATCCCATTCCTCAAAGCTCTCCCCATTCTTCCCTTCTTAATTTTCTCTCCCCATCTCCCCTTACCCCCATCCCACCCCCACCCCCGAGCTCCCAATATTTGCCAGGCAATCTTGTCTACTCCTATTATCCAGGAGGATAACTATATGTTTTTCTTTGGGTTCACATTCTTATTTAGCTTCTCTAGGATCACGAATGTCCTTTTTTTTTTCAAAATAATTAGAATATGAAATGTCCTGCAAATAAGTTTTATTTATATTTTAATGCTCTCAACACTATTGAGATCTGTTTCCATGAGTCTATTAAAACCAACATTCTATTATATACAGGATGTTATGTCCAGCAATGCTCTTAACCACTGAGCTATCTCTCCTGCCTTTCCCTTCTGTTGTCAGTAGAGGGCACCAGACCTCACTGCAGATGGTTGTGAGCCATTATGTGGTTGTCAGGAATCGAACTTCTGACCTTTGGAAGGGCAGCCAATGCTCTTAACCACTTAGCTATCTCTCCAGCTCTTCTTTCTGTAGCCAAAAGAGGTTGCCTTGGCCTTGAGGATCAGAGGATAAGGTTTTCACCTGTTGGCCCACTTGACTGTTGGGTGCTAAGCCTCCTGGGTGCTATTGTATAAAGGGCTTCTTACCAGTGAGTAGAGGTGCATATCTCTGTCTCTCTGTCTGTGTGTTTGTGTATTTTAACCTCTAGCCCCTTGCTCCTAGCTCACAAACTGTATGGTAGCACATAGAGTGCAGACAGGCATTATGTGCTGCTCACCTGGTCTTGATTTAATTTGGGTATTTGGATTTTATCTAAAAACAAGTCCATCTCTTTTACATTTTCCAACTTTGTCACATATAGGCTTTTTAACAAGACCCAATGATTCTCTGAATTTCCTCAGTGTCTGTTGTTATGGCTCCGTTTTCATTTTTGATCTCAT
This sequence comes from Microtus oregoni, assembly GCF_018167655.1. Classification (NCBI taxonomy): domain Eukaryota; kingdom Metazoa; phylum Chordata; class Mammalia; order Rodentia; family Cricetidae; genus Microtus; species Microtus oregoni. The sequence continues at coordinate 41,005,501 of NW_024543077.1, read as the reverse complement.
TATTTTGCGTGTTCTCTCTCTTCCTTTTAACTAGTTTGGATAGGGGTTTGTCAATTTTGTTGATTTTACTCAAGAACTAGCACTGTTTCCTTCATTGATTCTTTGGATTGTTTTCCATGTTTCTATTTTGTTGATTTCAACCCTCAATTTGATTTTTCCAGTCTTCTTCTCCTCCTTGGTGAGTCAGCTTCTTTTCTTCTTCTTCTTCTTCTTCTTCTTCTTCTTCTTCTTCTTCTTCTTCTTCTTCTTTTTAGAGCTTTTACCTGTGCTGTTAAGTCTCTAATGTGAGTTTTCTCCATCTTTTTTTAATTTGGGAATTTAGCGCTATGAACTTTTTTCTTAGCACTGCTTTCATAGTGTCCTATAGGATTGGGTATTTTGTATCTTTATATTCATTGAATTTAAGGAAGACTTTAATTTCTTTCTTTATTTCTTCCCTGACCCAGGGGTGGCTCAGTAGCTGACTGTTCAGTTTCCATGAGTTTGTAGGTTTTCTGGGGGTTGAATTGTTGTTATATTCTAACTTTATTCCATGGTGATTCGATAAGACACAGGTGGTTACTAAACTTTTTTTTTTATATATATCTGTGGAAGTTTGCTTTGTTACCAAGTATGTGATCAATTTTCGAGAAGGTTACGTGAGATACCGAGGAGGTATATTCTTTTCTATTTGGGTGAAATTTTCTATAGATGCCTGCTAAGTCCATTTGATTTATTACCTATGTTAGTGGGGCAATCAGGCAGGAAATAGAAGCAGGGCAACAGGAACATGAGAATTGTGGGAAGAGGAAAAACGGTCTGCACTGTCACAGAGGAAATCAGACATAGAGGAAGCAAAACGAGAATGCCTCACTATTAACAGTACCAAGCCACATGGCTAACATAGACCCTGGGACCCTGGGACTTGTTATATTTTCCATCATGGCCTCAGAGACACAATTTAAGCTAAAGGGAACATGGATTATAAGAATATATCCAGCTATGCTTACTCTCTTTAAACTTGGGAGCTTTTCTCCATTCTCACTACTCCATAAATAATTAAATAAAAAGTCATAAAAGCTAAAATTTGTACCTATTTCTTGGAAATTTAATAATATTTTGATACAATACATGTAATATATATATATGTTAAAAGATAAATATAATAATTTACTTATTTAGGATATAGTCTTTGAAATTTACAGTATGCTACCATTATCTCTAGTGACTCTGCTCTGCAAAGCTATCACTTACTACCACATATCATACACTCCTGTAGTTCTTGTCTCTTGATTTTATCTAGCTTCTGGTTACCATGTTTGTGTTCTATAAGAATAAATTGTATATCTATAGATTAAAAACCTTGTAGAAATAAAAAAGAAAATGAAAATTTTAAATTGAGATGCTAAACATTCAAAAAACTAAAAGAATGAATTGGTCATTGCTATAATTAGCATATCAGGGTTATACCTATTTATTTATTCATTCAATTATTTATTTTAGTGTGAGCTGATATTCTATGCAATAACGTGCCTGAATAAAGTGTGCTCTCCTAAAGGAGGTTTGTAATATTTAGAAAATCACTAGCCTAGAGGAAGGGTTGTCTTCATCTCAGAAGAAAACTTATAAAGCCACTGAGATACATTTGAAAACCCTGTTTTCCAGTGATATTTCTTGATAAATCTTACAAATATATTAATACTAAAATTCCATGGAATGGCAAAGTTTCTCAGATTTCAGAATATAAGCAATCAATTAAAAATATTTCTACATACATTGATTATGGGCATTAAAGAAAAAAGATAAGAATATTTTAAGGAAAAAAAATGTTTTTGGTGGGAGGATTTCAAGTCTGGGTTTCTCTGTGTAACCCAGGGTATCCTGGCATTTGTTCTGAATGCTAGGATGACCATTAACTCAGAGATCCACCTGTCTCTGCCTCTAGAATGATGAAACGGAATATCTGTATTACCAAGTCCATCTGATAAAAGATTGTTTAAACCCATGTGTGGCAGCAGGCTACTCATCAGAGAGTAAGATGTCTTTAACATGAAATATACGTAATGTCAACTGGATGTAGACCAAGACTGCTCATGCAATTCCGAGGTGCCCAGACCCAAATAATCATACAGAAAATATATTAATTGCAACACTCTTTGGTCAAGTTATTAACATCTTAAACTACTCCATTTCTATTTATCTGTGTATCACTATGAGGCTGTGGCTTACAGGAAAGGATCCAGGCATCTTTATCCTTTGGCATCTACATGGCATCTCCTTGACTATGCCTATTCTCTCACTTTATCTGTGTTTGGATTTCTCACCTGACTTTAATCTGCTGAGCCATTGACCAAAAAAGCTTCTTTGTTAATCACTGGTAATTAAAAATATTCACAGCATACAGAGGAGAATATAACATCAACTGGATGTTGAATTTTCTTTAATATAATTATATAATTACAAAGCAATTATTAACCAAAATGCATTACAGTACTAATAGTTGAGTTTTACCTATTAATTGCTAATTCATTTCCACATTATAATGGAGTAAACATTTGTCAAAATTAGGATTTCTATTGCAGTGACTAAAAAACCTGTCCATAAAGTAAATTGTGGAGGAAAAGATTTATTCAGCCTAAATTCCACAATGCTGTTCATCGCCAATGGTAGTCATGGCAGTAATTCAAATAAGGCAGGAAGCTGGAGGGTGGAACTAATGCAGAGGCCATGGAGGGCAGCTGATACTGTGGTTTCCTGTGGCTTAGTCTGTTTTCTTACAGAACTGACAACGAGAATCCCATGGATGGCACCACCCACAATAATGTGGTTCCTTGCCAACTGAGAAAATGCTTTAGATCCAGATCTCATAGAGTATTGAAAACTTTAAAATTTGTGCCAGTAAAGTTTACCCTCAAGGTTCAAAAAAGATGCTACTATAAGCCAATAAAATCTACACACAATCTGTTCTTTCTAACCTTGTCTTTTTATTGTTCTTTCTTTTTCGTTATTCTAATTCTTGTCCTGCCTATAATTTCTTAGCTCTCATTCTCTGTCTCAAATCTAATTACAATTCTCAGCTACATTCTTTTTCTTCTTCTTTTTTCTTCGTTTTCCTATCTCTGCTAATTTTTAGAATGCTTCTGCTCTGCTCCAACTTCTGTTAACTCTCTTTGTTCTTACCCAGCTACAAAGACCAACAAAAGCCTACAGGCAGACCAACTCAGAGACAAGAAAGTTTATGGACAACTGTTCATTAGCACGTTTGCCAAATGTTGCAAAATCTAAGGGCATTTTGGTTCTGAAGTTTATAGCATTTACTTACTTACTCTAAGCAATTGGAACAAAGAAAAGACCCAAGCCTCAAAATTACCAGAGGTGCCAGTGGAGGTTTGTCTTCCTCCGGGCTGTGGGTAGATGGTCAATTGTTTTTCTTGAGATTAAGACACAGTAGTAAATCTCCTGAACAAAAGTCATCAGTAAACTGAGGTGAAGATGAGCATGAGGTGTTAGGAATCATTTAAAACAAGGCTACTTTTAGATCATTGCTTCTATACCTACAAGTGAGGTAAAACCAGTAAATGCTTATATTTTCTATCTATTTGAGTAGAAATGAATCTGCAAATTTGGGCACACAGTAATTCTATTTCTTCAGATATCTGGGAATGTCTTAGATGGGATATTTTATATGGACCCTAAACACTGACCGAATGCCTGTCAATAAAGATTATTGCAGGAAGGCTGATCCCTGCATTTACATAGGAGACTGGAGCAAACACTTGGTAGTGGGACTGTTTTCACATATACCTAGAGGATGCAATCAGTAAACAGAAAATTCATAGGTAAAATTGTGTCCAGTAAATGATCAAATAGTAATAAACTGTGGGAGTTGAATCGCAAATTTGTAGCAGAAAGAAATAGGCTATGGTGAAGAAACTACAGCAACAGTTGCTTTAACCAAAAGGCAGTAATACCAACATTCCATACATTGCATTTAAACCTCCATTCACTGTTCCTCACTCTGATGGTTTGACCATGTGAAATAAGACGACTAATTACTAAATAATCCTTTTGCTCATAGCAATGGAGGCATTCCCTCAACTGAGGTTCCCTCCTCTTTACTTCCTCTAGTTTGTGTCAAGTTCAAACTAAACTACCTAGTACAGCATACATCTGCATGATACTTTCCTGAAATAGAAAATAGAGCAGTTATTTTGGATTCCTATCATAAAAAGAACTAAAAATTCTTTAATAACTCCATTGTTACTTTTGAAATCAAGAATTCTCTTGAAATTTTATTTGCACATAAATAAGAACTAAAATTTGGAATTAACCTATTGCTCGATAATAAACACTAAGTTGGTTTTGCCTAAAATAAAAACAAGAGCACCCTTCAGAATGACTCAAAATCAAGGTTGTTGAAAAATAATCACAAATACTATATGAAAAAGAGGAATGTTTATGTTTTTTTTTTTTTTTTTTTTTTTTTTTTTTTTTTTTTTGGTTTTTCGAGACAGGGTTTCTCTGTAGCTTTGGAGCCTGTCCTGGAACTCCCTTGGTAGACCAGGCTGGCCTCGAACTCACAGAGATCCGCCTGTCTCTGCCTCCCAAGTGAATGTTTATGTTTTTATGCACATGAATTTCTATGTAAAAATAATTTTTTAAAGGTGCCATGAAACTGTAATGGAGCAAGGGTAATGTTACATGGAGTGGGTAAGAAAAAAAAATAATAAGGTAATTCAATGACATGTTTACACTACAATTATAGAAAATAAGTAATTTGTAAAAAAAATCAAGCATGTTTTGCAAATCATAATATAAAACGTCTCAAAAGGAACTTTTTCAATGCAATCATAACATCTTTGTTTCTCAAACAGTATATTATGGGATTAAACAGTGGGGTCAGCACTGTATAGAAAAGAGAAAGGAATTTGTCTGTTACTGCTGAATAGCTGGACTTTGGTCTCAAATATGTGATGATACCTGATCCGAAGAATAAAGCTACAATTATAAGGTGGGAAGAACATGTAGAGAAGGCCTTGGCTCTCCCAGTAGCAGATGGAAGCTTCAGAATGGTTGAGATTATTTTTACATAAGATACCAATATCAACATAAAAGGAACTGTGACCACTAAAAGGGCAATCACATAAATCACTACCTCTAGCATTAAAGTGTCCCCACAAGCTAGGCTCACTACTGGAGGTACATCACAGAAAAAATGATTCAACTGATTTGATCCACAAAATGGTAGAGAGAAGATCCAATATGTGAACCCTATATGCACAGGAACTCCAAATACCCAACAGCCAGTTGCCAATTGTATACAGAAACTATTGTTCATGATGACAGGGTAGAGCAATGGGTTGCAAATGGCAACATACCTGTCATAAGCCATAACAGTCAGAATAAGGCATTCAGTGGCCCCTAAACAAAGGAATAAATACATTTGAGTAGCACACGCTATAATGGAAATGCTTCTGTCTTGTCTGTAGAGACTGGTTAATAACCTGGGGAGAATGACTGACACATAACATATTTCTAAGAAAGAAAAATTTCCAAGGAAAAAATACATGGGAGTCTGCAGAGAAGGCTCAGTCCTAGTAATTATGATGATAAAACTATTGCTCATCACAATAATTAAATACATTATCAAAAACACCACAAAAAGAAATTCTTGCAAATTGGGAACATCAGAAAATCCAATTAAGATGAATTCTAACAACGTGGAACGGTTCTTTTGTTGTGGAGTTTTTAATATGGATCCATCCATGGATGACAGGTATCAAGGCTATAAGTCATTTACTCCATAGAATTCAAAAAATTTGTGACAAATTGTGTGTCAAATCCACAGACACAGTAGTGATGTCCACTTGTATTTATTTCCTTGAGTTATTTGCAAGCCTATATAGTCCCGTTTCCTAAATTTTCATAGAATACAAGAAAAGGATATTTAAAACCTTTTTTTCACACTCACAATAAATAATCATGGTTTATCACAAACCAAAAGAACAAGACACAGAGCAACAAAACAAGATCACAATGGTTCAGGCTGCCTATCCTTGGCTATAAACAGTTGCCTTCAATGTGTAGCACAGTGAGGAATGCTATTACCTTGAAGAAAGAAATGAGTTTCTGATCAGTAATATGGAATGAGAAGTTTATAAAACTCAAGATCATGTCAATTTTGTAGAAGTCACATATGAAAAATAAGTATAAGTTCAATATATTGGAAGGAAACAAAAGCTAAAAGGATTAAAAAACAAAAATATAGAATCTAGTGCATTGATGTAGGCATTGAATATCTTTGATATATAAAAATAATTACTTGGGGTTAGTAATTGTGCCATTTGGTTAAACCTTCCTGAAATCTTGAGTTTTGTACATTCCTGATTTCATATTACTGATTTCTGCTCTTAGGATTTCAAGTTTCTTTATCCATCTCTTTTCCCCAAACATTACCATAATTTAAAATCTGACTCGGTGTTTTACTTTTATTAATCTTGAATTTCTGGGAGTGACTAAAACTTTGAGTGTGAATTTTATTTTCATATTATTCTAAACCTTTTCACATATTTCACATTCACAAGAGTAAATATAAAAGAGTAAATATAAAATTTTGGGTAGAGTGTAATCTTGTGTAAAATGATGGAGAGAGTAATCTATAATGTCTGGACCTTCAAACTCTAGTTTGGTTTTCTGAAAACTTACAATTTGCTTATTTGCTTCCTTTACATAACTATACAATTTCTTTTTATTTTATAACTTCTCAAGAACATTCAATATTTACATAATTTTTCCATATATATTCTTATTTAGATGCAATACAGCACTCATGAAAAATAAATTTGAAAAAAAAATCAACTTGCACATAGAGAATTGAAGTTTCTTTTTTCCTGATGTTTCTGAGTAGCTGCTTGTGTAGTTCTGAGTAGATGACGATGATTTAATATCTGTCTTCTCTGTATGAAGGATCATAGGATGCAATTTATAAAATTCCACATAACATAGGTGCTTTTTTTTTTTGGATTTTCTACACAGGGTTTCTCCGTAGCTTTTTGATTCCTGTCCTGGAACTAGCTCTTGTAGACCAGGCTGGCCTAGAAATCACAGAGATCCACCTGCCTCTGCCTCCCGAGTACTGGGTTTAAAGGTGTGCTCCACCACCGCCCGGCCATAGGTGCTATTTTTATAGAGCTTAGAGACTACAGTTAGACCAATACATATCTAAATATGAAAGAATTTGTAGGAATAAATATAACTATGTATTTAAGATATTGATATATCAGAGAATGAATGAATTGAAACTTAGCAGCAACGTGGAAAGTTTTGAGAAAATAGACTATCATGAATCATTTTTTAAGTTTTTATTTTAAAAATATGAAAAATGCTTTCTAGAAAAAAACAACTTCATTTTCTTAATTGGCTTTCTGTTGTAATAAATAATTAGTTCTATACACAGGTGAGCATTTGTTATATATTTACAAAACTATTGCAGGGATGATTGCTCATTGGCTTCAACAACATGCTAATAAAGTGAATTAACAATGAGTTATTTATAATGGAAATTAGGTATCTAATTATATCAAATTTTCTATCTTAAATTTACTGTCTAACGTATCAATATCCTCACTGTTATATTTGGTTTTTGCCTTTCCTTCAAGGGGAAACATCAGGCTTAAGTGGTTATTTTAGTTCAGGAATAGCATGGGCTATGAACTGTCTGATCTGGATAATAGCAGCTTTAGCCTCAGTAGGTGTTGACTTTATTGCTTACTTCTTATTTTGCATAATCATTCTAGCCCACGTTATCATCCCACTCGTATATCTCCTTGTTCTTCACTTTATGAGAGTAAAAAAATTGTGAATCAGCAAAAATACTAAGCTTAGAGTTAATAGCTTATAATACACTGAGTGATATGAAGAAGCAGCAACAACTAAGAAAAACCCCTTCTCAAAACAAAGAAAGCCGTCAGCCTAATTAACTGTATTTTCACCTCATACTAGATGAGGACTTTGTTATAGAAACACAAAAATATCAAATATGTGATCCAAGTCACAATATAAAATATAGTATCCTCAAAAGAACCTAATTTGATCATTTCTATCATTGGACTTGAAAGACTCTTTCAGGCAACAACAAGTGATTCCTTGGCAGTTTCTAGTTGGAAACCATGATTCCTACACTATCTTTACTGAAAATGCTGAAAATGTGTTTTCTCCCTCAAAACAAAATCACCTTCCCCTGATTACTTGTTTTACTGTTTTGTGGCAACTAAGGATAAATTTAAAGAATTAACAGACAGATCTGATTAATCATATTTTGCCCTTCCACTGACAGCTTCTGAGATTTTTCTTATGTACTAAGTGCTGTGTTATGAGTTCCTTATATGTCCCATTTAATGTGTTTCAAATAAAATAGTTATCTGCAGTTTTTCATGAGTAGCTGAAGGAAAAATGTGGTTAAATAACCTATGTACTATGGAGACAGATGAATTCTGTGAGAGCCTTGTAATCCAAGAGTCCATAGTCTCATAGAAAATTCAAAAACATTATGAAAAACAAAACAGAAAATATCATTTTGTTTTCTATATGCTTAGCAATAGCAATAAATCAAGGAATACCAAACAATTTTTCAACCACAAAATGATTTCATTTGAAGTCAAAATCCCATTATAAGAATTAGAGATAGTTTCTTATAGGTATGGCTATCATGCTCAGAATTAAGGAAATTATTCTACTGCAACCAACTGAATTGAAACAATTCTTATTATGTGTGATAATTTTTGATCATGAGGTTAGAAAAATCCACTGTAATTAAATAGGTGATTCAAATATTGCTTACCTTTTATATGTGCTGAGCAAATAAACATATTACCCCAATTTTAAGATTTGTCTCATGTACTATAGGTTATATTTTCATTTTTATTATTCAAGTAATAAATCCAGTCTTGAAGCACGTTCTTTAGCTTTAACTATCAAGAAATTATTCCTTATTCTTTAAGATATATTTTTTTCTCTAAGATGCATTATGTGCATAATATCAGAAATATATTCAATGTAGGATAACTTAGTGATCAAATCTGTTTGATTCTGTCATTAGCTTATTGTAACTTTGTCTCTGGGGAATATGCCAAGGGCAGTAGTCTCTTGGCCTTTTCTAGGTTTTGTCGCAATCCTTTCTGTCTTTGGAGACTGCAGCTATTGGAAAAGTTTGTATAAGATAATCAAAATTATAAATGCATCCATAGTATGCATGGGAATCTAGGGCATTAAACTTTTAATAATTTAATCAATCTTGTGTAATTGCAATGGTAATTTTGATTTACACCTGCAAATATTCTGGTTCTCTTTAACAATTAACTTCTGACTTTCAGTGTAAACTGGTCCATTGTTCCTTCTGGTAACATCTGATATTTTCTTCTCATGCATAACTTGAATTTCAAGCCCTTTGATTTGTTAATAGTTAGTTATTTACAAGTTGGCAAAAGTGATCTAAATGTAGAAAAATCTAGTCAAACCATTCTAAGATTCATTTAATTTCTTCAAATTATTTATTATACCTGATATATTCTTTCATTGTTAGTGATAATATATCAGCTGTAGATCTTTTGAATTGATAATACAATATAATTCCCTATGAACAATGGTAGAAAAAGACACAAAGGAGATCATTACTCTAAAGATCAACCAGAAAAAGAGTGGTGACATCAGTACTGAGTAGAGGGCACATACTCTGTAAAGAATCTGAAAATGGGTACTGATGGGAGATCCATCCTGAGGGGTGAGTGTGTGCTGGTCCATCTGTTAGTCCATCCTGGGAACGGAGTACAGCGCCCCTTCAATTCCCTAAACATTTCTGGCCGTTCACTGGTGCATCTCCCAGGCTACTGGCTTTCTCTATTTACCCTATTCCATCCTGTCCCCAAGCAACCCTTTTCATCTGCAAAGTCCTAGGATCCCCCAACTAAGCCAGCCTCAGGGTTGAGGGTGTGGGGAGCCAGTGGTGAGTGCTCCTGCTGCAAGGGCTTCTTTGTTCCAGATGACCCTGTCTCCACCAAGCCTGCCCTTTTGTCTGCAAGGTCCTTGACCCAGCAAGAGATCCTGCTCCTGAGGAGATCCATCTGGAGGTGTAAGTGTCTGCCCATCTGGGCAGCTGGCTGTCCCGGGAACGGAGTACAGGTCCCTTCCAATTCCCTAAACATTTCTGGCCATTCAGCTAGGCATCTCCCAGGCTACTGGCTTTCTCTATTTACCCCATCCAATTCTGTCCCCAAGCATTCCTTTTTATCTACAGGGTCCTTAGATTCACCAACAAAGCCTGCTTCAGTGTAGAGGGGATCTGAGTGCCAGCTCCAGTGCTGAGGGGACCTAAGAGAGGGAAGACCAAGAAAAATCCTCAAGTACACAGTAATCCACAGCAAAGATTGGACCAAGACGCCAATACTCTCCTGGAGGCATTTGAAGGAAGATCTGGGCAGGTGCCAATGCAAGAATTCCTCCAACAACCTGAAAAGCAACATGATAACGCCAGAATCCAGCAAACACACAACAGGAAGATTTGAATGCTCTAATTCATAAGTAGAAGAAATCAACTTCAAACGTAACCTTATGAAAATGATGGAGACCCTTAAACAGGAAGTAAAAAACTCCCTGAAAGAAATAGAAGACAAACAAAAAGTTAGAAGAAATTAATAAATCCCTCAAAGATACCCAAGAAAATTAAAGATAAGCAATCAAACAGGTAAAGGAAACAGTTCAAGACTTGAAGACCAAAATGGAGGTAATAAAGAAAAAACAAAATGAGCTGCCTGGTTTTGGAAAATCTGGGTAAATGAACAGGAATTACAGAGACAAGCATAACCAACAGAATACAAGAGATAGAGGAAAGAATCTCAGGCTCTGAAGATACTATAGAGGAAATAAACTCATTGATCAAAGAAAACAGTAAATCCAACAAATTCTTATTACAAAACATCCAGGAAATCTGGGACACCATGAAAAGACCAAACCTAAGAATAATAGGGATAGAAGAAAAAGAATTACAGCTCAATGGCCTATAAAACATATTCAACAAAATTATACAAGAAAACTTTCCCAACCTAAAAAATGATATTCCTATGAAGGTACAAGAAGCATACAGAATACCAAATAGATTGGATCAAAAAAAAATCCCCTTGCCATATAATAATCAAAACACAAACCATACAGAATAAGACCTGCAAAGGAAAAAGGTCAAGTAATATATAAAGGTAAACCTGTTAGAATACACCCGACTTCTCAATGGAAACCGTGAAAGCCAGAAGGTCCTGGATAGATGAGCTTCAGACATTAAGAGACTATGAATGCAAGTCCAGACTACAATACCCAGCAAAGCTTTTCTTTCACCATCAATGGAGAAAACAAGATATTCCAGGACAAAAAACACATTTAAACAATACATTTCCACAAACCCAGCATTACAGAAATTACTACAAGGAAAACCTCAACACAAGGGAGCTAACAACACCCACAATAGAGCAGACATCTGATAACCCTCCACCAACACAATTCAAAGAAGGGAAACACACAAACACTACCACCAAAAGATAACCAGAGTTAACAACCACTGGTCATTCATATTGCTAAATATTAATGGCCTCAATTCACCTATTAAAAAAGCACAGGTTAAGTAAATGGATATAAAAACAGGATCCAGCATTCTGCTGTTTACAAGAAACACACCTCAACCTCAAAGATAGACACTACCTCTGAGTAAATGACTAGGAAAAGGTTTTCCAATCAAAAGGACCTAAGAAACAAGCGGGTGTGGCTATCCTAATACCTAACAAAATTGATTTCAAACTAAAATCAATCAGAAGAGATGGAGAAGGACACTTTATTCTCATAAAAGGAATAGTTCATCAAGATGAAGTCTTAATCTTGAATATCTATGTCCCTAAAATAAAAGCACCCACATATGTAAAAGAAACATTAGTAGAACACAAATCAACATCAAACCCCATACACTAATAATAGGAGATTTCAACACTCCTCTCTCAACAATGGACAAGTCAAACAGAAACTTAACAGAGAAATAAGAGAACTAACAAATGTAATGAATCAAATGGACTTAACAGACATGTATAGAACAATCCCCCCAAACAAGAAAGAATATACCTTCTTTTCAGCACCCCAACCTTCTTGAAAATTGATCACATACTCGGTAACAAATCAGACATCCACAGATTAATAAAAAAACATACAAAATCCATTGCTGGTGGGAATGCAAACATGTGCAAACATTTTGGAAATCAGTGTGGCGGTTTCTCAGAAAATTGGTAGTCAACCCACCTCAGGATCCAGTAATACCACTCTTAGGATATATACCACCCAAGAGCTGCCCAATCATACTACAAAAGCATTTCTTCAACTATGTTCATAGCAACAATATTTGTAATAGCCAGGACCTAGAAACAATACAGATGCCCTCAATAAAAGAATGGATAAAGAAAGTGGAACATATACACATTAGAGTAGTACTCAGCTGTAAAAAAAAAAAGACATCTTACATTTTTGAATACATATGGATGGAAGTAGAAAACACTATCCTGAGTGAGATAACCCAGACATAAAAAATATGAATATAGTATGTACTTACTCATTAGAGGATTTTAGTCATAAACAAAGGACATTGAGCCTATATTTCGTGATCTAGAGAAGCTAAGTAATAATGTGAACCCAAAGAAAAACATATATAGATCCTCCTGGAAACTGGAAGCAGACAACATCGACAGGCAAAAGTTGGGATCATGGAGGTGGGTGTGGAGTGGGGTAGGGTGGGGTGAAGGGGAGAGGAGGAGAGAGAAAAGAGAAGGGGAGGGTTGGGGAGAGCTTGGGGGAGAGGGATGGCTGAGATGGAGGAAGGATAGATATGGGAGCAGGAAAGGAGATATGGAATATTAGCTTAAGACATTTTATGTTTATTTATGCTGTGGAATATTCATTTAAGAAAGCAAAGATGTGGTTTGCATTCTTTTATGTTCCATTTGTTTAACTGTAAAGCTGTGTTTCATTGTCTGCCTGAAACACCAGATTGATCTAATAAAGACCTGAGTAGTCAATAGCTGGACAGGAGAAAGGAGAGGTGGGTCTGGCAGAAATAGAAAATATATACAATTAAAAATCTAGCCTACATAGAAGGAGAAGAAGGAGAAGAAGAAGAAGAGGAAGAGCAAGAGGAAGAGGAGGAGGAAGAGGAGGAGGAAGAGGAGGAGGAGGAGGAGGAGCCGGAGAAGGAGGAAAAGGAAGATGAGGGAAAAGTGAGGGAAGGATAAGAGGGTACTAGGAAACAGTCACCCAGTCACACAGCCAGTCATAAAGTAAGAGATAGAAATATATAGAGAATAAGGAAAAGTAAAAATCCCAGAGTCAAAAAGCAAATGAGATAAATTACATTAAAAGGGGTAACTACAAATAAGCCAAGCTAAGCTGGGGCATTCATAAGTAAGAATAAGTCTTTGTGTATTAATTTGGGAGTTGTGTAGTTCAAAAGAGTAAAAAAAGCAAACCAAAACAAAGCTAACTACGTTCTCCCTATTTTTAAAGCTCAGGGATCTTCATTAAAAGGGGAATATAAAGAATGTAAGAGCACAATGTAAATGGAATTTCAGTGAAACAGATTTTACCAAACATGACAGAACAGCTTACACATGAGCACAGCAGCTATGACTGCATGCGTAAGAGCTGCACAAAACCAAACCAACCAAAATCTTATGATTGGTGGAGGTCTTGTAAGCCCCACTCCCACATCTGAGGAGTTATTGTCAAATAACTTCTTAATAAATGAATTATTTTTCTTCAAAGATTTGGTCCTTGAGAATCAACTTATACTAAAATATGGATTCCAATGTTCATTTACACACTGCCAACACTAAATGATCTCATTTATTTTTATTTTTTTAAATTTTTCATTTATATCACATACAAATCATGGTTTTGTATCCCTCCTCTCCTCCTATTTCCTCTGCTCACCTCCCATCTAAACCCTCAGTCATCCCTTCTTCATCTCCATTCAGAAAGGGGACAGGGCTCCCTTGGAAGCCAACAAAGCATGGCACATCACTGTTGAGGCAGGACCAAGTTCAACCCCATGCAAAAAGACTGGCAAGACATCCCATAATGGTGAATAGGTCCCTAAAACACAGTTCAAGCTCCAGGGACAGGTCTTGATCCCACTGTAATAGCCTCACAAACAGACTAAGCTACACAAGTGTCATGCACATTCAAGGGCATAGGTTGGTCTTATGCTGGCGAACTAGCTTTTGTTCCAGAGTCTGTGAGCTCTCAGGAGTTCAGGTCATCTGTCTCTCTGGGTTCCCCTGTCATGACCATGACCCCCATGGCTACTACAGTCACTCCTTGTTCTCTTCAGACTTCTAGAGCTTAGTCCAGTGTTGGCTGTAGACATTATGAAATTTGCAGGCAAATGAATAGAACTAGAAAAAAAAATTACCCTGAATGAGGTTACCCAGACTCAGAAAGACATGTATGCACTCACACTCATCAGTGGATATTAGCTATAATATAAAGGATAATACGGCTACAATCTATCGCCCCAGAGAAGCTAGGTATCAAACAAGGAGTATCCAAAGATTTGTCTTTCTGAAACTGGGTTACCTCACTCAGGATGATTTTTTTTTTCTACTTTCATTCATTTGCCTGAAAATTTCATCACGTCATGATGTTGTTTCTTTTTAACACTGAATAATACTCTATTATGTAAATAAACTACAAGTTCTTTACCTGTTCTTTGGCTGAGCGGCATCTATGTTGTTTCCAGGTTCTGGCAATTATGAATAATGCTATTAAGGACATAGTTGAGCGTATCGTAAAGCATCTTTTGTGTAAATACCCAAAATTGATATAGCTCAGATTTAAGGGAGATTGATACCCACTTTTCTGAGTAAACTCTGTACCAACTTTCAAATTGTCTTTCTGTAAAAGCTTGCATTCCTACCATCACTGAAAGAGTCTTCCCCTTATCTCACATCCTCTCCAACTTAGGCTGTTATATGTGTTTTTAATCTTAGCCATTCTAATAGGTGTATAGTAGTATCTCAAAGTAATTTTGATCTGTGTTTCGCTAAGGATGTTCAACTGTTCTCTAAGTGTATCTCAGTGATTTTTTAGCATGTAAATGTTTTGTGCCATCAATTTCTTATTATTAACAGTACTTATCTTGCTAAATTGAGAGTTCAACAATACTGTATATTAGCTAATCAAAAAATAATAAATTTGAACGTTTTATGCCAGGGCATATTAGAGAAGCCTTGTAACTCCTTAGAGAAGATTCTGTTTATCATCTTCTTTTACTACTTCATATAATGATGTTAGAATGAATGATCTAATGCCATCATCCCTCTTAGTTTACCAAGAACGAAGATGCTATCTGAAGAGTCTTTAAGCATCTACCTCTTAAAAGTGTTTGTTTTAAAATTCATCTCAAGGATATTTTATACATTAATAGAAGCAGGTCACATCATGTCCTTTCAGTATATTCCTAATTTTACATCTTTTCAATATCAATTCCTGAAAATGAAAACATGAATGTAACTCACTGCTAAACAATGTTTCTGTATAATTATATCATATTCTTTTCTTCACTATTAATTATAATTCCCCAAAAGACAAAAGAATACTACAGTTCTACAACAAACAAGTTTGTAGATAAGCAAACATATTATTGAAATGTGATAGCTGATAGATGATAGATGTTATATAAAATAGGTGATAAATGGGTTAATACATACATAGGAGGCAGATGATAGATCAGTAGATACATGATATAATTATCATAGAGATCAGTAGATAGAAGATAGATATATGATAAAAGACTAATAATTAATTGGATAGTTAGCATATATATGTAGATTACAGATAAATATATGATAAATAGATGATGATGGATGGATGGTTGACAGAAAGATATGTTATAAATATTTAAAGAAATCGTGTCTAGACAGACAATTGATGACTGTAGGTGTTTTATCAGTGAAAGCTAGAAGAATGAATAATTGATAAATATTTGAAAGACAAAAAAATTGGTTGATAGTTGATAGATATAGATAAAATATGGAATGATAGAAAAATGGTAAAGAATTAGATGATGATAAGATTAATTATAGAAATCTTAGTGTATAGATGATTAAGCTAGAAAATAGAAAAATAGGCAGATGATAGATAGACAGGGAGATTGAGGATAGATAAATGACAGATAGATGAAATATATATATATATATGATAGATAGACACATTCATGCATAAATACATGAACACATACATACGTACATAAATACATGCATACATGCACTGAGAGTCTCTACACTTAGTCCTAACACTTGAAAAGGCTAGGAAGTCCGGAATTTAAAAACTACATTGTATAAGATTAATAACATCTGATAACATCTGTTCTTGTTTGTGAGAATGTTATACACACACAAGTACACAAAAGTTTCCCTTCCTTGTGAGTTAAGTTTTCATGTGACCTAAGCTGAAAAAGAAATTATATATATGCTATACACACACACACACACACACACACACACACACACACACACACTTATGTATGCTTACAACCCTTCTTGTTTCTAGTTCTTAGACTTTGATGACCTTGAATGGACTCCATTTATACCACACAGGCACATATTGAACATATGTACATGTAGATAAATCATTCATACACAAAAAATAAAATAAATGCATCGTTCTAAGAAAGAAATAAAAACCAATATACAGAATGGGTATGGTAAGCTTTTTGAATAGAACATAATTGAATGTGTATGCTCATGAATTAGAGAGAAATCAATTCCCAGTTTAATAGTGTAAAAATGATCACAAACCAAAACTGTTATTTATGAAACTTCTGGTTATTTTGAGTAATGATGACCAAGAATCAACTCTTCCTTAACTTCTGCTCCAATAGCTTATTGCATGCTAGCTCATGCTCTGTGCTCTACCAGTTTATAGCTAGAAAGCATCCAAGCACCCAAAAATATCAAGAAAGTATTAATATTCATATTTTCTTACAGAAGAAGAATTAATGCTTGGGTCAAAATTCACAAATCTCTTTTGGATCTTCTAAGGACTCTCGTCTCTGAGGGTTTCACATGCAGTAAAAAAAATACAATTATGCATCATAGTTCAATACTTGCTACAATGGAATGAAGAAGGACTTCTTTAATACAGTCTGTTTCCATCTGCACTACTAACACAAAACGATATGTTTACATGAAACAGACTTAGCTAAATAGTGTAGAAAACATGAAGTTATACTTTATAACAGATAAAACCTTTGGAATCCCTGGAAATTTAATAATTTCTGTGATGAATACTGTTCACATTAATTAATGAGCAGTAATATATGCACATTTCATTTAAACCCACCAGTAACCTTCAGAGCTACATCTAGACAGACTTCCTGTACATTATTTTCTGCTGTGTTGAAAGGTGCTCAAATCAATGCAGATTATACTCTCAAATAATGAGAAGAGTAGAAAATAGCCTACACATGAAATGGTTTGTGTTTATGTGAACACTTAATACCTAAGTTTTATTTTTACACCTGGTGCTGAGACAATGTGCCTGAGCTAATGGGAGCTCACCGACTCCAGCTGGCCTGGGAATGAACTAGGATGGGATCAAACTGGACCCTATGAATGTGGCTGAAATTGGGGCAGACTGAGGGGCCAATGATAATGGGATTTGTATCTACTGCATGTACTAGCTTTTTGGGATCCTATTCTCTTTGGATGCATACTTTCCTAAGCCTGGATGGAAGGGGGAGGGCCATGAACTTCCCACAGAGCAGGGTGCCTTGCGCTCTTTTAGGACTGTAGGGGGAGGGGAGAAAAGGAGTAGGGGAGCAGGAGGGAAGAGGGAGGAGGGGAGGAAGTGGGAATTTTGATTGGTATTATTTATAAAGTAATACAAATATTAAATATCATTGTAAATGTAAAAGATTGTCATTTTGGAGGATATTGAGAATTCATTAGCTGTTTCAAAGCCCTCAAATGGGACCTCTGAGGTGTATTTGAGGAAATGTTATGTCACTCTGTGTCTATCTGAAAGTAGATGAAATAGCTCTAGCCCACTAGTTTTTTAAGGGCATTCTTACAAAGATTGTCCCATTCCTTCCAGATTCCCTTGAAGACCTAACTGTCTCAAAAATCAACATGGTCAAGGTGAAATCTTATTTGTAAAGGATTTGGGTTAAAGCATGAAGAAATTGGTCTGGGAAGGGACTGTTTCAGGTATCAAGTGTAAGTGGAGTTTGTGTTTCAGTGACCTCACGGCAGAGAAATGATTGTGTTTTCTTTCATCTCACAGTCTGATTTAATCTGAACCAATTTAGTCAACAATACCCCCTAAATAGTTTGTGGTTATTATTTTCAATCCTATGGTGACTTTTCTCCTATCCACTTCTGGTTTCCCTTTCTCTCTACGCAGAAGAGGGGTGCAATAAGTGAGTGCAGCTGCTCAAAAGGGTTATACAGGACGGGGCCTTAGGTTCTAACCCCAGGCTGTTCTTTCTTAGGTCTAGTGTTACCATTATATCATGAGACACAGGCATTGCCACATCCTTGTAGGAAATGCAGATCCAGACCCCAATACACCCAGGGGATTTGTGTGGAATATTAGGCTAAAAAATGCATGTATTAATTTGGCAATAATTTATACATTGACTTTAAAGCATATTGTAAACTTAAAATGGATAGACCTGAAATTCTTAGAGCAATTTATTTTAAATGTTCTCAGAGATTGTAAACCACTTTTTTGTCTGAAAAAATATGTGCACAATAAAAAATTGGAGCAACTAAAAAAAGAGAATTATATACGTAGGAGGAATGTATTGTAGAAAAATACGTGGTTAAATGGTTGAGAGACCTGTGCAGATGAGATGCACAGCAATGCAGAAAAAGTATATGGCTGTGTGGAGAATGTAACTGTGTGGAGAGAGTGGTGGCTGTGTAAAGTATGCTGCTGTGTGAAGAATATGTGGAGAATGTGTGGAGAATATAACAGTGTGAACATAGATGTAACTATGTATGACTGTGTAGAAGAGAGCTATCTGCATGTAAAGAGAGATATGCAATATATGTAAAGAGATGTAATCGTGCAAAGAATTTGTTCAAAAGAGATTATTCAAAATGAATTTAAAAAGAAATTTACCATCAGAAAGCATATATTCCCTTATTCACTCTCAAACAAAAAAGTCTAACCCTTGCCACATTCATGAATTTTTTTTACACATCCTGAAGGTGGCCTGTTTCGGGAGGTCCTTCTGCTCCTCCAGTCAATAGCCTCTGAGATACCAGCCCATTGGGGCGTGGTCTCTCTCCCTTTAAAAAAGCAGCTACTTCCCTTCTCACTCTCTTTGCTTCCCTGCTCAGGTTCCGGCAACTAGACTTCTTCCTGATTGCGCAGAGGGCTGTTGTCTGGGACGGTGATCTGTAAGTTTTTTTCCCCTTTAAATAAATACCACCCTATTAATCATAATTCCAAACTGGTGTGTGATTGTTTATGACTTACGCCTTCAGTGGCCTTTGAGCAGGATTTTTGAAAAAGCCTGCAGATATATATCAGTCATTAAATAGATGATAATCAAGCTACAATAGAAACTCAGAGAGGCTAGGCATAGGAGAAGGAATAGGGAGTGGGGAAGGTGGATCTCCCTGGGAGAGGGAAACAAAATAGGTGTTATGAGTGGATTAAAGCTGTGGGGAGAAGGCAGAGTCTCAACATGAGGATTGGGATAGAAGTGAACAGGAAGATGGGATTAGAGTGGGGGAGAGGAACAGGATAGCTAGAACTGAAGAGAATTTGCATGGTAGAATGAAAATCTGACACAGTGGAAACTTCCTGTAATTACAAAGGCAACCCTAATTAAGTCTGAAAATAATGGCCAAGAATGAGCTATTATTGGTGATCAATTGTCATCAAACTAAGTTTCCAGTACCTGGAATAATTTAATACTGCAGTGACATTTCATTTCTATTTTAATAAATAATGCTTGCTTGAAGATCAGAAAAGTAAAACAGCCATACTGGCTTGCCTTAAAGACTAGGCAGCAGTAACAGGCACCTTTAATCCCAGTAGCTACACTAGGCTTCTGTAGAACCCAGGTGGTAGTGATGTACGCCCTTAATCCCAGAACCTGAGACAATTCTAAAATGGGAGGAGATAGCTCTCAGCCACAGTCTCATTCTGAGATTACTGGAGGCAGGGCTACCATTTTCAGACTGAGGTTGAGGTAAGAGTTAGTGGCTGGCTGCTTTGCTTTTCTGGTCTTCAGGTTGAACCCTAATATCTGTTTCTGAGTTTCTATTACTCATGCATCATAATACAATTGAACTTATATCTAAAGTAGTCCCATGTAAATACGCAAACAACCACGGCTATTGCCAAAACAGTAGGTTGCTCTCTACAAACTGACAAGGATTCATTCATTGTTGAAAATAGCACTCAGACAACTCCTTCACTACGGAGGCCATGAGATGGGGCTTACATAGAAACTTCATGACTACATTCTAGTTCCTATGGCATGGAAACATACTCTGGGGGCTATTAATAGAGAAAAGTAAACACAAAACCAACCATAAAACCTTTGATCTACAATCTGTTCTAACAGCAAAATATGCTAGGATAATAGAACTATCCTTGTGTGAGTAACCAACCAGTATCTGATTTGCAGCCCAGTCCAACAGTTAAAACCCACACCTGACACTGCTTCGGTGACCAAGAACCAGTCTAGATAACTAGTAGATCTAAGGCAAACTAAATAGTACTGTTTAAAATATAAAATAAAATAACGTCTAATGATATTCTGCTATACTCATGTTTCAGTGCCTTATTTAAGCACCATCAGAGAGATTTTTCTCCTACAATAGAGGCAAATAAAATACAGAGACCCACAGTAAGTCTTTATGCAGAAAAAGAGAGACCTTGGAGCACACAGATGTCACCATCAAACACCTCAAAGATAAATGAACCTCAAAGAAGGGGAGGAAGAGGGGGTGGGGAAGACATAATGGAGGAAAAAGACCAGGAGAACACAATCCTCTAAAACAACTGAGCAAAGTGCACATGAACTCACACAGACTAAACAGCAGCAGGGACAGGTCCTATCCAGGTCTGCACCAGATCCTATGTATATACACGATAACTTTGAGTTTAGTACTTTTATGGGACTACTGAATATGTAAACCAGTGGTTCTCTGATCTACTGCCTTCTCTTCAAGCCCTTTTACTTACTGTTGCCTTGGCTTGTCCAAGATCTGGATGGAAAAAGAAGTGTGAAGAAACTGGGAAGAAAAGACAGAGGGAAAATTGTCTTCAAATTATATTATATGAGAAAATATTTTACATTTAATAAAAGGGGAAAAATAAAAACAATGAGAAAATTTGACTACCAACAAATGAGCAACACTAGAATATCATTGAAACTACTTTGAAATATTACCTAACGCCAATTTTGATGGCAGAAGCTGGGGCATCTCTGTGAGTTCAATGCCAGTCTCTTGTACACAGAGTATTCCAGAACAGTCAGAGCTATATAATGAGACCCGGTTTCAAAAGTCTATTTTTCCTCATTGAGTCTTTAACATCATATATGTGTGGCTGTAATATATAATATGTATTTCAAATAAAAATCTTTTATTTTTTATTTTTTTGGTTTTTGAGACAGGGTTTCTTTATAGCTTTGGAGCATATCCTGAACTAACTCTTGTAGACCAGGCTGGCCTTGAACTCACAGAGATCTGCCTGCCTCTGCCTCCTGAGTGCTGGGATTAATGGTGTACACTACCACTGCTCAGAAAAATATTTTATTTTTTAAGAATACATTTAAGACATGAAATCACTAAAAATAGATATAGAGTAAAAACCATGGAGGTTACTATGTAGATATAATATCATAATTTTGTTAATACAAGCAGAAATAAGTTGGTATGAATCTCAAATTTAATAGCTCCTGCCCAATAATTTAAGCATCAACCAAAGAAATGTCAGAAGAAAACAATTCCAAACTTTAAATATGAGAAGAAATCACAACTGTCTAAAGAGCTTCTTTTGCTGTGATAAAGACTATTCTCAGAAACCAGCTATGAAAGAGAGGGTTTATTTCAGCTGATAGACCGCATGACACTCCATAATTTAAGGACATCGGGGTAGGAATATTGAGGCAAGAATTTAATCAAAAGCTATGAAAGCATACTGCCTTTGGGCTCAGTCCTCATACTCACCTTGCATTTTTACACACCCTAGAAAAGTGTTCCCACAAGTAGCATCACCCACAGAAAGCTGGGCACTCTCCCATAATTTACTAATGTAAAAATTGAACAAATTTTCCAGGCTAATATGGTGAATGGTTTTTCTCAACCGTGTCTTCTTTTTCCCAAGGTGCTCTAGATTGTGTCAACTGAACACAAAACAGAACCAATATATTTGGAGAATCCACACAACTATTTAGCAACAACATTCAAAATAACGATTCTGATCGAAAAGATTAAAACCCTCAGTAGACATTAATTTGATTAAGACAAATATGATAAATATGTTGTAATTATATGATAAAATGCTCACCATTGCTGGGTGGTGGTGGCGCACGTTTTTAATCCCAGCACTCGGGAGGCAGAGGCAGGCGGATCTCTGTGAGTTCGAGACCAGCCTGATCTACACGAGCTAGTTCTAGGACAGGCTCCAAAACCACAGAGAAACCCTGTCTCGAAAAGACAAAACAAAACAAAACAAAAAAAACATGCTCACCATTACTGATCATAAACAAATGAAAATTAAAGTGCAGTGAGACACAATCTCTCATGTACTAATATCAAATGACTTCAAATGTTATAAAATGTAAAATAAGAGAATGAGTAAAAAGCAGGAACTCTGGGACACTGATGTTATGAATACAAATTCATAAAGCGTTTATATACGCCACCATGTTAGTTCCCCACTTCGAAAAGAAGAAAGAGAGAGGAAGTGAGAGAGGGAGGGAGGGAGGGAGGGAGGGAGGAAGGGAGGGAGGGAGAGATGGAGGGAGGGAGAGAGGGAGGGATGAAAGAAATAAAGAGAAAGACTGCATTTCAACAATTATAGAAAGGAAAGAATGAGAAAAAAAGAAATAAAAACAATAAATATGTTAAAACAATGTTTAAGAAGATGACTTGGAGCACTATGTAATAAGTTCAGTATCTTTATTACTGATTGAATTACGTATAAAGATGACATGAACAGTTTTCTTGACATAGATTTTCAAAGACCTTGATTTTACTGCATGTCATTGCCCCATTATGGTTATTTTTTTAAAGACTGAACATAATTTTTATCATATTTAAGGTGCTTACTTAATATACTTAATTATAGTTATAGTACATAGCAATGTAATGCTTTCTAGTTAGTCTTTTATTAATTTCCATTTTCTATAAAGTATTTCTGTTCACATACTTTTATGATTGTTGACCAAGTTAATTGCATGATCTAATAAATAATAAGTATTGAAAAAATGTTTGCAATTTCAAAATGAATGAGCAGATTTGACTTTTTAAAAACTCCTTAAAAATTAAATCATCTTTATATTTCCCTCTAGTAAGCTCCTTTGTGTCAATAAAGCAAATGCATGGGATTAATAATGTAAGGAAAACATGTACTATTTGCAGTCATTTCTGTGGCTAAAACATCTATTTAAAATTTTTATCAGAAAAAGAATGAGTATACACTGATTCATTACATATCTGTAAAGGCTTATGCATTCTCTTGAGATTCAATAGAAAATAACATATTCTAATGCTGCCTGCCTTCCCTGCACAGTAAAGTAATTATACAATTGTCAGTAAACTTCATTATCTTTCCGTAAAAAGTTTCTGAATCATCCAAATAGCTTTACTCTATGTTCGCTATTCCCCCAGACACTCATCCTTTATAATATTTACCCTACATGTAATGATTGCTTCTATAAGTTTTGAATTCAATTTAAAAACTGTACCAGAAGATTTCCATTGATGAGAAACTTTGGATATTTATTAAGTTAATTATTTAAATAATCAAAGAGTATTGTGTTAACATCAAAAGCTTGGAGGCAGAAAAACTGAAATGACAATGCTTTCACAAATAGAGGAGAGTCAAATTTACTGTGGCTTGTTTGTTTGAATGCTTAGAGGCCATCATTTGGTTGCTTTCATTCATTGCTTCTTCCTTAAATATTTATAATGATAAAGGAATTTGATTTAGTAGTTAGGTCATACATTATGTGAATAGTGGTTCAGAGAAAGCTAGAAAAATTAAATTCAGAATTTTATGTGCAATTACAATGAAAAATTAAAATGAATTTACTGTATTTTAATATTTTTTGAGCCAGCTGGTATTGAACTCACTATGTAGCTTGAGGATGACCTGCAACTTCTGATCTTCCATAATGCTCCAATGAGAGAGAGAGAGAGAGAGAGAGAGAGAGAGAGAGAGAGAAAATTTGTGTATTAATATTTATCATCCCATTTTTAAAAATGTCTGAGGTATAAGATATTTAGCTGTGTAACTTTGAGGGTCCATTCTTCCTTGAAAAAACAAAAATTTGTTAATATAAAAGAGGATTTACATCTGGGCAGTGGTGGCACACACCATTAATGCCAGGTCTTGGGAGACAGAGGCAGGAGGATTTTTTTGAGTTCATTGCCAGCCTGGTCTACAAGAGCTAGTTCTAGGACATGCACCAAAACTACACAGAGAAACTCTGTCTTGAAAATACAAAACCAAACAAAAAAGAGGAGTTACTGATGTCAAAAATGTCTTAAGTTGTATACAAAATGAATTTAATGTCAAGAACTGAAAGCACATATTGAATGTGTTTTTTTTTTCTTTTAAGTTGTAGTCAAAAAAGAGGTTCAAAAATATTTGCAGTAATTATTTTTATAATTGCTTTGACTAAATACCTGATAAAAATCAGTTAAAGACATGGATTAATTTTTAAGGCCCATGATTTATAAGGGTAAATATGACAGACTTTTTCTCTGTATTTCTGTTTCCATAGGGAGGTAGAACATCATAGTAGTAGAGAAATTACAGGAAGTCTACCTCTTGAAAGACAAGAAAAATTAAATGAAGATCTCTAGACGATATATAAGCAACAAAATCAGGTCTTTTGGGAATGGCTCAAGCTCAGCCCCATCCACTAATGCTTCTAGGCTTTTCAAATACCTGCAGGCCAGTTACTCAATAGCACAGGTCTGTTGGGGGCTTCACAGACAAATCAAATGTAAAATTCCAGGAAATAGTTCAGAAAGCCTAGGAGTTAGACAGATACCTGACAGGGATACAAATAAGGAAAAAGGTGCAGATAGATAACAAATATATCTACCTCAGCTTCCTGGCCAACCTCTTGTGTTGCAGGCTTCTTGTTCATCCTGGCCACCTGGCTAGCTTAGCCCCAAAATAACCACACAGAAACTGTGTTAATTAAATCACTGCTTTGCCCATTAGTTCTAGTTTCTTATTGGATAATTCTTTTATCTTAATTTAACCCATTTCTGATAATCTGTGTATGGCCACATGGCAGTGCCTTTCTGGGTAAAATTCCCAGCATCTCTGGCTGCTTCATAGCATCTCTCTCCTACTCTTCCTTTCTTTCTCCCAGCATTCAATTTGTCCCCGCCTACTTAAATTCTGCCCTATCAACTATTCTAGGGCAATTTCTTTATTAATAAACAAATGAAAGGAACTCATTGACAGAAGGACCTCCTATACCACTCCTGTCCTAAGAGATAGGTTAGACAATCTTTTTCCCTTAGTAAGGATTTTATCGCTAGTAAGGTTTGCCTGCTGACTGACCAGTCAAGCATGGTGATGCAAACTACAAACCAGACTGCTACATGCTTATCCCCAGTTGTAGGCCTGTGAGTTCTTTTCTTTTTTTCTTTTTCTAAACTGATCATTGAAAAGAAGGGAGATACATACTCCAGCTCACCGAAACTTTATTTCAGTTTTTGAAATTATGATACATACTCCAGCTCACCAAAACTTTATTTCAGTTTTTGAAATTATAATTACATCTTCCTCCCTTTCTTTTTCTCCTAACAACCTCCCCATATTCCTTTTCTGCTCCTAGCTTTCTACTCAGGGGCTTTTACATAGTCTTTTGTGTCATCTTGAAGCTTTTCCTGACCAGTTTGGTGGTGGGGGAGGTCCTTCCATCTATATGTTGCTTTTATTGATTAATGAATAAAGAACGGCTTTGAGACTATGGCAGGGAAGAACAGAAATAGGCAGGGAAATGTAGTCTGTATGTTGGGAGGAAGAAAGGCATAGATAGAAGCGAGGGAGCCCAAGGAGAAAGATGCTGGGAACTTTAGCCAATAAGCCACTGTCACATGGCAATATACAGATGAATAGAAATGGCTTAAATTGAGTTCTAAGAGTTAACCAATAAGATGCTAGAGCTAATGGGTAAAGCAGTGTTTTAATTAATACAGTATCTGTGTGAATCTTTCAGTTCTGGGCAGCAGGGACAAACAAGCGACCCTTCCCTCAACAGATTGGGATGTTTGATGGGTCATCCTTGTTCAGTTCAGGTTTGAGAAGTAACATTAGTAAAACCTTATGTGTGTAGCTTCTAATATCTCACAACTCAAAGCAAACCTCCAAACTTCTGCCCTCATATTTCTGTCATCTCCTCTGGGTATTCCCTGAGCCACCAGTGGGAGAGTGTTTTGTGTATGTCTTCTAGGACTGGATCACACAAGTATGCATTTTTATTAGTTGTGGTTTTCTGTAGTTGTCTGCATGTGTTTCAGAAAGAGGTTTTTTTTTTTATGAGGAACACTATGCTTGCCTGTGGTATAAGGACAAATGCTTATAAAATGTCATTAGGTATTATGCTGATTTAGTAAATTTGAGATTGTAGATTCTCCTCCGACAGTCATTACTTCACTAACACTATATAGTTAATACAAGAAATTGTATCCCCTGGCTGAGCACTCTTAAATTCAAATAGAGAGGTGTTGGTTACTACCAAGGTGCACATGTCATTACTGTACACTTAAGGTTCTCCTGCCATGCTGGTAATTGATGTGTTTTTTAGGTGTCACAGATGGATAGAACCGTTGGTTGTCTCATTCATTTGGGAAATTTTATAGCATCTTCTTTGAAAGGGGCCATCCAGCTGAACATTTTCATCTGTCCTGTCAGTGTTCTTTCCAAGAACCAAAGGCTACCAAATCAAAGTCCCAAAGACAGACATAAGATGATCTCTATTGAATTGATAGACAGAGCTATTAAAGAGACTCCCACAACATACAACCTCTGGCTTTTGCCCTTGTTTACCCTGAGGTGGAAAGGAAGGAACCGTATATGAAAACACCTTGCATATAAAATTCAGAGCCCAATGACTCCAGAAATGGAACTGATCTCAAACTAATTTCAAACTGTTGACTCTGTCTATTGTGTCTGAGATATTGTCTTTGCGGCTACTGGCTACAATCAAGACTTTTTATATTTAGTTTTTTAACTAGCAGATAAAGCAATCAAGCCTCCTAAACAGCAACCTTTCAAATATTACTGAATCTGTTCCTTGTATTTTCCTCATATCACTGTGTACATCAAAGGTTCGTGCAGTAGCTGAATTCACAGTGAATACTCACAGAAAGTATAGATGATTGTCATGGGGTAGCAAAGCCATACAAACAAGTAATGTTTTCTGCTGTTGGGGTTTGTAGTCAAATGTGACATTATTTCTTACCCAACAGTCAATCATGTTGTCACTCCTAAAAATCAGCTAAGCCACATCTCTGCAAAAAGTAATTTCCTACACAGTTGTCCACAGGGGCTGGCAATTACCCTGGGATAAAGTCCCACTTGTCATGGACTGCAGGATAAATAGTGATCTCTTACAATACTTATCTTCAAAACCTGGAGATAAATATTGTCTCTAAATCAAAGTAGGTTCCACTGTCAAAAGTCTTAGATGGTGGTGAGGTAAGTATTTTAATCTCTGACATAGCAGCAAAATATCTAAGGCCGATATTACAGAGCTAATGCTTGGGCTTTAAATAATATGCATCTTTGTTGATTCCATATGCGAGTCAGGCTGCACGGTGGTTAGGAAAACAGGTGGCAGCAGACAGCGTGATACACCTAAGATAGCATCACCTCTGATAATAACACACACACTGCTCCATCTTTTATTTACTGACAGAGGTGAGCTGACTTTCCACATTCTAGAACCTTGTGAAACAATGGCAGAGAGTCTCCATAACTAATTACCATGCGACAGAAATTTCTTAATACTTTATTCATTATTGAAACTTTTACTAAATTATTGACATTACAAGAAGCTTTTTTATTTAGTCTTTTCTCTTTGACCCATCTGCTATGTCCCATTCTTGTGTGGTCAATTATTTTGTATCTGTTATCAATATCAGGTAGGAGGGTTTGGGATTTCACTAGGAGGTATTTTCTGATATAGTGGTCATGATGGAACTGGGAGCAATAATAATCATACAATGAGGAATAAATTAACATATTCTTTCATAATATGTTTTTGAAAAAGGGATACGATAGTAATGGTTAGGGGAGAGGGGGTAAGGAAGGGGTTCAGAGAAAAATGTATAATGCAATAAAATCAATAAAAAATTCATTAGTGAATATGTTCCTTACTTAAGATTGTTTTCAAAGAAACCAAACACTCTATATGGTAATTTTAAAATAAGTATTAGATTATTCCTAAATTTCTCTGATTGTAGATAATATTTTTTAGCTTTATAACCTACACTAAAAATCCCATGGCTGTGTCAAGCAGTTCATGATCAGAAACATTGAATATTTTGAGTAAATAGACAAGTGAACATTCAATATATGAACATGGATAAATTACTTCTTTATTTATTTCAGGTTCAAGTCTAAAAAAATTCTTTAATAGCATGTCTCAGGACAATTAAGAAATTTAAATAATATGAGATATACAAACATATATGGTACTCTCCATAGCTAATAATTTTTATTAGTTATTTATTGCTTCCATCAGGACCATTATCAGCATCATCACGATCTACTAGCATGTGTAACAAGAGTTATATGAAATTTTACTCAAATTATAGTTCCTAGAATTAGGAATATTCATAACTGATGACTGAATGTTACTCTGCAGTATTGCTTTTTTGGCAAAGTGCTACTTTATTGTGTGCTGATGTTATAATGGCTATATTTTTTTTTCATTCAGTGACATTACTTTCAATTATTCATTTTTCATTGTATGTTAATTTGTTCTGCTGTTTCTAATAAAAATAAATAAATATTTTCTGACAAATGTGGCTTATTTTATTAAATTCCAATAGCACACTCTAGACAAACATAAAAGTTTCTAAAAATTTTAAAATTCTAAAATATACTTTATCTAATTAGCCTCAAATTGTAGTTCCAACAACTAGAATAAGTATCATTGTCATTAATAAGGAAACAAAGAAATAATGTATGCTAGTCTATCTGGAGAAAAGTCGATGTATCTAGACTCTTAATTATTTTATTATTCTGCCAAATGATCATCATTTTACAAGAGCTGTACCAACTACAGGCCAAATAAGCAGATACATTTGATGAGTCTGTTTTCACAATACAAATTTCTGTATAACTTTCTCTTCTTGACTCAACATCTCCAGTATCTGGGTTTACAGAACTCCACTAATAGACAAGGATTCAAGTCAAATATTGGTACAGTTGCTGACTTCTCAGATGGTATAACTATAATTTATACCCATAGATATAATCTATGGTATTACAACAATGACAGAGAATCCTCTTACTTGCTTTTCATGGAGCTAGAGCTTTTTTTTTTTATGTAGTCTGCTTTTACCTTAAATTAAACTATTGGTAAACCTAAAAATTTTTTACTTAGATATTGCTCTGTTGTAAACTTGTGTGTCTCAAGAAAGGATCTGTGAAAGAATATTTGTGAATTTTATATCCAAGGAAAGGCAAATGTGTTCTTCCAGTGTGCTATATTTATTTTTCTAAAAAAATATTCTATGTAGATATTTTGTGTGCTGTTGGGTACTGCTATTGTATAGAGCCATCTAATCTTTCTATCATCTAATCCCTAGTGATAAATCATCAGAAAGCAAAAGAGGTCCATAAAACCAGACCAAAAATAAGTTAAAAACTGTCTTTCATATTTCAAGATATTGAGACAAGTAAACTTTAAATAAAACATGTTATTTTATTCTTAAATTCTGATAGATATTATTTGTAAGATCTTAATATAATGTTTTTCCTGGCCAACAAATTATGTTTTCCTCTAATATCAGGTGATTAAGTGATGCTATTTATGCCACACAAATATTAGGTAGCAAAGATTCAAATCTGGCAGCTTGTGCATTATATTTTTTATTCTATATTTTGTATTAAGTTGTCTACTTCCTGATAACAGATGTTCTATGATTATGAAAATTTAAATTATTACATACCAATATCATCCCCATAATTTTCTTCACTCGACTATATACCAAAATATAGATTTTTTGACCCCCAAATTTTGGCTAATTCTAAAAATTTTAAAACATTGATTATTTTCTCAATCTCAAAAATGACCCCAAATATTCTCACATTAAAGTGAAGAAAATGCTTAGGTATTAAGATAAAATATTATGTAGGTAAACCTTAAATACCTGAGCATGTACATTATTCATCAGCACATAAAAAATTCTCCAAAATAAACCACATGCTAGAACACAAAGAAAACCTTAACAAATGCAGAAAGTTGAAATAACCTCTTGTACACTATCTGACTATTATCCAATAAACCATAAAATTAACAGAAAATAATGAAGAAAATGCAAACCTATAGCAGGGTTACTGCCTCAAGAAATACCATCTTCTAAGTAATATCTTTCAGGAATCAAGAATAACTTCTCAGTTAAAATTTAAAACACGTAATGATAAAATTAATGTAATGACATCAAAAATGATTTAATTTAATTAATTTTAAGTTAACAGGCAATCTCATAGATCTGATTATGACAGATAATATCACTATGCATTGCTCTTATCCATCATTCTCCTCCATTGATCTCTTTCTTCTGCTTATGTAGTCTTCCCTTTGCTTTCAAACAACATATATTTAATTCTCTTCTCATTAGTCCCAAAATGCATAAGTAAGTGACGAGTGGTAATGAGAAGGCATGAGAGTGTAAAGAGACAAAGACATGTTCTATTTTAGTTTTGTCTTTTTAATTCTCCTTGCTTCCTTAGAAGAGAAAACAAGGACCTTGGTTCATTCATCACTCAGCTAACTTCACATTGCTGCATATCATCGACTGCCGATGAGAAAATCAAGAAGCCCACGGAAATGCAGCACACAAACTATACCAGGCCAACAGAGTTCATATTTATTGGATTCACAGATTATCTGCCACTCAGGTTCACGCTGTTCTTGGTGTTTTTCATAGTGTATACATTGACTGTCGTTGGCAATGTGGGCCTAATAATTCTAGTTAAAATTGACTTAAGACTTCAAACCCCCATGTATCACTTTCTTAGCAATTTGTCTTTCTTAGATATCAGCTATTCTACAGCAATTACTCCTAAAATGCTGGTAAATTTCTTAGCTTCCAGGAAGAGCATCTCTTTCTATGGATGTGCTGTACAGATGTTTTTCTTCGCATGCTTTGCAGATGCGGAGTGTCTTATCCTGGCAGCAATGGCATATGACCGCTACGCAGCCATTTGTAAGCCGCTGCTTTATTCTACGCTGGTGTCCCGACGGGTCTGTATCAGCCTCGTAATGCTGGCGTATTTTAGTGGAAGTATGACCTCACTGGTGCATGTATCCCTCACATTTATGCTTCCGTACTGTAGCTCCAACATTGTCAACCACTTTTTCTGTGACATCCCACCACTGCTTGCTTTGTCATGTGCAGATACCCGTATGAACGAGCTTCTGCTCTTTGCCTTGTGTGGCACAATCCAGATGAGCACTTTCATGGTCATCGTTGTCTCTTACTTCTGCATCCTTATCACGGTTTTGAGCATCAAGTCCTCAGGAGGCAGGGGCAAAACCTTCTCCACCTGTGCTTCCCATCTCGTGGCTGTCTCCTTGTTCTATGGAACACTCCTCTTTATGTACCTGCGTCCCACCACCAGCTATTCCCCAGACACTGATAAGGTTGTTGCTCTGTTTTACACTGTTGTCTTTCCTATGTTGAATCCAATTATCTACAGCTTCAGGAACAAGGATGTAAAAAATGCAATCAAAAAATTATTTAAAAGAAATGGGATCATTAAATGAATGAGAATTCAAGTTACTTAGAAATATCCATTCTTGATTGATTATAATGATATAGTTTGTCATTATTAAAAAATTTCAGAGAATACTTTACTTTTACAATATTATAAATTTACTACTCTATGCGACCAGGAACACAGACGTTGAGAAATATTTATTCTTCATTTAAAGTGATACTTCTCCATTTATTTACCTTTTGATGAAAATTACATGAAACACAAGCATTTTTATATCCATAGCTTATTTGTTGACATAGATCCACATATTTTTCCCATAACTTTCTCACTAATTTTCCAAACATGTTCTGTTTAAGTCCCTGTCCATCTAGTCAGTCCATTAGCTATAGACCACAAATCAATGAATAATCACACATATGGCTATTTCTCATTACAAAAAAAATGTATGATTATGTGTTTTAGAGTTTTTAATGCTGTGAAGAGACACCATGACTACAGCAATTCTTATGAGGAAACATTTAATTGTGGTGGCCCAATTGCAGTTTCAGAGGTTTAGTTCATTATCATTGTGGAGAAGAATATGTTGGCATGCAGGCTGAGGTGATGCTTAAGAAATATTTGAAAATGTGACATCTTGCAGGCAACAAGAAGTAGACTGAACTTAGGGAAGCTTGAACAAAAGAGCAAAGGCTGCCTACAAAGTTACATACTTTCTCCAGGAAAGTCATAACTCCTAATAGTGCCACTCCCTTTGTGGGTCATTTAATTTCAAACCACCACATTCTACTCCCTGGTCCTCAAGACCTATACCCAAATTCATTCAATACATTTTACTAAGTTACATAGTCTATAATATTGTCAAACCTGTTGCAAAGGCTCTTCTGAGATGAATGGGGAGCTCTTAATTTTAACTTGCTTATAAAAATCAAAATCAGAAAGCAACTCACATACTCCCAACATATAATGACACAGGTTATGCTTTACTGTTCTAAAATATATGGAAAGAGCATAGTGAGAAAATACTGTAACAAAGCAAGACCGAAAAACACCTGGGAAAATTCCAAACTCTGTATCTTTATGTCTAATGTCAAATGACTCTATACCATTCAGTTTTGTTTTTCCCTTGAGGTGATTTCACTCCCTGTTAACAGCTCAATTTGGTAGATATCTCATGACTCTGGCATCTCGAATGTCTTGGGTTTTCCAAGGCAATCCAGGCTTTAACTTCACAGCTTCATCATTTGTTGAAATAAGAAGCGGCGGGCTGCGTCCCCGGCACCCAGCAGCCCCCACGGCTAGCTTTACCCAAAATAATTACACGGAAACTGTATTCTTTTAAACACCACTTGGCCCATTTCTATCTAGCCTCTTCTAGGCTAGCTCTCGCACCTGGACTAGCCCATTTCTAATAATCTGCTGTAGCCCACGAGCTGGTTTACCAGGAATGATCTTAATCTGCATCTGCCTGGAGTGGGAGAATCATGGCGACTCCTGACTCACCTTCTTTCTCCCAACATTCTGTTCTGTTTACTCCTCCCACCTATGTTTTAACCTATGAGGGCCAAGCGTTTCTTTATTGCTTAACCAATGAAAATCAACAGATTGATATGACACTCCCACATCAATCATTGACCCCCCTGATACATGTCTGGCCTCCGTGGCTTTATTCCAATAGCATCTTTCTTCTATTCTTAACTCTAAACCCAGAAACATCAAATGGCAGAAGCTGCTAAGTCTGCTGCTTTCTGGAGCTGGAACACGACTCTCCTCACTCAGTTAAATCTTTATCAGCTGTCTGTCTTTCATGGTCTAAGCTTGGCTGCCCTGGAACTTCCTCTATAGACCAGGCTAGACTTCAATTTATATTTATATCTTCACCAACTTTCTGTTTTCTATAGTTTTCCTCACTGCCTAAACTTGGCTGACTTTGACCTTGCTCTGTAAACCAGGCTGGCCTCAAATAAGAGCTCTACCAACCTATACCTTCTGAATGTTGGGGTTAAAGGTTGAGTACCAATACACCTGGCTCTAAGATGTTCTTTAGTTCCTTTTAAGTGGTGGAAATTTAAGTGGGATCTTGCCCCAAGGTCACCACTTTAGTTTTTCCTTTATTAATATGCTTATAACCTTGAATATGGAATTTATCTCTATTCTACTTTCTGGTGCTTTTTTTTTCTCCTCAAAATTTATAGTTTGCAATTTATCCTTCTCAGGTATTTCCTTTTTATGATAAATCTCCATTAGATTTACCACTAAAAGCCACACAACAAAGTATATACTATGGGGTGTTGAGATTTCTTCTTCAATGAAATTATTCCAAATCTCTTGGGACTCATGAAGAAGCAAGACATTAATGTTCTGCGTTTTCAAAATGTCCATTTCAGGAGCCCCTGCAAAATACTGATATTTAATATTTGACCGTAGTGTTTAACTTCTTCATAACATTGAAAAACTGAACTATTTATGATTCTATTTACTAGTCAAGCTTACAGAAACATGTTAAATGATCATTTCCTTAAAAGGCATACTGTCTAGTCACCAATGTGATTATATGAAAGACAAGCATTCTAGACAAGTACAGTAAACTGAGATTTAACAGAGTCCAGGCAGGTTTGGACAAAGCAGGAAAATTTCCCATGAGAGTATCTGATATTTTTGAGTTCTTGATATTTCTCTAGGCATAAGAGTGATTGTGTTGATGTCTTGTTCCCATGTATGTACATGCATGTAGACAACAGATGAAATCCTCATGTGCTTTTTTTCTAAGCACAAGCTTCCCCTATTTCTTTGAGACATGGGCATGGAACTTGGAGAGTATTATACACGTAATGACGAGTAACCTCCCTAAACCACTAGTCTCTGCCTTCAAAGTGCTGCAATTTAAATGTGTGCCACCTTGCCTGGCTATTTTTTAACCATAGGTTCTAGATATTAAACTTAATTTCTAAAATTTGCATAGCAAATATTTTCCCAACTGATCCAATTACTAAACACTTTATAAATTTTAAAAGCAAATATCTTAGTATTTTAAGGCCCCATTTTTCAAACAGGTTAAGACTGAAATTTGCTGTTGAGTATGTAATAATTATTTTTCATTTTGCTGCAATTTTTCCATATGTGTGATTCTGATTTTAGTATGCTGTAATTTATGAGATGCTTTGAATTCTCCTTCAATTTATGCCATTATTCTGCTTTAAAGTGTCATTTGTTATTTATATATGTAGATGTAAAACACGGTGGAAAATTATAAGTGGTTTGCTAATGAGGGAGGTAAAATCTGAAATATGACTTTGATAATCCACAATACTAGCTTATGATAATAAGTTTCAATGCATTTTCAAACTTCTGTAACTCTTATTTTATATAGTGCAATATTTCTCAAAAGCTTCAATTAAAGATTTTAGAGTATGCTGATAAGATACTTCATGAAATGTCAAAATAAGAATGAAAATTGGGGAGGAAAATCTGAATAGCTAGGGCAATTTTGTAGGAACAATAATGAACTTAAGTTTCAAGTTTTTCACATATGACTACAATATCCCTTTTCTCAATTCCTGCTACTGCATTTCTTATCTTTAATGAACATTTTAGTAAGATGCTTGAATCTAGAGAAAATCCCACATGATTTTAAAATTTTATTTAAGAACAATATTATTTCTCTGCTTCGTTCATGAAAGTTGTATCCATTGGACAGAATTCAGAAGGTTTGGCAGCTCTCTGATTACTTTCCCACTCAAGAGACAAGAAGGATGCTAATGACTCAACTGTGGGCAACTGAGACTTACATACATTGAAGGAGCTACAGATTATTTCCCCAGTAGAGTAGAAACTACCATTAACCACCTTGTTCCATATAAAAAGTTCTTTTTTTTTTTTTAATTTTAAAAAGATCTTAAAGACTTGTGAAAGCCAGGTTTTCTACAGAAGATGTGTGGTTCATTCTAACTTTGACAAATTGTAAGTAATGAAGGGCTGTTTCTGCTTAGATTGAACACTAAAGGTAGCTCATTGCCAGTTATCCAAATGTAACATCATGGTCAACAATTTAGAATATTATGTTATAATTTGAAGGTTATGAATCCTTAATTGACCATATTTCATAGACAAGAGAATTATTTAGAACCTTAGTGATATAATGTTTACAAATATACACTATAATTATATTAAACTTTCTTACATATGTTGACAAGTAAGTTTCTATTGTTTAATACCATCTTATATAGTATCTTAAAAGTATGTGTACCCTAATGCATATTTAAGAAATAGACTAATAATTGTATTTAGTATATAATACCTATGATTTCCTATTAATTTAATAAAATAATATACTTTTAAACAATTTAGACTATATTTCTTTAAGCATTTCAAAAAAAATATTTTAAGAAATTTTTGTATTTTTCTTCTATTTGTTTTTCATCCTGATACAAGATTTTGTTGTAAGTATATATTATAAGAGAGTTCAGACTCTTTGCCACAGTAGCTCAAATCTCCTCCATGGCATACTTATTTTAAGGTAAGAGATAGAATTTGTAGCTCTGTCTCATTTACTTTGTGATATTGATGTTGCTTATAGGGTTAATGTAGATTTATTCTCAATGGCAAATTTTATAATTCCATAAATGTGTGATATTTTTACTTAATTTATCTTTAAAGTTTTGGCCATAAACTAAATGTGCATTGTTTAAAAATATAAGTACATTTATAAGAATAAATTCGAACAATTTGAATGTATAAAAACAACATTTCATGTACAATAAAATTCCTTTTCATTCATGTCTAAAGCATGAATGATACATTAATCATACAAATATGTTTACATTTAATTTCAATATCTTCTAAAATATTTTTATTCTTCTCTCTGTATAACATTCCAACCACTGTTAACCATCCTCTGTGGTCCCACAGTCCTTTTTCTCACACCTCCCTTTCCACTCAGTATCCATAATCTTCCCTTCCATTCAGAAAAGTGAAGACCTCCCAGGGATAGCAACCAAACATCACATACCAAGTATTAAGATTAGAAGACGCAATGCAGTAGAAGGAAAAGGGATCCAAAAGCCAGCAGAAGAGTCAGAGACAGTCCCCATTGCGACTCTTAGAAGTCCCACAAAAAGACTAAGCTACACAACAATAACATGTGGAGTGGGCTAACTCAGACCCATGCAGGATCTCCGTTTAGTGGTCCATTCTCTGTGATCCCCTGTGCACCAAGATTAGTTGATTTTGTGGGTTTTCTTGTTGTGTTCTTGACGCCTCTGGCTCCTAAAATATTTCCTCTTCCTCATTTGTAGGATTTTCCATGCTACA
The DNA here is from genome assembly GCF_018167655.1 of Microtus oregoni. NCBI lineage: Eukaryota > Metazoa > Chordata > Mammalia > Rodentia > Cricetidae > Microtus > Microtus oregoni. Next base: position 40,967,962 of record NW_024543077.1, on the reverse strand, counting down.
CCAATCTTAACTGTGGATCTTAGCATCGGTTTCCACAGTTACTAGATGAAACCTTTCTGATGACAATTAAGTTTGGCTCTTGCCTACAAGTACCGCAGAATTTCATTAGAAATCATTACACTGAATTTTTTTTAACAGTTGTCTTTGGTTCTATCCTAAGTTGCCGAGTTATCTAGATTCTGGTTCCTGGTCCTCCAGAGAGTGTCAGGGGTAGGTTCCCCTTTATGGCATGGGTCTATTTTGAGGTGATGTGTCTATTTGTGTGAATAACTCTTTCCCTGTTCATAAAGATAGAAAAAAAATTTAATAATCATTAGCACATTTGATATGCTTTTGCTGGGTTGCATTTTTAACTCTGGAGAAAAATTATTTAAAAATTATAACTATTCTCACTGTATTATTGTTCATTGGTGACCATCCATTCTGATTTTTGTCCTATAATTATAAAATGACAGGGAAAAAAATCCCCTATTAATTTGAACAGGTTAATTTGTGACTATACATCAGCCTCATTAATTTGAGAATGCAAAATAAAATTAAAATATATCTTTAAGAGGAAAAATTTTGAGGGTAGAATATAGCAGGAGTGTGGCTTCATAGCTATGCAGATTCTAACAGAAAGTCAGATGTGTCATGCTTCTGATTTCCAAACTGTTGGAAATTAATGTGTTTTTATAATATAGCACTTACCATTTCTTTCTATTTTGTCTTATTTTAATTTTTATATGCAAGTCCTTGTAGTTGCTTATATCAACACATATTTATTCTCTATCAGGGCGTCATCTGCTTGAAGATATGAAGTTGCTGATTTCAGTACTCCATTTTTCAGAAGAAACATAGGTTGTGTGTTATTGTTTTTGCTGTTGTTGACTGTGTTCTTATGCTGACATTTTGCCATCTGAGTTTGCGTTGATTATAGGTCTCAGTGCCGGTTCCTGGGTCTGTCTTTTTTAGATGGATGCTTTATTCGTGCTTTTTTTATTCCTGTTTGGTCTTCTGACCTCTGTGGCCCTTGGTTGATCATGAGGTCTCTCCTGGGTTGGGGGAAGGGATTTGGTGGACACTGTGGACTATCCAGCAGAGAAGTTTCACCGGTGTTGAACGCTGGAATGTGGTGATTAGAAGGGGAAGAAGCTAGGGATAGGCTGATCTTCTGGCAGGCTTCGGTGGGCAAGGGTTGTCTGCTCGAGGAAACCAGGATAGTGGGGGAGGTCCATGGGTAGGTGTTCTACCTGAATTTTTGGCAGTCATGACCTATGACTAGGAAGTGGGTGTCTGGTGTACTGACTAGCGTGGCCTGTGGTGGAGCTTTCCTGAGGGAACCCAGAGAGTGTGGAAGGTCCACAGGCAGGCAGTCATGCCTGAGAGACGACCAGCCCCAATCTCTGTGGAGACTCCCTACTTGATGAGAGGCCACAGGTGTGGCCAGTACCCCTACATACAGAATCAAAAAATCAGGGCTCAATAGAGTTCAGGGAGAATGAATCAGCAGTCAAGGAGCCTGCATTGGTCTGTATTGGTCCCTTCTGCTTACAGGATGTTACAGGAAGCCCGCTTGTTCGTCCCAGCTGCCCACAACCAAAATAACCACACAGAGTCTATCTTAATTAAATCACTGCTTGGCCCATTATCTCTACATTATTATTGTCTAACTCTTAATTAATTTAACCCATTTCTATTAATCTGTATATCACCACGAGGTTGTGGCCTACCAGCAAAGTTTCAGCACGTCTCTCTGACTCCACACTTTTTTCTCCCATTTTTCAGTTTAGTTTTCCCTGACTACCTAAGTTCTGTCCTATCAACAGGCTAAGCCAGTTTTCTTTATTCATTAATGGTAATCACAGCATACAGAGGGAAATCTCACATCAACATGCTGTGGTTGGTTATCTAGTATGGGGATGGGGATGTCTCTTTTTCTTTTACCAGTTCAATGGACACATTTCATCCTACTGGGTTGCCTTAACAGACTTGATATTAGGGTGTATGCCTATTCCTAATGCATTGTATTGTGCCATTTTCAGTTGGTATCATTCAGATGGCCTGCTCTTCTATGAAGGATTATGGAGGAACAGTGGATCTGGGGAAGCAGATAAGAGAGGTAGGGAACTGGTAGAAGGGTAAGAGGGAGAGGATGCTGAAGTTTGGGTGCATTCTAAGGCAGAAGAATAAAGAAAAATCAATAATAAATATCATTAAGAAACAAAAGAGTTAAAAGGCAGAAAAACATATGGTTCATATTAGTAAATAAAGCATATTTATCAGTGATGTGAGAAAGTATACGGTGAATTATTTTTCTGATGCTTACCTTAAGAATTACAGGACTGAGGCCTGGAGGGATGGCTCAGCCGTTAAAGGCTAGGCTCACAACCAAGAATTACAGGACTGAAATGAATTAGTTCCCCTTCCCACTTCCCCCGTTCCCCAGATTCACTGCTCCTCCAATTCACTCCATAAAAGAGCAGGCCTTCTGAATGAGAGTAACTAAACATGTCACAATACAATGCAAAAATAGGCAAAAGAAATTGTGTTAAGTCGTACCTTATATTTCTAAAAAGAAAACATATAGATAATTGCAAATTTTGGTGTTACATAAAAGCCATTTCCATTTTACAAAGTGTGTTATGGATTACTTTACTATTTTTAATACTGAGAAAACACTCACAGAATGCAAAATGAAATCTGAAAAGGAAAGAATTGTCATATATAATGACACTTGAGATAGTTCACTATTCTTAAGACAAAGAACAAATGAAAACACTGATCTATATTGTCGTGGCTCAGGTCTCAATATTAATGCCATCTTAGGGTGGCATTAATCTCATGAGTCAGAGATCCAGGACGTATTTTAGGTGAGATATTTGGAAAAGTGGAGGTGACTATGTATTGAAACCCATGCGTTCAGGTTAACTGGAAATGAAATATTTTCAAATGGCTATCCAAAGAATGTTGACATTTCCCTTGCCACAAGATTAGAGCAAGTTTATATTCTTCCTAAGGAGAAGGCTGATGGATATTAAAGAATAAGACAGAGGTTGTATACAAACCTCTAAATTAAAATCTCCATTCTATAAACTGAGAACACTGTGACATAAGAGAGGTCTTCTTATCCTTTCCTATTCTGCGATAATTGATAAAAGGGAATACACTAATTTTAGCTGCAGTAATTTGAGTCACCATGTATACACTTTTTGCACATATGTGGGCTACTGCTGAATTTTCTTTCTTTGTTTCATCTATTACAGGGTCAGCTCCAAGTGTCTCTCACCATGATGACTACCAGATCCTGGAAGAAATCTTTTTATTTATTTATTATTCATTTAAACCTCATAATAGTATGTTGTTAGGAAGGAGCTGTAGAATGATGAAAACATGAATGAGGAATGATGGCAGTGTGGAATCATACAGGTGTAAAGGAATTCATTCTGATCGGCTTAATGGAAAATCATAATTGGGAGGTTCCCCTCTTCTTGTTTTTCAGCCTAGTTTATATCATCATTCTTGTTGGTAATTGGGGGATGATTATGTTGATCTGTTTTAATGTTAGACTTCATACTCCAATGTACTTCTTCCTTAGTAACCTTTCTTTCTGCGACATCTGCTACTCTACTGTCATTGCTCCAAAGATGCTGGTCAATTTCCTAGCAGAACACAAGACTAGTGTATTCTTTGCCTGCTTACTCCAGAGTTTCTTTTTTGCAATTTATATAACCACAGAGGTCATCCTCCTGTCTATGATGGCTTATGATCGCTATGTGGCAATCACCAAGCCATTAATGTATACAGTTATTATGACCCACCGCATCTGCACTCAGATGGTTCTGGCATGTTACTTGGGTGGCCTCATTAATTCTCTGATTCACACAATAGGTCTACTCAGACTGGACTTCTGTGGCCCAAATATTGTGAATCACTTCTTCTGTGACGTCCCTCCTCTTCTGAAGCTTTCTTGCTCTGATGCACACATCAATGAGATGCTGCTTTTGATCTTCTCTGGAGTGATTGCTATTTTCACCTTTATTGTTATCATTGTGTCCTATAGCCACATTCTCATTGCCATTCTGAGAATTCGCTCCGTAGAGGGGAGGCGCAAAGCCTTCTCTACTTGTGCCTCACACCTGACAGCTGTGACATTACTTTATGGTTCTGTGGCCTTTAGTTATATCCAACCAAGCTCTCAGTACTCCATGGAACAGGAAAAAGTGTCTGCTGTGTTTTACACCTTGATCATTCCCATGCTGAACCCTCTGATTTACAGCCTGAGGAACAAGGATGTGAAGAAAGCGGCTAAGAGGTCCATTTGTAGGGGAAGGAGCAACTCTTGACTCTATCCTTTCTCTGACTCTGCAAACTTGAAGTGAATCTTCAAACTGACTTCATGGAGAATTATGAGTCTTTTGTAAAAGTCAGAGGAAAGTATAGATGAAAGTATTTTTAGTAAAATTTATTTATCAAATACTTTATTGTCTCAGAGAATGCTTTAAATGTCCATAATGCCATGGCTTTAATGAATCCTTTCACTTGGGTTTACAAAGTATTCATATAATCAGAAATAATTATCTCCCAACCAGTTTCTTAAATTTTTAAAGTGTGGTACCTATCTGCACAAAACTTAAGCTCATATATGCAGGTTTTGACTAAACAAACTTCTAAAAATTACCTGTATTTTGATAATGGCTGGGACATGCAAATTTAAATGTGATATTCAATGAAATTTGTCCGGTAAAGAAGAAAGTGAGGTTTTTTTTTTTTTTTTCAGTTTAACAAGATAGCAGTCTGACTGCCACATGGGGATTTTAAGTAAAGAGGGAATCCATGGCTGTCACTGCCTAACCCTAAAAGATCCTGCCACTGGATAATTCAAGGGCTGAGAGAAAAACCAAACACTGCTGTTCTACTAAAAGAAGATAATAATAAAAAAAGGACTCTTGATGACATCTTGTATACTCATAAATGAATTTCTTGCTCAGCCATTCTCAGGGATGCTTCCTCCTGAAAGAGATGAGAACAAATATAGAGACCCACAACCAAATAAAAAATATGAAAAGAATGAGACTTTTTGGAACACTTATACCAATATGAGATGTGCTCATCAAATCCCTCTTCTCAGGGACCAGAGACTCCTGTGGAAGAGAAGGCAGAAGATTGCAGTAGTCAGAATTGATTGATACCAACAAAAAATTACCTTTTAAAATAACATGATCAAAGATCGTATGAACACAGCTAGACTAAAGAAGCATGCTTAGAACATACACTATTCTGTTGCAGGGCTTACACACACACACACACACACACACACACACACACTAAATAGGTATGAAGTTTAGTTTCCATGAGTTTGTCGGTTTTTTGGGGGCAGCGTGGTTGTTGCCTTCTAACTTTAATCCGTGATGATCTGATAAGACACAGGTGGACACTGATTTTTTTTGTATCTGTGGAGGTTTCCTTTGTTACCAAGTATGTGGTCAATTTTTGAGAAGGTTCCATGAGCTGCAGAGAAGAAGGTATATTCTTTCCTATTTGGGTGGAATGTTCTATAGATGTCTGTTAAGTCCATTTGCTTCATTACCTCCAATAATTCTCTTAATTCTCTATTAGGTTTCTGTCTGATTGACCTGTCCCTTGGAGAGAGAGGTGTGTTGAAGTCTCCTACTACTAGTGTGTGTGGTTTGATGTCTGCCTTGAGTTCTAGTAATATTTCTTTTACATAAGTAGGTGCTTTTATATTGGGGGCGTATATATTCAGGATTGAGACGTCCTCCTGATGAATTGTTCCTGTTATGAGTATAAAGTGACCGTCTCGGTCTCTTCTGATTGATTTTAGTTTGAAGTCAGTTTTGTTAGAAATTAGTATGGCCACACCTGCTTTTTTCTTAGGACCATTTGCTTGAAAGACCTTTTCCTAACCCTTTACTCTGAGTAGGTGCCTGTCTTTGTGGTTGAGATGTGTTTCTTGCAAACAGCAGAATGTTGGATCCTGTTTTCGTATCCAATCTTTTAGCCTGTGCCTTTTTATAGGTGAATTGAGCCCATTAATATTAAGTGATATTAATGTCCAGTGGTTGTTTACTCCGGTTATTCTTATTGCTTTTGGTAGTAGAGATTGTGTGTCTCCCTTCTTTGAGATGTGCTCGTGAAGGGTCATTAGATGCCTGGGTTATTATAGGCAGTGTTGGCAGTGTTGGATTCCTTGGGTTGCGATTTTCCTTCTATTACTTTCTGTAGGGCTGGATTTGTGGCTACGTATTGTTTAAATTTGTTCTTATCCTGGAATGTCTTGTTTTCTCCATTGATAATGAACGATAGCTTGGCTGGGTATAGTAGTTTGGGTTTGCATCCATGGTCTCTTAGCTTCTGCAGAACCTCTATCCAGGACCTTCTGGCTTTCATAGTTTCCATCGAGAAGTCAGGTGTAAGTCTGATCGGTTTACCTTTATAAGTTACTTGCCCCTTTTCTTTTGCAGCTCTTAATATTCTTTCTTTAACCTGTATATTTTGTGTTTTGATTATTATATGGCGAGGAGATGTTTTTCTTTGATCCAGTCTGTTTGGTGTTCTGTATGCTTCTTGAATATTTAAATGAATATCTTTCTTTAAGTTGGGAAAGTTTTCTTCCATAATTTTGTTGAAAATATTTTCTGGGCCTTTGAGCTGTGACTCTTCTCCTTCTTCTATTCCTATTATTCTTAGGTTTGGTTTTTTTATTGTGTCCCATAGTTCCTGAATGTTTTGTGTTGAGAATTTGTTGGCTTTGCTGTTTTCTTTGATCTGTTCGTTTATTTTCTCTATGGTGTCCTCAGCATCTGAGAGTCTTTCTTCTAGCTCTTGTATTCTATTGATTATGCTTGTTTCTGTAGACTCTGCTCGTTGGCCTAGATTTTCCATATCCAGCTGGTCCTCAGTTCGTATTTTCTTCTTTGCCTTCATTTCAGTTTTCAATTCTTGAACTGTTTCCATTACCTGCTTGATGGTTTTTTCTTGGTTTCCCAGGGTATCATGTACATATTTACTCATTTCTTCAAACTTTTTGTTATACTTCTCATCCATTTCTATAAGGGCATTTTTTACATGTTGTTTAAGGGACTCTATTATCTTCATAAAGTCGATTTTTTCCACTTCTTCTGTGTTAGGTTGTTCAAATACTTCTGTTGTAAGATCATTGGGTTCTGATGTTTTCATGTTGTTTTTCGGATTATTGGGTGAATTCTTGCCTTGGCGCCTGCCCATTTCCTCCTATTGATCCTATCCAATGGGTCCTTTAAAAACCGGATCAGGTTTCCCTGCTGGCCAAGGGCTCCGCTTACAAAATGCCCTCACTCTCCTTCGTGGTTCCTGCTGCAGGCCAAGAACCCTCTCACCCCTCCAAAGGATCTTCAGGACAGGACCAGGCTCCCCTTGTGCCAGTGACCTGGCCAACCAAAAGCCTACCTCTTTGATTCAATTGTAGTAGGGCGAACTGCTCTCCTTATTGCACGCCTGTCCCCGCCGCTTGGGTCTGCCGCTGCGCTGGTCCCCGAAAGCCTCTTCCTGTATGTGGTGTTGCTCCGCCGCCTCTGGCCGCCGCGCCGCTCCGCCTCTGCGCAGGTATGAAGTTTAATGTTTTAATGGTAGTCCTGAGTTTTCAAACAATAGGGTCTCTAATTCTTGTCCCTTCTTTTTGACTCTTCCTTCTGCTTTTATTTCAATTAAAATATGTTAGGTTTTGTGTTATCAAATTGTATTGTATTATTACAATATATTATATTACATTATATTATATTAATCACTATCCCTTAGAAGCTCATATGATTTATAATGAGATAAAGAAACAGGGTCGATCTGGTCATGAGTGGAGAAGAGGAGGAACTGTGAGGAAAAAAATGGAGGGAATTATAATTAAATCATACTATGTGAGATAAAATGTATATTCATAAAACAGGACATTTTTTTCCTGAGGACAGAGAGACATTGAAATTTCTATTTGTGTTCTTGTCTTTTCTTGATTTTATGAAAATAAAATAATTTATTTCATAACAAAATTGCAACCTATGCTTCCTTCCTTGTCTTTATTGAACATTTTAGCAAGATGCTTGAATTTAGAGACAAATCCCAGATGATATTAGAATATTATTTATGAAGGAGGTCATTTTTTATATCCATTCATGTAAGAAGAACGCTTCATTGAACAGACATTAGGAGGCCTGGAAGCTCTCTGTTTAGTGTCAAGAGAAAGGAAGGATACTAAGGACTCCACTGTGGACAACTGAGAATTACACACAGAGAAAGAGCTACAGAATCTGTTCCCAGTAGAATAGAAAATAGCATCAGCAACCTTGTTCCAAATAATAAGTTCTTAAATAATTGTGAAGGCCAGGTCTTCTACAGCAGATGGGTTGTTCATTCAAGCTTTGATAAGTTGACTGTAAGGAAGGGCTGTTTTCACTTCAAAATTTTGATATTTGCTGTTATTTCCTGAACACTAATGAAAATTCAATACTTATTTTTCAAGTAAAACATCATGATCAAAAAATTTAGAATATTATGTTCTAATTTATGTTGTATATTTTTTAAAACTTCCACATCTCATAGGCAAATATATTATTTATATAATACTTACAACTTTAATTTATGATTACTTTAATTTTTCTTCCATATGGTAAGTAGAAATAGGATTTATTATTAAATACTATATTCATATATACCTCAAATATATTTTGAAAATTGCAAATTTAAAAATTAAAATATTTTAGAATTGCAATTGTTATATGATGCATATGATTTTCCATAAATTTAATAAAATAACAGTACCTTAAAACAATTTAGATTTAACTTAATAATTTAAATCTTTGACTGTGGATCTCTACATCTGGCTCCATCAGCTGCTGGATATTACCTCTCTGAGAATCATCATGTGAGGTTCCTCTCTACAATTACAGCAGAATATCATGAGGAATTATTTCATTGACTTTTTTTCCCCAGTTGTGGTTGGTTTGTCCTGGTGTGGGCTATTCAGCCTCTGGTTACTGGCCCTTCAGACAGTGTGAGGACTAGAGTCTCTGTTGTGTCATGGGTATCTTTGAGGCAATATATTTCTTTTCTTGAAGAGCTCTTTCCATGTGTATGAAGGTAGCAAGCATTTGATATGCTTTTTGGGTATCTTTTTATGTCTAATGAAAAAAAAAAGACATTTAAAGGTTATAACTATTCTCATTGTTCTGTGAAAACCAAGCATTATATTTAATTTACTGGAATCATGAAATGACTTGGAAAAAATTCTATTCATTTGAACAGGGTGTGATGATACATCATCCTCATTATATGAAGGCGGCAAAATAAAATTTGGGTGTCTTTAGGAAGAACAGTTTTTGAGGGCAGAATACTCACGGTAGTTAGGATTGTAACTGTATTCTTTATATACACCTGGAGGGCAATAGTAACTACAGAAAAAAAACCCTAAATTTAAACCCCAGATAGACTTATATTCCAGTTAAAACTCTAACATCATAGATGTGAATCATATACTGACAGAAGGTGATACTTTTCTGCATTATCTCTTTTTCCTGTGTGCTTGGTGGATAAAGCCATAAATGTTACTGAGACTTACTTTTACCACACTTGCCTTCCTCCTTCCTTCTCATTCATGTGATGATCAGTATAATCACCTTTTTAAGCCCACTTTGAAAAATCAGAGACAATCAAACCAATTTCATATATGTATATGATATATATATATCATAAATATATATACATATATATCCTAGGTTGGTATTAAATGAGAATATTATAAAAACTATGATATCTTAGATCTTTATTTTAAGGTAATATTTCAATCAAAATGTATAGCTTTTCAAAAAAGGGAGTGTACATTTATATAGATTGAGTAGGTTGTATATATGCTTTTAGGAAAATATATATTTGTGCATACTTACACCTGTGTGAATATAATGACAACTAATGACAAAGGAGGCCATGGATTTGAAAGAATGCAAGTATGAGGCTATAGGAGGGCTTGGAGGGAGAAAATTTAAGAGGAAACAATCAAATTGCATTATAACATCAAAAATTAACGAAAGAAATATTTTTTTAAAAATAATTGATCCTTTCAAATGACATGGTCTTTGAATGCTAAACAGACTATAAAATGAGATACAAATGTGTTTCATAAAAAAACATGGGAATTTACAGTACCATAAAATTCAATAGACAAGCTGATTAAAGCAGTGATATAAAAAATATCAAGATTCATTTTCTACGGAATTTCTTTTGTACAAGCAATGCAAACGTAAAAAGCTAAAATGAAAGTGTGAGGAAGGTCAGTTCTTTGGCAGACTGAAATATGAAACTCACATACTGTGATGTCTTACGCAAATATTTTGCCCAACTTACTGAGAGTTTTCAAGCACATTTCAGTGGCCACAGAAACAGCATTTTTTTCTCCCTTAGAATTCATTCTTGCTTTTCTTTTCACTTGGGAACACTTAGAAGCCCTCCAATCAACCACAAATCTACCTTAGGTTTTGAATGTGCTGCATTCTTTCCTAGGAACACCCCTTTTTTACATCCCCACCTATCTCTTTGAATCACTTGATGATTTTATAGAGATTTTTATAGAGAGTCTTTCATAGAATATTGCACATATAGCTGACTGAATCACAATCCTTGGTGCTATTTAAACTTAACTCTCTAGGATCAATACATCCTACCTCATATGGGAAAGCAGGTTGTTGAAATGTAAGTCTGAGAAACACCTTAAAAGGAAACTATTATTATGGATTATGAGAATAGAAACTATATGTAATTCACTTGTTTTTTCAACAGAGAAAGGAGGAAGTCCATAGTGATGAAAGACAAAAGCACTCTATTGCTGTCCTAAGAAAAAAAAGGGTCATGTACTAGGGAGAGAAGCTTTATAGATCCAACATGGAGCAATAGGTGACAAATTGCTTCTTCTCTTAGAGCCTCTAGTGGGAGTGTGACCTCACACCTGTGTTGATTCCACCCAGAAATTCAAATAGTGTCACACTTCTGATTTCCCAACTGTAAGTGAAAGAATTCTATTTATTTTTTTTGTTTTTTATTATTATTTATTTTTTTATTAAAGATTTCTGTCTCCTCCCCGTCACCGACTCCCATTTCCCTCCCCCTCCCCCAATCAACTCCCCCTCTCTCCTTAGCCCAAAGAGCAGTCAGGGTTCCCTGCCCTGTGGGGAGTCCAAGGACCTCCCACCTCCTTCCAGGTCTAGTAAGGTGATCCTACTGCACTTACTAGCTGTGTGGGAGCCCAAGCTATTTGGATGTTCACCTTACAAGAATTCTATTTATTTTACACCACCAAGTTTTCAGTAAATTGCTGTAGTAACTGCAATAAAAACAAGAAATTAATGCCATTTATGGTATAATAAAGACCATTCCTTCTATTATCTGTAATACTTTAATTTTTAGATACTAATTATGATTTGCTTATTATTCTCAAGATGCATTTGCTTTTCTAACAGGACATCATTCACTTGAAAAGGTCAGGTTGTAGATTTAAGTAATATTTCATTTCAATAAAAACATACAGGCTCATAATAGTAATATTAATAATAGTATATTGGCACCCATGTAAAAAAGCATATATATAATTTAATTCTTTGATCTTTAACTTAGCTATTATTAAATTAAACATGTATCATTTTAAAAGAAATTATGTGAAGTTGTAGCTCATTTTTTGTAGAGAAAATATATAGGCAAAAATTGAAGGTTTTAGTGTTTCTTACATTTTTTTTCCTATTTTCATTGAATGTGGTAAATTATTCTATAATTTTTAATAATGAGAACAATGCTAGGAGAATGCAAAAAGAAATTGAACAAAAATGTGAAGGCAATAATTGTTATGTAAAATGACACTCATAGTCCTTAATCATTCTTAAAAAAGAACAGATGAAAATATTTATCCATCTTTAAGCACTTACTCAGATTCCTTGTATAAAATGGCATTGATTCCATATATCGGAGATCCAGGCAGAAGGTAAGAACGTATTTGAAGGGAGATATTTAGAAAGGAGGGTGGGGGTATGATATTGAATGAAGTAGGTGTTTTTAGGGTCACTGAAAGTAAAGTACTTTCAAATGCCTGTCCACAGAATATTGAAGTTTTCCTTGTCACAAGATTTTAGCAAGCTTATATTTCCCCTGAGCAGAAGGATGATGGATATTAGAGAAAAAACAGAGATTTTGCACCACCCTCTAAATTCAAATCTTAGCTCTACCTTCTGAGAGATTTTTAACATTGGAGAGATTTCTTATCCTTTCCTGATAGCAGGGAATACCCTAATGTAAGTTGCAGTTTTTAAGTCTCCGTGGATAGACTTTATTGAACACATATGGACTACCATTGATAATTCTTTCATTGCTTCATCTACCACAGGGTAACCTCTCAGTGTCTTAAACCATAATGGATATCAGATTCTCAGGAAATCCTCCTATTTATCTATTATTCATTTAGGTCTCATGCTATTATTTTGTAACAAGAAAATATAGACTACTGAACAATGGCAATTTGGAATCATACACGTGTGAAGGAATTTATACTGGTCGGCTTAACAGAAAATCCTAATTGGGAAGTTCCCCTCTTCTTAATTTTCAGCGTAATTTATCTTGTCATTCTTGGTGGTAATTGGGGTATGATTATCTTGATCTGGCTGAATGCTCAACTTCATACACCAATGTACTTTTTCCTTAGTAACCTTTCTTTCTGCGACATCTGCTACTCTACTATCTTTGCTCCTAAGATGTTGGTTAATTTCCTATCAGAACACAAGTCTAGTACGTTCTTTGCCTGTGTTCTGCAGAGCTTCTTTTTTGCAGTTTATGTAACCACAGAAGGCATCCTCCTGTCTATGATGGCTTATGATCGCTATGTGGCAATCACCAAGCCATTAATGTATACAGTTATTATGACCCACCGCATCTGCACTCAGATGGTTCTGGCATGTTACTTGGGTGGCCTCATTAATTCTCTGACTCACACAATAGGTCTGCTCAAACTGGACTTCTGTGGCCCAAATATTGTGAATCACTTCTTCTGTGACGTCCCCCCTCTTCTGAAGCTTTCTTGCTCTGATGCACACATCAATGAGATGCTGCTTTTGATCTTCTCTGGAGTGATTGCTATTTTCACCTTTATTGTTATCATTGTGTCCTATAGCCACATTCTCATTGCCATTCTGAGAATTCGCTCCATAGAGGGGAGGCGCAAAGCCTTCTCTACTTGTGCCTCACACCTGACAGCTGTGACATTATTTTATGGTTCTGTGGCTTTTAGTTATATCCAGCCAAGCTCTCAGTACTCCATGGAACAGGAAAAAGTGTCTGCTGTGTTTTACACCTTGATCATTCCCATGCTGAACCCTCTGATTTACAGCCTGAGGAACAAGGATGTGAAGAAAGCGGCTAAGAGGTCCATTTGTAGGGGAAGGAGCAACTCTTGACTCTATCCTTTCTCTGACTCTGCAAACTTGAAGTGAATCTTCAAACTGACTTCATGGAAAATTATTAGTCTTTTATAAGAGTAACATAAAATTTTACACCAAAATATTTTAGTGATTTTAACTGTGAATTACTATATTGCCTCAGAAAAATTTAAAATGTCCCTAATGACTAGACGTCCATGAATCTTTTATATGGGTCTATACACTCTCACTAAAATCAGAAATAATTATCTTCCAAATTTTATACAATTTTTATAGTAAGCTAAATGGCTGAATAACAATGTTTCGAGTTACACCAAAACAGCTCTAAGTTCAGAAATGTCAGCTTATCTTTTAACCAAGACCAAGCGCCTGTACCTGGTTTCTGCAAAAGATTTACTGGCATTCTCACATCCACAGTGGGGAGATATAGACTTCACTTGATGGGATTCAATCTTTGCTGAGTACCATAATCTGAGGCAAAGCCTGCAATTCATTACTTTAGAATTGTTCCAGGATGTTTTTAATACTGAGGTATATCTGTTTTTCGTAAAAATTAAAAAGCCTAAATTTATTTATAAAGAATTGTTTTTAAGAGACAAAGAAGCACGACGTATCTCCTTGGAGAAAGTCTTTTCTAAAACAACAACAGTAGAAACTGCAAAAGGAAGAGACAAAGTGGGGGTATTTGGGAGAAGTTAGGAAGGGGAATTCGAAATGAGTATGGCCTTGATTCATTTTAGGAAACTGAATTCCACCTAGTTAAAAGTTATACAATTAAAATAAATCTTTTAATAAAAATCAAGCCTGATTAACTTGTCCTTTTCAACGATTTTGAGAAAAATCCAATTTGCTCTGACGTTTTGCTTTAAACAGCTGTTGACTTTACTTGTCCTCTAAATATGTATTCCCAGAGTTTATGTCCACTCAACACTATTCCATAGAGTCATTTTGTTGGAGATGTAACACCAAATATATGGTCTAGACACTACTGAAAGTGTTCTTCTTGTATTCAATGGATTTTCTTAACTTTTTGAAATTAAAAGATAATTATTCTGTAATATGAAGACTTTGTAAGTGCTCACAATTGTTCTCATCTCTCAACTTAGTCTTTCATAATGTAAAATTGCCACAACCATTTCTGTTTATTATGCTGTATCATAATATATGCTCTATGCCCCAATGGTTCATGAGCTTATGCAATGGAAATGAAAGGCAGGATCATACATCTATGATATCAATTAGACTTTAGAAGAAATGCGTATATTCACAAAAAATAAATAGGAGATCATAAATTACACTTTCTTAGCTATTTCCTGAGTTATTTTATCCTAAAAACTCTATGGAGTAAGTCAATAGTAAAATTTTTGTATTATGACAATAAACACCACTTATATTGGGTTCATAATGGATATATCAGGAAGGTATCATGTGAATGCTGACTTTTTGGGAGGGGTTTTAGAGGCAGAGTTTCTCTGTGTCACAGTGCTAGAGCTGTCCAGGAACTAGTTATTATAGACCAGGCTGGCTCAAAGTCACAGAGATCCACCTGCCTCTGCCTCCTGAGTGCTGGGATTAAAGGTGTACACCACCACTGGCTGACTACATTTAATTTTTAAATTGTTAGAAAATTTGGACATATTCTGGGGTAGTGTAGAATACTTCAGAAGGCATGACTGACAGTGTCTTCACAGGAAGAGGGGGTACAGAGAGGGAGGAAGGATGTAGGAGCTATAGAGCACAGCTAGGAGAACCCACAAATCAGAGCTCTTGGGAGATCATATAAACTCAAGTGACAATCACAGAGCCTGCGTGGGTCTCTGCTTGTAGACCTCTGCAGATACATTATGGTTTTAGAGCTTGTTGATCTTGTGGAATTCCTGACAGTGGAAGTGGGAGGGACTCGGACTCCTTTACCTTCCTGTGAGACCCCTTTCTTCCTACTGGGTTGCCTCATCCAGTGTGGAAATGAGGATGTAGTCTTACTGTAACTCATTATGCCATGCTTGCTTGATATCACTGGGAGGCCTGCTCTTTTCTGAAGAGAAGCTAAGAAAAATTAATCTGGGGAAGAAGGGAGGTATATGTTGGTGGATGAGTGAGAGAAGTGGAGGGAGAGGAAACTGCAGTCAGGATGTAACATATGAAAGAATAACAATAACAATAAAAATAGTATATAATGAAGAAGAATAGGTAAGTAAAACATTAAAGTTTAAAGACATTTGGACTTTTCTACTATGTTCTCTACATGCTTTCCTGGAACTCACTTACTAAGAAGTTATTTAGGAACTGGCACTAAGGTTGGCGTAAACTTATATTTCTCTTTTACATCTCACAGTTTCCTACTATAGAATATCAGCATCATTTCCAAACAGAAAACAATGTTGTATTCTCTATATAATTTATTGTTCAATTGCCTTCTCATTCTGAATAGGTCAATATTTATATAATACCTATATATTTGCATAAAGCAAGTTAAAGTATTTTATTAGACAGTAGTGAGCATGTGTATGTTTATATTATTATATATTTAATCTTTATAATATCGAAAACATATTTGAATACTTCTGAAAATTACTTATTTATATATTTATCTAAGTACCATTTTTATTACACCTAGCATATAATAAACATCTTTCTTTACAATGTAATTCTAACTTTGTGGAGAAATTATTCAGAATTACATTTTGTTTTTTATGATTAACACAAAATATTTTAGGAATTGTTTTCTAATTTTTAAGTTCATTTTCTATATCCTTTCTGTAACAAAATTGGAGCTTATTCTCAATTCTCTGGTTTTGAGTTAAAGAGCTCTGAGTATATTTTTTCATTCTGCCTCCCCCTTCCTCCTAGTCTCTCCCCTTGCTGGTTTTCTCCTACCATTATTTTCACATGCTGGACATGAAACCCAGTTCCTGGCAGTTATAACACAAATATAACATTAGCAATATCCTCAGTTTAATGGTAAACCTCACTCTGTATGCATATGCTTCTAATGAATTATTGTAGTAATATGCATACATATAAATGTGTTTCTGTATATTAATTACAAACTAAGATAATCTGAAGTTAAGAATATATATATATATATATGTGTGTGTATATATATATATATACATATATAGAGAGACAAATGTTTTAATTTAAAAAAAAATATGTATGGATGAGTAGGATAACGGTAGTCAAGTGTTTAAATAGCTATTATAATTTGTGGCTGAATGATATGGGTGTTGTTTCCTAGTGGAGAAGTGTATGATGATAATAGGTTAGAAAACTCCATTTCTTTTTTTTTTAATTTATTTATTTATTAAGGATTTCTGCCTCGTCCCCACAACCGCTTCCCATTTCCCTCCTCCTCCCCCGATCAAGTCCCCCCGCCTCATCTGCTCGAAGAGCAATCAGGGTTCCCTGACCTGTGGGAAGCCCAAGGACTGCCCACCTCTATCCAGGTCTCGTAAGGTGAGCATTCAAACTGCCTACACTAAGACAATGGGGATGTTCTATTGGGATCTCACCAAGGCCAGCTGGCCTAGGTCTGAGAAAACTCCATTTCTAAATATTCCTTCAAAACAATTAGTTCCTTAATGCATTAAAACTTATACTACAAAACTTATGGTGGTTTTGCTGTGAATTGCTGACTCTTGCAAAAATGTCAGTTTGGTGACAGTGTGTAAAATCCATAGAGTAAATTATCTGTCAGTAGGAATAGAACAATTAGTTAATGACTTGTACAACTGTCAACAATGGATAACTCCAAACACAAGAATAGGATTGAAAGCATCCAGGTATAAATGAATATAATGCTTTCTTTGTCCTCTATCTTGTGCCATGATGTATATATTAAGAGGTTTGACCAAATATGGATTAAAATTATTTTTAAATAGCCAGAGTTTGTGTTATTACATCTGTAGCATGGCAGTTCTGTAGTACTGTCACATATTTTCCATGTATTAGGCTTTCTTAATAATCCAGAAATGTCTGGCAAGAGGAGAGAATAAATGTACGTTAAGTACACTGTTTTGCATAACATCTGAACCTCTGAGTATTGGGTTTTCTGTGTAAACTCTGGGAAGCAATTCTCAGGAGGCGAGACAAGTTTATATTGCCACACACAAAAGCAGTGAAATGGGAGGCTGGGAGGATGCGGAAACTTGTTTTTTTCTCTTTTCCTCAATAATTTTTTTTTTTAAAAAAGAAACTAGCTATGTATGTCCAACATAAAAAAAAATGGGCAATGGGATTAACAAAGGTCTTCTCAAGAAAATGAAGACAAATAATTAAGAACTAAATCTTTAAAATAACTAAGAAATAAATCTTAAAAATATCTCCTTCCTCTTACCCTAGTTAGGAAGTGTAAGTTGTTAAAAGGTAACAAATGCAGGCAAGGGTATGGGAAAGGAAATCTGTCACATACTGTTTGTGGGAGTGCAGCCTGGTGTAGCCATTATGGAGTCATTTTCAGTTTTATGGGGATGTTTGCTTTCTTTTATTTGTTATTTTCAAGATGTTACTCTGTTGGGACTAATTGAGTCCTGGCTTTCAGCTGCTCTACCCTACTAGAACCTTCTAATTGAAGTTACTAGAAGCTGTGCCTAGCTTAGAGGATCAGAGGATGGGGTTTTCACCTGTTGACCATTGACTGCAATGTATTTAAGCCTCCATGATGCTATTAAAGAGGGGCTTTTGGTACCAGTGATTGAAGGTCTGTATGTCGGTCTGTCTCTGTGTTAGTATTCTCAACCTCCAGCCTCCTTTCCCGAAGCTCACTAATTGGGGTCTAGCATTTAGAGCGCAGACCAAGGCCACAGTATGCAGCAAGACTCTACAGGTCAGGTGATCTTGGAACTAAGTAGTATCCTAAAGTATTCGAGAACAATGGGGATCTCTCTGTCTCAACATCCCTAATGCCTGCTTTGGGGATTATAGGCATGAGAAACCTCACAGGGCTAGTTTTTATTTTAGAAAATCAAGGCATACGCTTTAGAGGAAATTATCTGTAGCTTTGAAATTTGAGAATAATTCTTACTTAAACATATGTGTAGAGAGCAGCTTAAAACACTCCTACAAATTTCCATGCAGACATGTTATAAGGTGAAGTAAATGACTGTTAATTTCTGCACAAGCTGATACACAATAGATGAAGAAAGCATTGAGCAACTAAAGGTGTGGCATTGATTTTACTTGATGTGATTTCTGTTATCTGATGTCATTAAGACAAAAATGGATTTTGTTATTTCCCATTCTGTTCTTCACAACATAGGATTCACTGGTATTTCTCTTCATTTGCTTGTTTTTTGTTTGTGACTTAAATCAAAGTCACTTGTTCTAGAAAGCATGGTCAAGTACTAAGAAAAGATATGTGTTGTTTTTGTTGCTATGTTTTTCTAAATTATATGGTCTACTTTTTCACTATACTTTTTTCATTAAAATATTCAGGAAATGGAATGCCTTTGGGGAGCCATTAAGTTCCTATGAGCCTCTTAAATCCCTGGAGAAACACAGAGAAACTGTTAGTAAAACGTGTATTACAGCCTTCGGAGTTTGACTCCAGGGAAGGTTTTATTTGAACCAAGGCATATATATAACAGACAGACCATCTTATCTCAACTTGTCTTCTGTCATGATTTTAATAACCTCACTCATATTCTCTTTTCAATGTTTCTGTGAATTTGAGTCTCCTAAATGTAAGGATAGACTTCAGTTTCTCCAGTGCTACCTCCAACTTTTGTCATTTGCTGAATTTGCCCATCATTTTAAAAGTAAGAACCTTTAGTGTTGTGTTTTAAATTCTGTTTGCAAGAATGTTTGAGAAAACATGGTACAAAGATGGCCACTAGGTCCTTAGAGGGGCTGTGATGTTGGATATTTTTTTCTTTTTCTTGTAAACTAATTCCATTTATTTAATTATTAAATAAACTATCATATAATTTAACTACTGTCTTAATGATTAAACTCAACGTTAAGATTTTATTCTGATTGAGTCACCAAATTACAGAAAGAAGACTAGTTGAAATTCACTTATCTACTTTTTTGTTTTAAGTACATTTCTTATTCTACATGAACATCAAATAGTATTTACAATGCTTCAATACTTACAAAAACGCACTCAAAAATATATTAAGTCAAATGTGTGTTAGGTCACTTACATCATAAAATAAGAATTATAGTTTAAAATAGATACTTATGTAAAAATAGATTCTTATGTTTATCACTTAAATATAATAATATAGATAAGATATTATTTTCTTCTTTAAATTATTTAATACCTATGAACTGTGGTTCTTTTTCTAACTTTTAATTACAGTATAAGTGAAAAGAATCCCAAATGAACACATGATGACATCATTGTTCAATATTACTCTTTAGACAATGCTGTCAGTTGTCTAGTTTTCAGAAATACTAAGATTCAGGGAAGTTTACTGAATCACTGAGTCATGTCCTGTGCTCCAGAAGGTATTGATGACATCAGATGGGTTGGCCTCCAGCTGTGACAATGATATCTTTGCATCCTTCACTTTTTTATAGTTTTGTCATTTCCAAAATAAGCAAGAAAAGGAAGATATAAATAAATTGAACTGGTACTGTGTTTTGAAATAACTGGAATCAAGTGTATTAAAAAAGGACACTTATGCCATGGATGCTGCAGAATAATTAATAATAAATATTACAATAATAAGTTACAAATAATATGATAAAATATAAATAATAATAAATAATAGTAAATAAAATCAGCATTGAGTAGAATTTTAAGACATTTAAAAACGTTAGTTACACAATGTTCTTCTTGGGGATCAATAGTTTGGAATGTGATTTAGAATAAGTCAAACAGGCATGTTCATTTAAACTCTAAATTGTACATGGTTCTCCAGATAGAAAGCAAGACCACAATAGTATAAGTAAAACAAAACAAAAATATTTCTCATAATAAGCAGTTAGTATGTGTTTTATATTTTTTTATTTGTAACATTTATGTAAAGAAAAAATTGAGTTCAAGGGAAACACTGAACTAACAGACATTGCCTACTTTAAAGATTGGGTTGCACCAAGAAAGCAAAATACAGTTTGCAAAGAGTTGTCTTAATATTTTAAATATATGTTATATTTTTAAGGCATCTATTTTTATATAGACTATGGAAGCCAGTAAACCTCAGAGTCCTGAGTCACAGAGTAAGTGTAAGAGATGAGTGCCTGGCCTCTGCTTATTGACACAGTTAAAAAGAAAACGAACAGGCACAGGCAATGTGCAGAAGACTTAAATATCATGCACAAGTCCTTGCGTTCAATGCACATGCCAACACACAGACATACACACATACACAACTGCTAACATATGCACACACACATATACACACACTCACACTCACTTGGAGAGTTAAGACCAAATTTGAAAGCATAAAGTAAACATAATTATCAGTATTACACTACTGTATATGCTGGTTCATAATCACAGAAGGCAATGCTATACCACTGAGATTCATTCTGACTAAATTATCTCAGGTTTTTAACATGGATTATATGTTGATATATTTTTGCATTGCTGCTATTAATGTTGATTAAATGATAAAAGAGGAATATGAAAATGGAAACAAAGATTATATTTCCAGCATAAGTTCTTATGCTTTATAAATAAGATTTTTACTGTCATTAGCAAGACTTCTGTTTAGTTTTATGTGAAATGTAAGAATTGCAATTTAATATATATTTGCCTAAGAATCCAGTATTTTCTTTATCTAATCATGGACAATAGTACCAAAAATCAACAAAACAGAGCATCAAAAAATGAACTTTTTATTAAATTCTTTAGTGTTTATAGAAGCAGGGGTACCAGAGGGGAGAATTCTATATTACAGATAATGTCTAGTTTGGAATTCCTAAGATATTGATATTCTGCTGATACGGTCCATTTATCTGAGTCCATCATTAACAGGTACCAAGACACACAAGTTCATGGGTGATGTCAACTTTACTTTTGTCACTGAATTTATCCTTTTGGGATTGACAGATCGTGATGAACTCAAGGTGTTCCTCTTCATATTGTTCCTGTTGATCTATGCCATCTCTTTGTTAGGGAATGTAGGTATGTTCTTTCTGATCTACATAACACCTAAACTCCACACGCCCATGTATTACTTTCTTAGCTGTTTGTCATTTGTGGATGCATGGTATTCTTCAGTATTTGCCCCCAAAATGCTGCTGAACTTCTTTGCTGAAAGAGAGACCATCTCATTCTCTGCATGCATCCTGCAATATTTTTTATTTGTATCACTGCTTACCACAGAGGGAATTTTGCTGGCTGCAATGGCTTATGACCGCTATGTAGCCATTGTGAACCCATTACTATATACCGTCTCCATGACTAAAATGGTTTGCGTTGGGCTGGTTTTGGGCTCATGCACAGGAGGTTTAATTAATTCACTTACACATACAATTGGCTTAATGAAACTGTCTTTCTGTGGGCCAAATATCATCAGTCACTTCTTCTGTGACCTTCCTCCCCTGCTGAAGCTGTCTTGTTCCGACACCTCCATTAATGAATTGTTGCTTTTGATCTTCTCTGGAGTCATTGCAATGGTAACCTTCTTGACTGTGATGATCTCCTACATCTTCATTGTGGCTGCTATCCTGAGGATCCGCTCCGCAGCAGGCAGACGCAAAGCCTTCTCCACCTGTGCTTCCCATCTGACGGCTGTGACTTTGTTCTATGGTTCCATCAGCTTCAGTTATATTCAGCCAAGCTCCCAGTACTCCTTAGAACAAGAGAAGGTAGTGTCTGTATTTTACACCCTGGTGATTCCCATGTTGAACCCACTGATTTACAGTTTAAGGAACAAGGAAGTGAAGGATGCTGTGAAAAGGGTGATGGAGATGAAACCTTTATCTTGTTGATTTAAGACAAGGATGCAGAAGATATTGATTTAAGTAATAGTGTTTATAAAAATTCAATAAAAGTTAAAATAACTGAATTATAGTATTGCTTTAAGTTGAACATTGTTATACAGTGCTAAAAACTCACTAAATAATATACTGTAAATGCATGGGTCGTATTTTGTTGTTTAACATAAACCCTAGGCTCTGACCTAGGATATTTATATGATATAATTGACAATATTTTTATTCCTTCATATGAACTGAAATTCATGTAAATATGTTATTTCTGACATATATGTGTGTGTGTGTAAAATATAGATATTCATAGATACCATGAAGGGATACCATAAATGAAAAAAAAAATAAAATTTAAGACACATCTCAGCTTATTCATTTTTTGAGCAATATAAATAACAGTCCAATACCAAAATGTTGTCTTACAAGAATTTAGGCACTTTAATTTTTTAAATTTTTTTCCTTGGAAATTTACAATAGTACTTTAAAGTAAATGTGCATCCTTAAAATACCTTGAATATTCCTCCTCCATTCAAGATAATACTTGTAATTAATCCATGCTGGCAAAGAGAAAATAATTATTCTCCAATAAAGTGTCACTGAATATCTCAGCCACACTCCAGAGATGGATACTTCTTCACAAATCACAAAATAATTATTTTATAAGATTTTTATTTCTTTGGGTATATTTTTGTCTCAATGTTTTTATTGTTCTGTTTGTTTGTTTTTGTGTTTTCTTTTATTTTTGATTTTTTATCTACTTTTTGGATTGGGGGATTATGTGATAGAGAGAACATGAGTTTGGGTATTTAGGGGAAATCTACGAAAAGTAGGAAGGAAATATTTGAATGAAATCTTATAGAAAATTTCATTTAGAATTGTTTTGAAAAAGAACTTGTTTGCAGATCACATTTGCCTCTGTGGGAGTGATATAAATATCTCCTATCCATGGGGTTGGGTCCCACTTTCATATGTGAAATTTGACATAGAGGAAGAGCTCAGTGTTGAAATTCCTCTGTGTTGAAGGATTTCTGAAAGCAAGTGAGTAAGTTAAAAATCTCCCAAACATTCAGGAAGCAGTTTATGATGAAGGATGTGAGTCATTAGCAGCAAGTAAAAGTAGATTGTGTCGGGGGTGAGTTTCTGGCCCCGTGGCGCCAGCCTGGGAAGGGGAGCTCAGAGGTTCCTTGGCTCCCTATCTTTCTTGGGCTCTCTGCAGGGCCTCCATTCCCTGCATACCGCCTCTTTCGTCCTAGCCCACCCAGCTCCCATCAAGAACCCTCCCCACTTCGGCCCCACTGCCCTCTTTCGGCACATAACATCACCCAGCCCAGACAGTCTGGGCACTGGGTCCGATTCCTCGGGGCACCCAAGCAGGCGGGAGTCCCTTTGTTTCTATGGCCTGCCTGCACCAAGCAGGGTAGGTGCTTTCTTTGCGACCTGCCCAACCAGCACGGAGACCTGATCTCTCGGCGCCAGAAGAGCCAACGTTGGGGAGAGCCAGCGTTGGGTAGGTAAGGAGACCTGATCCGGTAAAAGAAGATCCATAAGGGAGCATTTGGAAGAAGAGATGGGCAGACGCCAAGGCAAGAATTCACCCGACAAGCTGAAAAGCAACATGAAGCCACCAGAAACCAGCGACCACACAACGGGAGGACATGAACACCTTAATCAAGAAGAAGTAGAAAAGATTGACTTCATGAAAGTGATTGATGCCCTTAAACAGCATGTAAAAAACGCCCTTATAGAAATGGATGAGAAATATAATAGAATATTTGAAGAATTGAATAAATCAGTGAATGATACCCTAGAAAACCAAGGAAAAACAATCAAACAGATAATGGAAACAGTTCAAGACTTGAAAACTGAAATGGAGGCAAAGAAGAAAACACAAACAGAGGGCCGGCTGGACAAGGAATATTTAAGTAAACAAACAGAGTCTACAGAAACAAGCATAACCAACAGAATACAAGAGTTAGAAGAAAGAATCTCAGATTCTGAAGATACCATAGAGAAAATAAACACACTGATCATAGAAAACAGCAAGTCCAACAAACTCTCATAACAAAATATTCAGGAAATATGGGACACAATAAAAAGACCAAACCTAAGAATAATAGGAGTAGAAGAAGGAGAAGAAGTGCAGCTCAATGGTCCAGAAAATATATTTAATAAAATTATAGAAGAAAATTTTCCCAACCTAAAGAAAGATATATCTATGAAGGTTCAAGAAGCATACAGAACACCAAATAGGCTGGATCAAAAAAAAATCCCCTCGCCATATAATTATCAAAACACAAAGCATACAGAATAAGGAAAGAATATTAAGAGCTGCAAAGGAAAAAGGCCAAATTACTTATAAAGGTAAACCTATCAGACTTACACTTGACTTCTCCATGGAAACCATGAAAGCCAGAAGGTCCTGGATAGATGTACTGCAGAAACTGAGAGACCATGGATGCAAGCCCAGATTACTATACCCAGCCAAGCTTTCATTCACTATAAATGGAGAAAATAAAATTTTCCAGGATAAAAACAAATTTAAACAATACGCAGCCACAAATCCAGCCTTACAGAAAGTAATAGAAGGAAAATCACTAACCAAGGAGTCCAACAATGACCACAATAACTCAGACATCTAGAGACCCTTCACATACACAAAACAAAGAAGGGAAACACACAAACTCTACGACTAAAAAAACGACCGGAGTTAACAACCACTGGTCATTAATATCACTTAATGTCAATGGACTCAACTCACCTATTAAAAGGCACAGGCTAAGAGATTGGATATGAAAACAGGATCCAACATTCTGCTGTTTACAAGAAACACACCTCAACCACAAAGACAGGCACCTACCCAGAGTAAAGGGCTGGTAAAATTCTTATCAAGCAAATGGACCTAAGAACCAAGCAGGTGTGGCCATACTAATCTCTAACAAAGTAGACTTCAAACTTAAATCAATCAGAAAAGATGGAGAGGTGCATTTTATACTCATAACAGGAACAGTTCATCCGGATGAAGTCTCAATCCTGAACATCTATGCCCCTAATATAAAAGCACCCACGTACGTAAAAGAAACATTACTAAAACTCAAGGCAGCCATCAAACCGCACACACTAATAGTAGGAGACTTCAACACTCCTCTCTCACCAATGGACAGGTCAATCAGACAGAAACCTAACAGAGAAATAAGAGAATTAATGGAGGTAATGAATCAAATGGACTTAACACACATCTATAGAACATTCCACCCAAAGAGGAAAGAATATACCTTCTTCTCTGCAGCTCATGGAACCTTCTCAAAAATCGACCACATAGTCGGTAACAAAGCAAACATCCACAGTTACAAAAAAATATTAGTAACCACCTGTGTCTTATCAGATCACCATGGATTAAAGTTAGAATTCAACAACAATCCTACCCCCAGAAAGCCTACAAATTCATGGAAACTGAACAGTCAACTACTGAACCATACCTGGATTAAGGAAGAAATTAAGAAAGAAATTAAAGTCTTCCTGGAATTCAATGAAAATAAAGAAACAACATACTCGAATTTATGGGACACTATGAAAGCAGTCCTAAGAGGAAAGTTCATAGCACTAAGTAAGTGCCCTCTTAAAGAAAACAGAGAAAGCTCACATTGGAGACTTAACAGCCTACCTGAATGCTCTAGAAAAAAAAAGAAGCAGACTCACCTAAAAGGAGTAGAAGACTGGAAATAATCAAACTGAGGGCTCAAATCAACAAAATAGAAACACAGAAAACAATACAAGGAATCAATGAAACAAAAAGCTGGTTCCTGGAGAAAATCAACAAGATTGATAAACCCCTATCCAAACTAATCAAACCGCAGAGAGACAATTTGAAAATTAATAAGATCAGAAATGAAAAGGGGGACATAACCACAGACACAGAGGAAATTCAGAGAATCATTAGATCTTACTACAAAAGTCTATATGCCACAAAACTGGAAAATGTAAAGGAAATGGACACTTTTTTTAGATAAATACCATATACCAAAGTTAAACCAGGACCAGGTGAACAACCTAAATAGACCTGTTAGTCGTGAAGAATTAGAAGAGGTTACCAAAAACCTCCCTACCAAAAAAAGCCCAGGACCAGATGGCTTCAATGTGGAATTCTTCCAGAACTTCCAAGAAGAACTAATACCTATACTCCTTAATGTATTTCACAATATGGAAACAGAAGAGGCATTGCCAAATTCCTTTTATGAAGCTACAGTTACCCTGATACCAAAAGCGCACAAAGACTCAACCAAGAAAGAAAATTATAGACCAATCTCACTCATGAACATCGATGCAAAAATCCTCAACAAAATACTGGCAAACCGTATCCAAGAACACATTAGAAAAATTATCCATTATGATCAAGTAGGCTTCATCCCAGGGATGCAGGGCTGGTTCAACATACAAAAATCTATCAATGTAATCCATCATATAAATAAACTGAAAGAAAAAAACCATATGATCATCTCATTAGATGCTGAAAAAGCATTTGACAAAATTCAACATCCCTTTATGATAAAAGTATTGGAGAGATAAGGGATACAAGGGTCATACCTAAATATAATAAAAGCTATATACAGCAAGCCGACAGCTAACATCAAATTAAATGGAGAGAAACTTAAAGCCATCCCACTAAACTCAGGAACACGACAAGGCTGTCCACTCTCGCCATACCTCTTCAATATAGTGCTTGAAGTTCTAGCAATAGCAATAAGACAACATAAGGGGATCAAGGGGATTGAAATTGGAAAGGAAGAAGTGAAACTTTCTTTATTTGCAGATGATGTGATAGTGTACATAAGCGACCCCCAAAACTCCACCAAAGAAATTTTACAGCTGAAAAACACCTTGAGTAATGTGGCAGGATACAAGATCAATTCCAAAAAATCAGTCCCCCTCTTATACACAAAGGATATGGAAGCAGAGAGGGAAATCAGAGAAGCTTCACCTTTCACGATAGCCACAAACAGCATAAAATATCTTGGGGTAACTCTAACCAAGGAAGTGAAAGATCTATTTGACAAGAACTTTAAGGCATTGAAGAAAGAAACTGAGGAGTATACCAGAAAATGGAAGGACCTCCCATGCTCTTGGATTGGGAGGATCAACATAGTAAAAATGGCAATTCTACCAAAGGCAATTTATAGATTCAATGCAATCCCCATCAAGGTCCCTTCAAAATTATTCACAGAACTTGAGAGGACAATAATCAACTTTATATAGAAAAACAAAAAACCCAGGATAGCCAAAACAATCCAATACAATAAAGGATTGTCTGGAGGCATTACCATCCCTGACTTCAAACTCTATTACAGAGCTACAGTGATGAAAACAGTGTGGTACTGGCATAAAAACAGAGAAGTCGACCAATGGAATCGTATAGAAGACCTGAATTTTGACCCACAAACCTATGAACACTTCATTTTTGATAAAGGAGCCAAAAGTATACAATGGAAGAAAGAAAGCATCTTCAACAAATGGTGCTGGCATTACTGGATGTCAAACTGTAGAAGAATAAAAATAGACCCATATCTATCACCATGCACAAAACTCAAGTCCAAATGGATTAAAGACCTCACTATCAGTCACAACACATTGAACCTGATAGAAGAGAAAGTGGGAAGTACCCTACAGCAGATGGGCACAGGAGATCGCTTCCTATGTGTAACCCCAACAGCACAGACATTAAGGGCAACATTGAATAAATGGGACCTACTAAAACTGAGAAGCTTCTGTAAAGCAAAGGACACTGTCACCAAGACAAAAAGGCAACCTACTGACTGGGAGAAGATCTTCACCAACCCCGCAACAGACAAAGGTCTGATCTCCAAATTATATAGAGAACTCAGGAAACTAGACTTTAAAATGCTAATTAACCCAATTAAAAAATGGGGCACTGAACTGAATAGAGAATGCTCAGCAGAGGAAGTTCGAATGGCCAAAAGACACTTAAGGTCATGCTCAACCTCCTTAGCGATCAGGGAAATGCAAATCAAAACAACTTTGAGATATCATCTTATACCTGTCAGAATGGCTAAAATCAAAAACACCAATGATAGCCTTTGCTGGAGAGGCTGTGGAGGAAGGGGTACCCTCACCCATTGCTGGTGGGAATGCAATCTTGTGCAACCACTTTGGAAATCAGTGTTTCGGTTTCTCAGGAAATTATGGATCAACCTACCCCTGGACCCAGCAATACCACTCCTGGGAACATACCCAAGAGATGCCCTATCATATGACAAGAGCATTTGTTCAACT
Organism: Microtus oregoni; assembly: GCF_018167655.1. Lineage (NCBI taxonomy): Eukaryota > Metazoa > Chordata > Mammalia > Rodentia > Cricetidae > Microtus > Microtus oregoni. The sequence continues at coordinate 40,939,361 of NW_024543077.1, read as the reverse complement.
ATGTTCATAGCAGTATTATTTGTAATAGCCAGAACCTGGAAACAACCTAGATGCCCTTCCATGGAAGAATGAATGAAGAAAGTGTGGAATATCTACACATTAGAGTACTGGGCTGCGGTAAAAAACAATGACTTCTCAAATTTTGCATGCAAATGGATGGAAATAGAAAACAATATCCTGAGTGAGGTAACCCAGACCCAAAAAGATGAATATGGGATGTACTCACTCATAATTGGTTTCTAGCCATAAGTAAGGGTCATGGAGTCTACAATTGGTGATCCTAAAGAAGCTAAGTAAGAAGGTGAACCAAAGGAAAAACATATAGTTGTCCTCTTGGCTATGGGAAGTAGACAAAATTGCCGGGGAGAAAATTGGCATCTTGGGGGTGGGGTGGGATGGGGGTAATGGGAGATGGGGAGAGTAAAGGGAGAAGGGGAGAATGGGGGGAACTTGGGGAAAAAGGATTGGGATAAAGGAAGGTTAGATAGGGGATCACGGAAGCACAATTTTTAGTTAAGGGAGCCACCTTAGAGTTGGCAAGAGACTTGAACATAGAGTGGCTCCCAGATGCCCAAGCCGAGGTGCCCAGTTAGTTCCTTGGGCAGCTGAGGATAGGGAACCTGAAATGACCCTAGCCTAGAGCAATACTGACGAATATCTTGCATATCATCATAGAACCTTCATCTGGTGATGGATGGAGATAGAGACAGAGACCCACATTGGAGCAATGGACTGAGCTCCCAAGGTCCCAATGAGGAGCAGAAGGAGGGAGAACATGAGCAAAGAAGTCGGGACCACGAGGGGTGCACCCACCCACTGAGACAGTGGAGCTGATCTATTGGGAGCTCACCAAGGCCAGCTGGACTGTGACTGAAAAAGCATGGGATAAAACTGGACTCTCTGAGCATGGTGAACAATGAGGGCTGATGAGAATCCAAGGACAATGGCAAGGGTTTTGAACCTAAGTAATGTGCTGGCTTTGTGGGAGCCTAGCCAGTTTGGATGTTCACCTTCCTAGGAATGGACGGAGAGGGGAGGACCTAGGACTTACCACAGGGCAGGGAACCCTGACTGTTCTTTGGACTGGAGAGGGAGGGGGAGAGGAGTGGGGGGAGGGGGAGAAGGTTGGGAGAAGGGGGAGAAAGGTGGGAGGAGGGGGAGAAAGGTGGGAGGAGGGGGAGGGAAATGGGAGGCTGGGAGGAGGTGGAAACTTATTTTTTTCTTTTTCTCAATAAAAAAAATGGAAAAAAAATTATACAAACTTATATCAGCCACAATCTTTGTATTCCTGCTGGGTATGGAGAAACATAAACCAGTAATCCATATTAAGAATTCTTGCTACAAAGGATTAAGGCTGCGAACTAAAACAAATCGAAATAGGTCGTTTTAGGTTTATTCTTCTGCTAAGCAGCAAGGACAAATAATCTGTTTTGCTTTATTTTTTTGTTTGTTTGTTTTTAGAAAACCAGGAAAGATGGATATAACCTACATCAGGTTATTGGGGTTTATTACAAGGGATCATCCATATAGCTAAACATAAGTCCATCCTGTCTTTTAAATTAATTTCCTATAGCATAGCCCAATATATATAATATATATAATTAATTATAATATAATATAATGTGGAGGACGAGTCATCTCTCTCTCCTGGGACAGTGCATTCCAGTAGAAGGAATACCTTATTAGGAGATCAGAATCTGTTCTGAAATGTGATTGAAACTTTCGTGGAAAAAAGAGAAGACCAGAAAACTAGGAATTTCCAGGAAATCAAACACCAAATAAACAGAAAAATGTTAATATTTTTTAATCAGAATTTAGGGTGAATATTGAAGGATTATTACAAATTCCAACCTCTGAATAGACACATAATTTTATTGTAAATATGTTAATAAATGCTGATGTGTTTGGTAAAAAAAAAAGTAGATTGTGTCAACATTTAAGGTTTGCTTTAGATGCATTCTACATTCTAGGTCATCTTGGTTACAGGAGACATTGTTTCTCAAAACCAAATCAAAACAAATATGCCTTTGCCTGAATTAAACATTGACGTCTTTAAATTTAATAATATATTTTTATATTTGAACTTACACTTATTTTTGAAGTATAGTAAAAATATATTCTTACTCTTAATTTCTATAAATTTTATGTGTTAAATCTGATACCTAATAATTTCTATATGAAAATTTAGACAATCTCTCTAATAATTTGGGGTCATCTGTAATGTAAATTATATGATGTCATTTTTTTATGGGAGGATGGTAAAGATGAAAATCAAGATGCACTTGATCTAATAGGGAAAAAGAGAGGAATAGAGGTTCCTTCATGGTTTAATAGAAATAGGTTAAATTAATGTGTAAGAGTTAGCCAATAAGAATCCAGAGCTAATGGGCCAAGCAGTTACTTAATTAATACAGTTTTGGTGTGGTATTTTGGAGCTGACCAGCCAGGAACAAGCAAGCAATTTCCTTACAACAAATTGGTGCACCAAAGTGTGCTAGGTACATCTACGTAAAACCTAAAGGCTTATTTCTGGGCTGAGCAGTGGGAAACGAACAAGTGACCTGCAACAACATACCATGACTGCTTAAACATGAACTGAACAAGGATAATAATAATGGAAATGCCATACTGGCTGTAGAAATGCCATTGATGTCTCAAATCCAAAGGGATACAAACATTGAAAAAAGCTTGGAGAGGGAGTTGTGCTCTTCCAAGACATGCTGTTTCCAAGGGAGGAGCACATCAGTCAGTTGTCCAGTGCTAAATGATCAGCCTTGAAGACATACAGGTAAAATTATATAAACTCATCAGGTTATATTTGCAAATATGTATGTATGTAAAAAATTACATATGCAAGCAATTACCACTGAGGGAAAAGAGGCCATGAATTTGAAGGAGTGGAGGGTAGGGTATATACAAAGTTTTTGAAGTAAGAAAAGAGAAGGAAGAAATAATGCAATTTAAATCCATAAATAAACAATATTATGAAATGATATTATGTTGATTAAAGACCCTATCAGGAGTGCCAATAGCATAACAAGCATTTAGTAAATAGAAATATTTTTTGACCTCCTACCTGAAAGAAAAATAATCATTTTAGCAAAACTGATTATATTATTCACCTTATATTGGTGTATTTAAATTATTATAAATATTGAAGATATTATTCTAAGTTTACTGACACTTTGGAAACAGTTGCTTTATTTATTTATTTGGGTTTTGAAGGACTTATGCTAGTGACTTATTTATGCACATGATTTTTCAATTAATAATATTTACAATATTATTTGAGCTTGCAATGAGTTTTAAAATATTTTTATTCTATTATTCAATTATACAGTCTAATCAGTATTCCAATGTAAAAAATGTTGATCTAGTGTCCTAATTAGCTATATTGCCAATATCACACATTACCAAATATATGAAAATAGACAGAGGAACGTAACTACACAGACACACTTCAAATTAAATAATATTCACGTCTTCTGTGCTTTCACATTGAATATATATATGTAATATGTACAAATAAAATTGGTGAATATACTATAATTTCAAAACAGAAAATATTTTTTACTGCTTTTCTTTGTACTGTTACATTCTTTGGAAACATAGCAAAGTCCTTAACTTCCTCAGGGCTACCTAAAACATTTTTTTAACGAATCCCAGTGTTTGCAGTGCTCTGGGGATTCTATCCTCCAAAGAGAAAAAGCCAAATATAAACTCAATGGTAAGGAAATTTAGAAACAGCACTATTCTGTTTCTTCACGCCAGGTAAGTTTCCTGCTTGTTTATTACAGTGCTTCTTTTATTAGTATCTACACAGGTTTACACAATGAGCAATATCCCCAACATATAAAAATAACATTATTTAAGGTCACACAACTCTAGTCCTTCTGATTATGAGTTCAGGAAACAGAGTCAAGAAAATGCAACAGTCAATTGTCACTCCCCATCCAAACGGTAGGCATGTTCTACATTTCATCAGGTAGTTGTGTTTCATGCTGTATAGCTTTACTTTTTGCAAATTAAAAAGAGAAAGTAGTTGAAGACATCTTTGAAAACCTAAAGGATTCCTATAAACAGATGATGTTTGTTACAGTGAGTAAAGGAACAATAAACTAAACTTTTCCTTCATTAGCCGAAATAAGTTTTAGACTCACATAAAAATTTACTGAAAAATAACTTATTTTAAGCAAAAGAGAAAGCAATCTAGACAAAATATTACTATTAGATAAATTAAAATATCAGCTAAAAATCACTGAATTTAATAAGACAAAGGAAATATCATAAATTCAGTTTTCTTAAAGTAAAACTCATTAAGGGAAAATGCTAAGAACTATTATTAAACCAATAGCTATTTTAAAATAGATTAATCCAAAATGCCATTGTGAAGCTTCTCAGAACAAACTTAATTTGTCTTTATTTTCCCTTATTTTCTGTGTTTATTAGTCATATATCTGTAAGAAATATTTTGGCACCCTATGTTAGGTGTGACAATTTTTCCAGATGTTTCTAGATTGTATGAACAACTTCCAATTGAGATAACTTTGTAGGTAGATCTACTTCATTACAAAAATCTGAGTACTCCGATAGAAAACAAACCATCATTTAATTTGTAGAATCATCAGTGAAGCATAGAAAGTCAATGCTAATTTGCAATATTTGCCTTGTTTTAAATAGTTGGAGAGAATTTGAGCCCCTACATTTAACTTGTCAGAAATGTCAGGGAAATGTCTTTCAGGTAATTAAGTTACACACAACTGTGAAAAATCATATTTATGAAAGTTCAGTTAAAATGACATTTTCTATCATATTTATGTGACATGTTCTCTAAATTTTCTTACTGAAAACTCTTGTGCCCCGGCATATTATATATTCTAAGCACTTGTACATTAAAAGCCTCCTATAATCACCAATTTCTCAGTTATTAAATATGTTACAAATCAACCAATGACATTATTTATTTGATTTTTATATCTTGAAATCAAATTAGTGCATTTTTGTAACTCTTGTGAATTAAAAGTAAGATCTATAGGTCATCAAATGGATAAGAGGAATATAAATTCTTTCTAAAATAGATCTGTCTCCTTGACTTCAGGGATTAAAAGACAAAAGAAAATAGTCAAAACATTGTGAGAAATGTCTGACTTTGGCTAATCCACACTGAAGAATGAACATTGCAAAAAGTCTGAGAAGGGCTATTTACTGTCTCAAACTCTAATATTGTATAAGATGAAACACAGTTAATTGAAGGAAATTCATCTCATTATGATATTATCTTTTTTTCATAATAAATGAAAAGGCAACAGTCTCATTTTCCGCTATTAGTCACTTTATATTAATTAGATGTTATTGTATATGCTTACTTATATTTATGAAATATGTATGTATGCACATTATATTTAATACACCCATATTGTATTTTACTTTTTAACTTACGTGATAGAGAACAGTTTTTAGATGTCCTAACTTACATGGTTAATGTTGATAAAACTTTTGTTTGCTTGCTTTTTTATTCATCCACAGTAGTTATTAACCCTTGGGAGGTGAAGCTCATCTTTCTCATTCTGGAAATTTAGAATATTCTGTTACCCATTACCCATCGACTGAACTCTCTACCGGGAAAAAAAAAAAATTAAAGACCTGATTCTTACTCTGTCTTCCAAAGAGTACTGCACTTTCCCTACCCCTTCCTTCTTATGACACGTAATGCTAATTTCAATTCCTTGATGAGAGTCAATTTAATGTTTTTAAAAGCTAATTTATACTCAGCTAATTTTAATGTAATTTGAATTATTATAGCTGATGATGAATATTTTGACATTCTTAAAAGATGTGAATAGGATGATTTCATGATTATGAACTGTGCCCTCTGGTCATCTATTTTTTTCCTCTGGTTCTTTGCAGATCCCCCATAAAGGAATCATATCAATGGCTGACAGAAATTTGAGTGTGACGACTGAATTTATCCTCCTAGGACTAACGGACGATCCTGCACTGAATACTCTACTCTCTGTGCTGTTCTTCTTTCTCTATGTCATTACTGTTGCAGGCAACTTGTGGATTATCTTAATAATTTTAGCTACTGCCCAGCTTCATTCCCCCAAGTACTTTTTCCTTAGCCATTTGGCTTTCTTGGATTTCTGCTATTCATCGGTCTTTCTTCCCAAAATGCTGATAAACTACTTGTTGGGTCAAAAAACGATTTCGTACCATGGTTGCCTCCTACAGTATTCCTTTGTCAACCTGTTTCTGACTGCAGAATGCTTCCTCCTGGCTGCAATGGCCTATGATAGGTATCTTGCCATCAGCAGTCCGCTCCACTACAGAGGTCTCATGACCCCCACGTTTTGCATCTCTCTGGTATCTGCCTCTTACCTGCTAGGCTGTGCCAACTCACTCACCCACTTGAGGAGCCTTCTCAAGCTAACTTTCTGTGGGCCCAATGCCATTGACCACTATTTCTGTGATATTCCATTGCTCTTTCAGCTCTCCTGCTCTGATACCCACCACAGTGAGATTTTATTCATTGTTCTTTCTGGGGCTACATCTGTAATTACATTTTTGATAGTAATTAGCTCCTACTTAGGGATTCTTATTACTGTCCTGAAAATACATTCTGCAAGGGGAAGTTATAAGGCTTTATGTACATGTGCCTCCCACCTGACCGTAGTAACACTCTTCTACGGAACAGTAATATCCACTTACATGGGAACCAGCTCAAGCTTCCCACGTGATATAGAAAAGATCATATCTGTGTTTTATACACTTTTGCTGCCAATACTAAATCTCTTGATATATAGCATGAGAAACAGAGAGGCCAAAGAAGCCATGAGAAGAATGATTAAAAGAAAAGTGTTTTCTCAGTGATGTGGATTTCCAGACAGATGTTTAAGACACACTTCTTGGTTCTATAGACTAAGATGTCGTTAAGTTCCCACAGGGTTTCAAGTAGGGGCAAGTCAGTAATTTTGAAAGCAGTTTTTTTTTTTCACATACGCATTCATGGTAGTCCTTTAATGTTTAATAATTTGATATTTAATGCTTTTATTAGCATTAACTAAATACTCATCATGTTTTTCTTATCACATATGTACATGGCACACATGCCATATGCATGTTTATTATATACATTTAATATAACAAGATTTCAGATCGCCCTTTCCTAATAACACAGGAATCCTTTCTTCCCCAGCTTTTCCCAGTCCCTGGTGATTGTAAGTTCTTTGGAGACATATGTGAGTAACTCCAAGAACTGCACTACGGTTACTGATGGGACATAGACGAAGATGTATTTCTGCACTAATTTCAAACTCATAAAAGATCCACTTTGTCCACAGCTATACACAAATCTGTATACCTAGTTTAATGGTGGAATGGAAGACAGAAGAGGGAATTTGTATGTGAAAAAAAATGACATTTAGCACATCTCTAGAAGCCGATTGGATGATTCTAATGTGTTTGTTTGTATGTTTGTTTTTTATTGAGAAAAGAAAAAAAAACACGTTTCCACCTCCTCCCAGCCTCCCATTTCCCTCCCACTCCTCCCACTCTTCTCCCCCTCCCCCCCACTCCTCTCCCCCTCCTCTCCAGTCCAAAGAGCAATCAGGGTTCCCTGCCCTTGTGGTAAGTCCTAGGTCCTCCCCCCTCTGTCCATATCTAGGAAGGTGAACATCCAATCTGGCTAGGCTCCCACAAAGCCAGCAAATGAAGTAGGATCAAAACCCCATGCCATTGTCCTTGGCTTCTCATCAGCCCTCATTGTTCACCATGCTCAGAGAGTCCAGTTTCAACTCATGCTTTTTCAGTCACAGTCCAGTTGGCCTTGGTGAGCTCCCAGTAGATCAGCTCCACTGTCTCAGTGGGTGGGTGCACCCCTCGTGGTCCCGACTTCTTTGCTCATGTTCTCCCTCCTTCTGCTCCTCATTGGGACATTGGGAGCTCAGTCCAGTGCTCCAGTGTGGGTTTCTGTCTCTATCTCAATCCATCACCAGCTGAAGGTTCTATGATGATATGCAAGATATTCGTCAGTATTGCTATAGGCTAGGGTCATTTCAGGTTCCCTATCCTCAGCTGCCCAAGGAACTAACTGGGGACCTCGGCTTGGGCATCTGGGAGCCACTCTATGTTCAAGTCTCTTGCCAACCCTAAGGTGGCTCCCTTAACTAAGAATTGTGCTTCCGTGCTCCCATATCCAACCTTCCTTTATCCCAATCCTCCTTTTCCCCCAAGTTCCCCCCATCCTCCCCTTCTCCCTTTCCTCATGACCCTTATTTATGGCTAGAAACCAATTATGAGTGAGTACATCCCATATTCATCTTTTTGGGTCTGGGTTACCTCACCCAGAATAGTGTTTTCTATTTCCATCCATTTGCATGCAAAATTTGAGAAGTCATTGTTTTTTACCGCAGCCCAGTACTCTAATGTGTAGATATTCCACACTTTCTTCATCCATTCTTCCATTGAAGGGCATCTAGGTTGTTTCCAGGTTCTGGCTATTACAAATAATACTGCTATGAACATAGTTGAACAAATGCTCTTGTCATATGATAGGGCATCTCTTAGGTATATTCCCAGGAGTGGTATTGCTGGGTCCAGGGGTAGGTTGATCCCTAATTTCCTGAGAAACCGAAACACTGATTTCCAAAGTGGTTGCACAAGATTGCATTCCCACCAGCAATGGATGAGGGTACCCCTTCCTCCACAGCCTCTCCAGCAAAGGCTATCATTGGTGTTTTTGATTTTAGCGATTCTGACAGGTGTAAGATGATATCTCAAAGTTGTTTTGATTTGCAGTTCCCTGATCGCTAAGGAGGTTGAACATGACCTTAAGTGTCTTTTGGCCATTTGAGCTTCCTCTGCTGAGAATTCTCTGTTCAGTTCAGTGCCCCATTTTTTAATAGGGTTAATTAGCATTTTAAAGTCTAGTTTCCTGAGTTCTCTATATATTTTGGAGATCAGACCTTTGTCTGTTGCTGGTTTGGTGAAGATCTTCTCCCAGTCAGTAGGTTGCCTTTTTGTCTTGGTGACAGTGTCCTTTGCTTTACAGAAGCTTCTCAGTTTTAGTAGGTCCCATTTATTCAATGTTGCCCTTAATGTCTGTGCTATTGGTGTTACACATAGGAAGCGATCTCCTGTGCCCATCTGTTGTAGGGTACTTCAACATAGTAAAAATGGCAATTCTACCAAAAGCAATTTATAGATTAAATGCAATCCCCATCAAGATCCCATCAAAATTCTTCACAGATCTGGAGAGGACAATAATCAACTTTATATGGAAAAACAAAAAACCCAGGATAGCCAAAACAATCCTATACAATAAAGGATTGTCTGGAGTCATTGCCATCCCTGACTTCAAACTCTATTACAGAGCTACAGTGATGAAAACAGTGTGGTACTGGCATAAAAACTTAGAAGTCGACCAAGGGAATAATATAGAAGACCCAAATTTTAACCCACAAACCAATGAACACCTCATTTTTGATAAAGGAGCCAAAAGTATACAATGGAAGAAAGAAAGCATCTTCAACAAATGGTGCTGGCGTAACTGGATGTCAACCTGTAGAAGAATGAAAATAGACCCATATCTATCACCATGCACAAAACTCAAGTCCAAATGGATTAAAGACCTCACTATCAGTCACAACACATTGAACCTAATAATGTGTTTGTTTTATTCAAGACTTGAGCTTGTGCTTCTTGTTCTCTAACAACAATAAAACCTCGCATGGAAAGGTCTCATGGTAGTTTCTCTCCTTCATTAAGTGAAGATGCCACAAAGAATGGATTAGCACCATTCCTGTTTTTACAAACTCGGCCTTTAATATAGCTAAGAACAGTCAAACAAGTTTTTTTTCCCCCTTGAAGAATCTTAGAAATCCTCTCTTCAGTAATTTCCTGTCAATGGTATCTACATTTCATTCTTAAATGATGTTCTGAAACATCTGATATTCTCTATAATTGTTTGACTCCATTTTCCAGCACTGGCTATTTTAAAATAGGATTGTCACTTTTCTTCAAGAACAGAGTTGAAGAGGAGAATAAAATAATATAAAAATTCATAATTGAGAAGAACTGATTGCAGAAGTAACCTGTATTTATATTTCTTTATTAGAGCTCCTCATGGCTAGACAATTTTACAGATGAAACAACTCAAGTCAAAGGATGTGAGCACAGACCACAGGTCAAACATTCCAGAAGTCTGACAGATGAAAATCAAAGACACAATGTTTTATGCATATAAATAAGCCTTCTTCCACTTAACATTAATAAATAGCACGTATTTTATATTTTTATGCCATCACTCATTTAGAACAATAGAAATTTCAATATTTAGTAAACAATAGATTCCCCCCTTTTACCTTTAACAGTTTAATGTAGGCATAGACTTCATTGTAATCTTATGAATTCCCTAATTACTTTCACTTATTGGCTACCACTATTCCTAACTCTATTGCAAAATCCTACAACTGTTCTCAACTTCTCCCAAATTTCTTCTTGTCTAACTATTTTGTGCTATTTTTGCAGAGATTGCCGCTTCTTCTCCGTGTGCATGATTGCTGCACTATGTCATGTCCGGTAGAAAGTAATCTGTAGTACTCTTCTCTGTCTTCCTACCCTTGTCTTTTCATTCTATTTTATCTGATGTTCCTTGAACAGTAGAGGAGGTGCAAGGTTTTCCACCTCTATCTCCATTTCTGGATACTTATTATTGTGATAAAATTACTTTATCTTGTTCAACTCTATTGTCCCTGTATTTATAAGAAAATCTCCATCATATAAAAGGTATTTAGTATTTCTTTATTGAAGAAATCAGTGATATGGAATAACTTCTCATCTTCTTTTAAATTGTTTCTTTTGTTGTTTAAATTATAACATAATTACTTTATTCTCCCTTCCATTTATGTGGTGAGCCCACAAGTATTTACTGCACAAGTATTATTCAGTAAATGAACAGTTGACAGATCTATTGAACTAATCCACGGGAGTTTGGACACTTCATATGGAGAAACATGTTTTGCAGAACTGTGGGAACGCCGTTTTTTTTGGATAAGTCATTGTCAATTCTGTAGAAATATTGTGAAGTCATGGCATTTCTTCCTTCTATAGTATCCGAGCAGTTTATAAACCTGACTTTTTATGTGGGCAACAGAGTACCTTTTCCACACAGTGAAGCCCTGGCATGAAAGCACTTGAGCAGTCAAACCTTTGTTCTCAGAGACCAAATCCACATAAAACTAGTTTTCCACAACTTTCTTTATTGACAGTACTCACTGATAAGGAAGAAGCCCCAAACAGGAGGGAGTATATTTGCTCTAATATCAAACTCAGGAAGGTGTAATCTACTGGTCTTCTGTTTTAACTTAACAAATTACTAATATTCTGTATATACCCTTCACCTTGGTTTCAGTTAACATAAGATCATAACCCAGGAAATTAACTGTTTATACAGGAAAAAACCTGAGTCACTAAAATTAGCATCAGAGAGAAAAATTGTCACTTGGGCACTCTGCTGGAGTCAAAAGAAAAATCCCCCAAAGAGATCCCCTTTCACTCAACCAATCGGACACTAATACACCAAGCCTATAGGTCACCATGGATACGAAGGCTGTGCTCCCAGCCATTGGGAAGCTTCACAGTCACACCCACCCTGGGATATAAGGTGACTCCTTGTCAGATCCACTGGTTTTCTATGTCTGTGCAAATGCATGCTTGATATGAATGTTTCCTCCTGTGGAATTGCTAACTTGTCTGTATGCCTTTATAAACTGAGAGTTTTTTTGAGAAAGGCCTCTATTTCTTCACTTCTTCCTTTCATTCCCTTTTTCTCCCAAGGAATACAGAAACACCTAGGATGTGCTCGAATCAGTCAGTTCGTTCTACCCCTCAGATCCCGTTCCTCAGCCAGTTTTCACCTGCCATAGTGAATCTTTCTGAACCCTAAGAGGTTTAATGGGCTTATCTCTAAAATAAACCTTGATACATCCCCTCCGTCAAAACTCTCCCTTAGACTCCACCTTGCTCTGTTTCAAATTCATAATTTTTAAAATTTTGTTACATGTATGTATGTATTCCTACATGCATGAGTATATAGTTTTCAAAACATTATAGGTTATAGGAATGGAGGAAGAAGAAACTGTGGTTGGGATGTATTATAGGAGAGAATAATAATTTTTAAAAAAATGTTTAAGTAGCCAATTCATGAAAGGAATACTTGTAACAGTTTTTAAATATTGGGATATTAATACTATGCAAAGATATGAGGATATATTCTTTAGTAAGAAAATTAAGAATTAAGCTTTGAGTCCTGTGCAATGTGGCATTCTGTATGTGATAATGCATTTGTGGTTTTAAGGAAACTATTTGGAGCAATACCAGTATGATTAAAAACTTCCCCACTCACTCATAGCGATATGCAGTAGAAAGTCATAGGTTCGAGTCTTAGAATACTATGTTTGGTTATATAGCTGAAAAGTAAATTATTATTAAATCTTTGCATTGCTTTCTTTTATAATTGACAGAAACTGTGATTCTCCTGATAGTAAATATCATACTTGGAGAAAACTGTATAAATATTTATACATGTGTGTATAAAATATTTCACAAACAAATCAGATTAAGGATTGAAGTGAATAGTCATTAAATATCTGTGTTAGTCACAACATTGTGCTAAATCTTCATCTATGATATATCATCAAATGTAATTTTCATTAAAAAGCAAGGTATTTGTCTATGTTGTCATAGGACAATCATACACAACATGGATCAGAGAGGATAAGACATACTCCCAAAGTTAATGCATACCAATCGAAACAAGTCCATATTCATGTTTTCTAAATAATTAAATAATCTTTATCAGCTTAGTTTCCATATAAAAATGTTTATGTTAACAAAATGGTTAATTTCTGAGTATAATTAACATACTGTAAAGAAAAAAAAGCATAGAGTTGTGACATTTCAGTGTCGCTCAGTCCTGACTTTTAAATGCCACAGATGAGTGACACCAAAATCTAGTGTTGTAATAATGTCTCCACTGAACATATTTTCTTCGATTTAGGTTCAGACCTTAGAGTGCAATTAAAACATAAGCCTCAGGAGATCAAATGTGGCAAATTGAAAGCTCCTTTATTATGTGAGCTTAAGCATCTGAAAAGGTCCGTATATAAGAAGTCTCCATAGCAGAAGCACAGATTGCTGCCCTTTTACAACCTTTTTTAGAAATATGCTGCCAATAAAACATTTGGAATATGAATAAAGGTTTAAGGGAAACTAAGAACTTTTAATTTGCTGGAAGTCATATAAAGTAAATGACAGTTAATTTAGCTTTTTTTTCTTCTTCATCAGGGAAAGGTAAATAAATAGAACAATTAGAAATATTATATTATCAAAGGCACTAGCAGTTATAAATATCATGGCATGTGTAAGGGCTTACAATTGATGAAAATAACTTCGTGTGAAATAATCACACGAAGACCAGTAATCACAGACCCAAAGAACTGCATTGATGAGTCCTGGAACGCAGACAGCCAAGGAGGTAAAAGTAATGGATATAAAAGTAAATGAACGGGTACAGAAAGAGAAATAGATTTCTTGGGCAAGTGTATGTAAGCTTCATAATTTTTCCATGAGATTCTTGGGCAAGTATATCTGTAGATATAGCTATATTATGCCTATTCTTCTCACACTGGATTGCTTTTTCCTTGTACAAATTTGCATGTTTCAGTAGATATAAGAAAGTTATTTTAGTGACAGACAAGAAACATGCTGCCATTGTAAAACTTCATACTAAATAAGCAAATAAATACATAGGAACACTGTGATAAGGAGGCGCATTATTAAATGATTAGGTAGGTGCAATAGGAATCAAGACCCTTTGGCATGCTGTGTTAAATATAAAAACAAATCGGCATTAACTGGGTAAGCGACTTTCACTTTTACTTATTTATTTGTCAGTGAATTGAAAAAGAAGCTTCTCCTGCTTGCATGAGATCATCTTACAATGTTTTGGTTTAAATTTTTTTTTTCAGATTTTTCATCACTGTTTTGGGAACTACTCACGAACAAAGAACTTGTTACTTCATGATGTCATGTGTAAATGTAAACTGGATATAGTTACGCTCTCAACATTCTTGGGTGAAAGAATTGGAACTATGTTATACATTCTAGTCTGCCACTTCTGAAATCATCAACAGGAAAAATAATGACAGAAAATAGAGAAGCATGAACAAATTTTTTATGAAAATGAAATGTGGACTGGGTGTTTATAGTTTTCCATCATGAAAGCTATCCGAAATGTACTGAGTCTGAGACAATATCAGGTGTGCTCATCTTGTCCATAAGTTGTAAGTTAAACGTTAAAAATTTATTAACCAAAAGTTAAATTATAATTAAGTACATGAATTACAGTTTATTTTTAAAAGTAGGCTAAGACTGTAATAAATAAATCTATTTAGTGATCGATTCCAATAAATAAATTGCTAGGGGTAAAATTTTGTCCCAGTGATAGAGTTTGATAGAAAACAGTAAATTTAACAGGAGTATCTTGTAACTATTATGGGTATGAGGCAGTAAAACATTCAAACCTCTACATAAACCTTCATTTGGATATCCATTAGCATTTTCCATTTGCTTTAAAATAAGTCAAAGGCTAGAGATGGAGCTCAGAGGGTAAGAGCACCTTCTGCTCCTTCAGAGGAGACTGGTGAATGTCACCCATATTAGACTGCTCTTCAATTCACACATTTCCGACATTTCCTTCTGGACTTTACAGATACCTTAATTTAGTTAGATACATGCACATACACACATAAATAATGAATTAAAATATATTAAAAATAACCAAAACCATAACATCTTTCAACATTTACTACCTTTTCATTTTGATCTCAATGCTGGAGGCGAAGATAACACTGATCCTAGGACCTTCTGTCTTGAATGTTTCTTTAAATTTTCCTATTGTTTATTCAAGGTAAATCAATAGTTAAGTTGTCAAAAATGGCAGAGAATAATTTCACAGAAGTGACACTCTTCATATTCAGTGGATTTTCAGATCATCCAGAATTGCAAGTCAGTCTGTTCTTAATTTTCTTCTTCATCTATCTCTTCACTGTCTTGGGCAATATTGGGCTAATCCTGTTAATAAGGATTGACTCTCAGCTTCACACGCCTATGTACTTTTTCCTCAGCAATTTAGCATTCATTGACATATTTTACTCCTCCACGGTAACACCAAAGTCACTATTCGATTTCCAATCCACACAGAAATCAATTTCCTTTGTAGGCTGCTTTGTTCAAATGTACTTCTTTGTTGGTTTGGTGTGCAGTGAGTGTTTCCTTCTGGGTTCCATGGCCTATGATCGCTATGTAGCAATCTGCAGTCCCTTGCTATATTCTGTGATCATGTCCCAGAAGGTGTGTAACTGGCTGGGGCTGATACCATATGTGATTGGATTCACAAATTCCCTGATCTCCATCTGTGTGATAAGCAGTTTGCCGTTCTGTGATTCCTACATCAATCATTTCTTCTGTGACACCACAGCTCTTTTAGCCCTGTCCTGTGTAGATGCCTTCAGCACAGAAATGGTGATCTTTGTTTTAGCTGGCTTCACACTCCTCAGTTCTCTCTTCATCATCGCTTCCACGTACCTCATCATCATCTCAGCCATCCTGAGGATCCAGTCAGCCGCTGGCAGGTGGAAGGCCTTTTCTACCTGTGCCTCCCACCTCACAGGGGTCACTGTCTTCTATGGCTCCTTGATTTTCACCTATTTGCAACCTGATAACACATCATCACTCACCCAGGCACAGGTGGCTTCTGTATTCTACACTATTGTAATTCCAATGCGAAATCCACTGATCTACAGTTTGAGGAACAAAGATGTGAAAAATGCTCTCTTGAGAGTCATCCACAGGAAACTTTTTCTATGACAAATCATGTGCATTGCAAATAAGAAAAGATCTTGGCCATTTGAAATAGTTACTTCAATGGAAATTGTAGAGTGACTTCAAAAGATAACATTAGTTTACTGAGAGATTAGTCTTATAATTTGTGATATGGATCATTATTTTATTTGTTCATGTGATATACCAAATACATCAGAAGGTCACTTAACTCATAATTATTCATGTAATAAAAATATATTAGGCGATTAAAAGACATATTTCAGTAAGCACACTATCACACTAAGGCATAAACCTTCTTTTTTATAGATTATTTTATATGCAAGTGTTTTACCTATTTGAGTATAAGTGCACCACCATATATGTTCCTGGTGCACATGGAGGCCAGAGGAGGACATCCCATCTCCAGGCAATGGAGTTACGGATGGTTGTGAGCTACCATATGGATGCTGTGTCTTTGAGGAACAAAATTTTGACCATTTGAACATAACAGTTATAGTTTTTCTCCATTTAGCTATAAAACATTCTTGTGCTTCAGTCACAGACTCAGTTGAATTGCAACCTTTCTACTTTGTTATTGTGCAAAGTGATGTACATTTAGTAAAATTCTACCTATATTTATTTTTATATTTATTTGGCATGATTATAGACCTCTATACCATTGTTTAATTGTGTTAAAATTGCATTTCTAGGATAGTCTTGAAATACTTTACTGACGCAATGCATTTGGCAAAACTCTATATAAATATATTTCTTCTGCCATTGTAGCTTCAATTTGTTCTTCCTCTGTGAAGGAATATAATGAGGGATTGTGTGAACAAATAATTATATGCTATGATTATCATGTGAATTATAGACATTTCTTTTGTAGTTATTGCAATATTATATTTCAAATGAGTATCTCATAAAGAGAATTTATTTTCATTTTTATAAAAAAGATGTTGGTATTCATGTGTATTGTTGCATGTGCAAATAATTTCAAATATTAATTTGTATTAATAAATGTCTATGTCTATTATTCTGCTTCTTGTGATTGACATTATACCATCTGTCTGTACCCAGGAGTGAAAGACATTGTTGTTTTATTTCTATTCATGAGAGTAACATGTTTTAACTATCAAAATTATATTTAAATATCCATATATGGTCTTTTAAGATATTTAGCTTCTTTAGGCACTTTCCAGCCATTTGTATTCCATTTTTTTTACCTTTATACCCTGCAGTACTTTCACAAGTTTGTTTATTTCTATTACAATCACTTCTTTTGCTTTACTACTCCACATCTCTTGCTCTTTCCCATACTAGATGATGAAGATGACAATATTTACACTGTGTGCCACACCACTAGGATGTTAGATTTCTTCTAGTTGTTGAACAGTGAGAAAAGACACTCAATTTAAAAGATGTTGTGTCAAACTTCAAAACAATACCACTTTTCCACTCAGTGTGATAGATGTAGAATAACTTAGTGATGTTGCTGTTAGCCATAGATATTCTTGGAGTTTGCATTATTCATATATTACATTTCTATTAAAAAACTTACCAAATTGCAAAAATTTAAATGCAATTTAGGACATATTGAAATGGTAAAGGTATAAGACTATAATAGTTGCCCCGAGTTGCTTACTCCTAACTATAGTGATTACTATATAAATATTAATCTATCAATACTATTGAAGCTGCTTCCTACTATATAAATAAATGTATATATCACATACTTTGTATACAAAATTATTCTGTACTATTCAAAACTCTTTACAATATTTACTAATTTTTTTGTAATTTTAAATATAAATTGAGGTTATAATATTGATTATAGTATAATAAAATTAAGTAAATAGCCAGGCGGTGGTGGTATATGCCTTTTATCCCAGCACTTGGTATACAGACGCTGGTAGATTTTTGTGAGTTCTAGCTCAGCATGGTCAACAAAGCAGATGCCAGGACAGCCAGGAGGACTATTACACAGAGAAAGTCTGTCTCAAGAAAGAAAAACAAACAAAAAATTTATGAAAATATATAAATGTGTGCTCCATTAGTATTATGTACCCACAAAGAGAAAATAATTGAGGCAAATTAAAATTATGTTAGAAAAATATCAGGAATGAATTTGAATTTCTTACTTTTGAGAAATCTTTTGTACTTTAGTTTTTTCTGATTAATGTGTCTACTCTTATGAGAAAAAATATGCTTTTAAATCCTCACAATAAAGAATTATATTTATTTTACATGAAGTTTAAAATAATTATTTCTAGAACATTTCTTCTCATCCTAAAAAAGAACCTTATTTATTATGCAATGTAAAAACTCTATTATATCAGTTAACTTTATGATTGAAAGTATGAGGAAAGAAGACCAAGAGAGAGTGAAGTTCATAATAGAGATTCTGAGAGAACAAACCATTGCTCATTTGCCCTTGAACTTTTGACATGGAAAGTATGCCAAGCACATTCCCCTGGAAATTGTTCCCTAAGGACAGTCTCCTGTTGAATGATCTTCTGTGTTGGTTATATGAGGTGCTTTGTCACAACAGGATGAGAGGCAATGCATTATGCTATTCTGAGTTTAAGTATTTGACATATCTTAAAGACCAGTTTCTAATTAAAAATTTCATTTGCCTGGAATAAAACAAAATTTCACTGTAGGTTGTTTTCATTGAAAATTTTTAATTAAAATAAATGGACAAAAATCTAAAAATAACCACTCCAAGAAAAACAAACATTATGTTATGGAAAAGTACAAGGCATTTAAAAGCTTTTATAATTTATACACTAGAAAATTTTAATGTTGAAACATTTCTCAACTATAGTTGAGGAAGACATATCCTGACAATCCTTCACTCACAGTAAGTATCCTCAAGTTTAGATGTTTCTAGAAAATTTTATTTGGATCTTATAATGAACAGCGTTGGTATTTGCAAAATAGAAATGTAGTGTTGTCAAAGTTAGGGTTTGCACTCAATGTAAATGTATTGTAGTATAGTTTATTAGGTTTAGATTGGTCAAGTATTATAATATCTGTAATTCTAATTTACCACAATAATTAAATGAAAATTGAAGTTTATATATAATGTGTTCAATGGTTTTGTGAATAAAAAGGAGCTAAATTATATGCTATAAATGTTACCCACTATTATTGATTAGTTATCAAGTCTGATTATGGTTTCTTTAAAATGATATAAAGTACTTGGTTAAGAATCTGGGAAGAATCACAGTGCTTTAATTGTTCTTCCTTGAAGCAACTTTTCTAAGCTCCATTTTTTTTAAAAAATGAAACATGTAGGTAACTATAATATTTGTGGTGTCACATATACATGAATATTAAAACTGATCAGCAAGGATAGCACTGTGAACAAAAAATTTCTTCTAATTTTGGGATATATCATATTTATACTTCAAAATGCTTAATTCAAACTATTAGCTTTAGCTTCATAAAAGTATTTATGAAGATTTTAATTAAAGAGATAAAGTGATAGATTGGTTGTTAAGAACACTGGTTGTTCTTCTTCTCGCGAACTTGAGTTTAATTCAGAGTATCCACGTAGCAGATCATAACTAACAGTAACTACGGTTTCAGAGGATCTGACATACTTCTCTCCCTTCCCCACAAACTGCACTAACACGGTGCATAAAATAAAACTATATCCACGCAAAACACTTATAAGCATAAAGTAACAATGGAAACTTTAATTAATATACCACATTGACAAACAAATATGTCCTATATTAAATGTCTAGAGAATGAAATAATCTTTTGTGATTGATTTACTTCTGAGCTCACAATTTTCGACTTTATAATGTGAAAACTGTTTCCCCTCATAGTTATGAGGTAATTGAAAAGAAAGAGCATAGAAAAGAGAAAAGATGTATAAATTCACTAGGTGAACAGTTATATGTTGTACCATTTCAATTGTATTTCAACTTTAAGTTCAATTTTTTTCCATTTTTTTATTGAGAAAAGGAGAAAAAAAAACAAGTTTGAACCTCCCACCAGCCTCCCATTTCCCTCCCCCTCCTCCCACCCTTCTCCCCCTCCTCCCACCCTTCTCCCCTTCCCCCCACTCTTCTCCCCCTCCCCCCACTCCTCTCAACCTCCCTCTCCAGTCCAAAGAACAGTCAGGGTTCCCTGCCCTGTGGTAAGTCCTAGGTCCTCCCCTCTCCGTCCATTTCTAAGAAGGTGAACATCCAAACTGGCTAGGCTCCCACAAAGCCAGCACATTATGTAGGTTCAAAACCCCGTGCCATTGTCCTTGGTGTCTCATCAGCCCTCATTGTTTGCCATGCTCAGAGAGTCCAGTTTTATCCCATGCTTTTTCAGTCACAGTCCAGCTGGCCTTGGTGAGCTCCCAATAGATCAGCTCCACTGTCTCAGTGGGTGGGTGCACCCCTCGTGGTCCCGACTTCTTTGCTCATGTTCTCCCTCCTTCTGCTCCTCATTGGGACCTTGGGAGCTCAGTCCAGTGCTCCAGTGTGGGTTTCTGTCTCTATCTCCATCCATCACCAGATGAAGGTTCTATGATGATATGCAAGATATTTGTCAGTATTGCTATAGGCTAGGGTCATTTCAGGTTCCCTATCCTCAGCTGCCCAAGGAACTAACTGGGGACCTCAGCTTGGACACCTGGGAGCCCCTCTAGGGTCAAGTCTCTTGCCAACCCTAAGGTGGCTCCCTTAACTAAGGATTGTGCTTCCGTGCTCCCCTATCCAACCTTCCTTTATCCCAATCCTCCTTTTTCCCCAAGTTCTCCCCATTCTCCCCTTCTCCCTTTTCTCTCCCCATCTCCCCTTACCCCCATCCCACCCCACCCCCAAGATCTCAATTTTCTCCCCGGCAATTTTGTCTACTTCCCATAGCCAAGAGGACAACTATATGTTTTTCCTTTGGTTCACCTTCTTACTTAGCTTCTTTGGGATCACCAATTGTAGACTCCGTGACCCTTGTTTATGGCTAGAAACCAATTATGAGTGAGTACATCCCATATTCATCTTTTTGGGTCTGTGTTACCTCACTCAGAATAGTGTTTTCTATTTCCATCCATTTGCATGCAAAATTTGAGAAGTCATTGTTTTTTACCACAGCGTAGTACTCTAATGTGTAGATATTCCACACTTTCTTCATCCATTCTTCCATTGAAGGGCATCTAGGTTGTTTCCAGGTTCTGGCTATTACAAATAATACTGCTATGAACATAGTTGAACAAATGCTCTTGTCATATGATAGGGCATCTCTTGGGTATATTCCCAGGAGTGATATTGCTTGGTCCAGTTTTAAGTAACAGGAAGTAGAACAGAGATGATGAAGTGAAAAGCCATCGTCTATCATTTCAAACTCAAAATAAATATTAAATGTTGGTGTTTTCTATCATACACTGAAAAATTTGTGTTTGTGATAAGGAATAATATCTTTTATCTTCTTCACCCTGTAAAAGTATAGTGCTAATATTCTACCCCTCCTTCAACACACACACTTTACAACTTGTGTGTACATAAAGGTCCTGTTATATCCTAGGTACTTTAAAGTAGACAAACTCTCCTTGTTTTCCTTCATTTTTCTTGGCAAGAATTCTTTAAACCTAAGTAATCTTGAAAGACTGTGATTTCAGGCCCCCACCAATGGTGAAAATATCAGAGGCCACCTGTTTTAGATCAAGTTCACCTTCTTCCTTGGGCTGCTTTGTTCTTCCAAGCACAGATTCTTAATTAAGAGGATATTAACCCAAACACAGCTATTACTAAAATCACTTTTGATTTCTCATCAGTTTAGGATCATCCACCATGAACACCTGGAATCACACAAATGAGCCTGACTTCATCCTCACAGGATTGACGAGTTCCAAGGAAATTCAACTGGTACTCTTTCCCCTGTTTCTCCTTATATACTTGGTCACTGTCCTGGGGAACACAGGCATGATATGTACCATTCATCTAGATGCCCAGCTTCATACTCCAATGTATTTCTTCCTCACCCATCTATCATTTCTTGATCTCAGCTACTCAACTGTCATCACACCTAAAACCTTAGAGAACTTACTGACTTCCGTAAAGAAAATTTCCTTCATGGGTTGTTTTACTCAGTTGTACTTTTTCGTCTTGTTTGCTGGTGCTGAGTGTTTTCTTCTTTCTTCCATGTCCTATGACCGCTATGTAGCTATATGCAGCCCTCTACACTACCCAGTTATTATGTCTAAAAGACGCTGCCGTGCCCTCCTTACTTGTTCCTACATGATAGGAGTTTTTGATTCATCTGTCAACATGCTCTGTCTAAGCAGGTTGTGTTTCTGCGGCTCTCATGTCGTCAATCACTTTTTCTGTGACACACCTGCAATACTCGCCCTGTCCTGCACTGACACCCATGCCATTGAAATGATAATAATCATTGTCTCTAGTTCAACTCTATTGGTGTCTCTTCTCACCATATCAATGTCTTATACATCCATTCTCTCTGCCATATTGAAAATCAGTTCCACTGCAGGAAAGCGAAAAGCCTTCTCCACTTGTGCCTCTCATCTTCTGGCAGTCACCATATTTTATAGCACTACCATCTTTACTTATTTAAAACCAAAGAAGTCTTACTCCTTGGGAAAAGATCAAGTGGCTTCTGTTTTCTACACCATTGTGATCCCCATGCTGAATCCACTCATCTATAGTCTCAGAAACAAAGAAGTAAAAAGTGCTGTCAGGAGAGTTATCAAGAAGAAGGAGGACCCCATGGAGATAAGATAGCAGTTGGTACTTATATTTAGACTCTTCTCTTTCTATTTTTCCTGTTATATCTTTCCTTGGTCTTTGTGGAAAACTTATTTAATGTTTTATTTAAATTTTTGTGGTGTTTTTCTTATGTAATACAACTTTATGCTAAATATTATTAAGGAATTGTTTTTGAAATCTACATTATAGTAAAGTGAAATATACGGTGAATCTGTGGTATAAATATGTGTGTTTTAAAGACAACTGATTAGAAAATTATATTATGTGATATTTTGTATATCCTCTCATTTTTAAATAATTATGAAGCTATAACTTTTGTGTAATGAAAATAAAGCATTTGATTTTTAATCTCAAGAAGGAATTCACAGAATGGCTAAGTACTCCTGTTTTGGGTCAAAAATTGTGTGTTTTGAACTCTAGATTCACCATGTTTTAGTTTTGATTATTAGGATGCTAATAGTTTAAGACTTATTTCCTTTCGGACAGGAGGCTCAGTCTTTAGGAACATGTGTTGCTATGGTAAAAAAGCTTACAATCCACCCTGTTGTAATTCCAATGCCCTTTTATGATCTCCTAATTTCAAGTGCCCTCAGCTACACACACACACACACACACACACACACACACAGAGAGAGAGAGAAATGCAGAGACACACACAGACAATTAAGAGTAAATATAAAATTTTAGACACTATTTCTTTTATTGTACAAGATCAAGAATAACTTTAATTTCATCTGATTAGGTGATAGGCTTAGGAGATTTAAGATAATAATCATGAAACATGGCATTGTCATTACAGAGCTTACAATCATGTAATGTTTTCAATGTTCATTGCATTTGTTGAGGAATATTGTCTTGTGTCTCCCAAATTAATTACAAATATTTTAATAGAAAAATGCATAAATAGGCAAAATGAAAAGAAAACACATTTTTAGTTCTCATTTTGAATTGAAAAAAATATCGATAAGCATAATTAAACTGCAAGAAATTGTTTATGTTAAGTTTGCAAACAATGTGGAAAATACTAAAAATCAATAAAAAAGGAGCAATGGTTTTGTAATTTTTAGCAATTTTGTGCATGTTCTACTTTGTTACCTACAAATATATGTCTATATTTACAACAATTACAAATTTCTTTCCTTTTTTTCTAGGCTGTTATAGAACGTCCTTTCTTCATCGAAAAGTTTAATATTTGAGAATTACTTTGTCACTGAAACTTCATATCTATGAGTTCATAGTGCATGGATAACAATCAAGATTCTCATAACCCCTTTGACCTAAAGTGTTGTGTATTTATGGTTAGGAGATGGCATCCTTGCATCATAAGCATGATGTTTACTTCAGGTCTTCATGTGGCCATGTATATGTTTATATGCATACACACAAACATACAAACACACATACACACATATATAAACACAGTCCATACACAGACTTAAATAAAATAAAGCTTCTTGCAAGATGACTCTAATATGTGTGCATAGGAAACATTTGAATGATGTGCTCTGCTCTGACATATTAAGCCATAGCAAACTGCCTTATTCTCTCTTTTTTTTTTAAGACTTGAGTTCTATTTTACTAAAAAGCTTTTATAATAGAGGTATGCCAGCTCCAGACAGCTCCTCTGTTTTCTCCAGAGAAGACAGATGGGCACAGAAGAAGATCTACTCAAAACTTGCACAAAAGTGGCATCCCTAGCCACTGAGAAAACCTGTCTTTCACTTCATCTACTGCAAAGACTCTCTTCAGATGGTGGAGAAAACAGGACACAGGGAAACTGACTGCCCTGAGTTGCCTAAGGCAAATGGTAGGCTTGTCCTCCCACTGGTCCTTACTCCAAAGAAGCCTATGGGATCTTCTGGGACCTCTGCCAGCCAGAAGCCAGAAGTTATCCTACCATCTGCCGTCATTGACCATGAAGGACCCTGGAGTAGTTGTCTAGGCAGCCAGCAAGTAAGTCTCTGTCAATTTTTAAATCAATAACTTAGATAAAATTTATTCCTCTCAGAACTAAGAAATGACGAATAGCTTTGTCAGTTTAAAAGCAGCAAAAAAGGCTTCAGCTGTCTTCTCAGCTCCCTGTAAGATTTATGTCACAGGTCTCACTCTCTTAGAGCCAATAAAAAGTCTAGACACAGTTCAGCTTATTAACAGAGTCGGAGAGAGAAAGAGAAAGAAAGAGAGAGAGAGAGAGAGAGAGAGAGAGAGAGAGAAATTCACAAAACAGATTTCAGTATAACATCTTACCACTCCTTCGTTTAAAGAAAATTTACAGTGACAGTGATTGCTTTCAGTAGTCAGCCACCTGTACTTACTGCTAAAATAAATGAAAAATGTTTTATGATCCAAAATTTAAGATGTAGGTTAGTTTTGTTGTTTTTGTTGTTTGTTTATTGTTTTTCACAACAGGGTTTCTCTGTAGGTTTTGAGCCTGCCATAGAACTAGCTCTTATAGACCAGACTCTACTCAGACTCACAGAGATTCATCTGGGTCTGCCAAGGATCTAATAGAATTTGAGGGTCTAAGAAAGTGCACAAAGAAAGTGACTTAAGGTATGTAAATAAGAATGCTTCCAGGAACAAGAAGGTGACTTGAGATGTGTAAATGCAAGTTATGAAGGTCTGAGGATAAAAAGCTTAAATGTTGATTTTTAAAAAAGTGATTTGAGAGTCCAGTTTTAACCCATGCTTTTTCAGTCACAGTCCAGCTGGCCTTGGTGAGCTCCCAGTAGATCAGCTCCACTGTCTCAGTGGGTGGGTGCACCCCTCGTGGTCCCGACTTCTTTGCTCATGTTCTCCCTCCTTCTGCTCCTCATTGGGACCTTGGGAGCTCAGTCAGGTGCTCCAGTGTGTGTCTCTGTCTCTATCTCCATCCATCACCAGATGAAGGTTCTATGATGATATGCAAGATATTTGTCAGTATTGCTCTAGGCTAGGGTCATTTCAGGTTCCCTATCCTCAGCTGCCCAAGGAACTAACTGGGGACCTCGGCTTGGGCTCCTGGGAGCCACTCTAGGTTCAAGTCTCTTGCCAACCCTAAAGTGGCTCCCTTAACTAAGAATTGTGCTTCCGTGCTCCCCTATCCAAACTTCCTTTATCCCAATCCTCCTTTTTCCCCAAGTTCCCCCATCCTTCCCTTCTCCCTTTTCTCTCCCCATCTCCCCTTACCCCCATCCCACCCCACCCCCAAGATCCCAATTTTCTCCCTGGCAATTTTTTCTACTTCCCATAGCCAAGAGGACAACTATATGTTTTTCCTTTGGTTCACCTTCTTACTTAGCTTCTTTGGGATCACCAATAGTAGACTCCGTGACCCTTGTTTATGGCTAGAAACCAATTATGAGTGAGTACATCCCATATTCATCTTTTTGGGTCTGGGTTACCTCACTCAGGAGGGCTGATGAGAAGCCAAGGACAATGGCACGGGGTTTTGATCCTACGTAATGTGCTGGCTTTGTGGGAGCCTAGCCAGTTTGGATGTTCACCTTCCTAGATATGGACAGAGGGGGGAGGACCTAGGAGTTACCACAGGGCAGAGAACCCTGACTGCTCTTTGGACTGGAGAGGGAAGGGGAGA
The DNA here is from genome assembly GCF_018167655.1 of Microtus oregoni. Lineage (NCBI taxonomy): Eukaryota > Metazoa > Chordata > Mammalia > Rodentia > Cricetidae > Microtus > Microtus oregoni. The sequence goes on along the minus strand of NW_024543077.1, from coordinate 40,913,177 downwards.
GGAGTGGGAGGAGGGGGAGAAAGGGTAGGAGGAGGGGGAGAAGGGTGGGAGGAGGGGGAGGGAAATGGGAGGCTGGGAGGAGGTGGAAACTTGTTTTTTTTTTCTTTCTTTTCTCAATGAAAAAATAAATAAATAAATTTAAAAAAAGTGATTTGAGATGTTTAAAAAATAAAATATGTTTAAGATTTCTCTCATTATGCTGCTGTTATAATTAAGACTCCAAAATTTCTTAGTCTTAACGTTAATTGGCAGAATTCTGATAAGCTATTTACTGAGCTCTGGCAGAGTACCACCACTATCATCATAGCCACAAGCTCAAGATTTCAAATTCCCTTTGGCAGTTTCCTAACTATAGACCTCAAAGATGCATTTCATTGTGCAGAAAACATCTATCACAGTTTTCTGGACAAAGAAAAAAATTTAAAATTTTTAACCAGATTCATTTCTGGCAAGAGTATATTCTGCCATTTCTGCAATGTAAATATCAGTACAGATTATAAACAGGGGGGATATTAATAAGACTAAAACATATATTTTCACAATGTTAAAAAATTATATAAACTTTATAGAAAAAGTCTTGAGACTTAAATCCACTTCTCACAGATCAAAAAGACTCCAGAAAGTACAACCTAAAGTTCCCTACCTGCCTATTCCTAAGGATGTTTCTCTCCTTTTCCTCTCTTGAGACTTTGTCCCTTCTCTGAGAGTTTCCATTGTAATTTTTCCTTTAAATTCCTAAATTTTAATGTTTGTCTCTCGTCTATATCCATTTTAGCTGGGCTTCACTTGGCTGGCAGGCATGTCCAGTCATCAGCTTCTGACTGTACAAGCCAGCCATGATAAGCTGAATAGAAACTGACCTCCAAAAAGGATGTTCTTTACTTCCAACCATTATTACCTGCTAGTGCAGGATTCAGCCATGATAAATTTACGAGAGGCCTGAGTTTCAGTAGTTTACTCTGAAAAATACCTGGTTTTTGGAAGGATCACAACCTGAGATTACCTGAGCATCATCCAAGAACAGACCATCCAAAGGAAATGCTTAACATTCCAACTGTTGTACATAAGATCACCCTCCAGCAAACATTCACCAGGACAGCCCTAGACAAATTTCAGCCAATCTGGGCTCTTGAACCATAGAAATCCCTCACCCCCAACTTTACTACTATAAAAACCCAACTCTAACTGAGTTCAAGTTTCTTTGATTATTCCAGTACAGGACACATGGAGATACCAAGTTTGCAAACTTGTATTAAATAGATTCTTGCATTTGTTAAGTTTTTTTTTTCCTTTGGCCTGGTAAGCTTCTCTACCAATGGAATAATCCAAATCAGACCAAATCAAACCAAATTAAATGAATCTCAGTTTAATGGATGCCATCACTCCTTGCTGGCCCTCTGAGAAAACACGGTGAGGGGGACTGAGAACTGGGGAGACCACCAGAGGGGGAAAAAGAAGACCATGTGTTTGTTCTCTGGGGCGCAGTTTAAATAGCCTGTGGGAGTGGTCTTGACCCTCCCTGGGGAAGAGTCATTGTTTGGCAGGCTTTCTTGGAGGAGGAATCTGGACTCTGGCCACTGCAGGCGGACACAGTTTTGTAGCTTAGTCTGTTTGTGGGACTCCTATAGTGGGACCATGATCTATATCTGGTGCATGAACAGACTTTTTATAAACCTATTCCATATGGTGGAATGCCTTTCTCAGCCTTGATGCTGCAGGTAAAGCTTGGTCCTACTTCAATTGAATATGCCAGGTCTTCTTGACTCCCTGTAACCTTTATGAGAAGTGGATGTTGGTGGTATGGGGGAAGAATGGGAGAAGCAGGTGGAAGCGGGGAGGGTAAACTTTTATTGGTATGTAAAATCAATAAGAATGTAAATTTAAAAAATAATTCACTATGTAAACCAATTTGGAATAAAAATAAATAAAGCAAAATAAATATGGCAGGTGTATTCTTGAGTTTAAGTGAATATTTTCTCCATATTACGGGGCTTTTTATTGAGTATGAATGTGCCTTGTGGAATTGTAACAAAAGCACAATTATTTCTTATACATACAGTAAATGATAGGATTGGGAACTGAGCAAGAACTTTGAGCATAAGGAAATATTGTTCATTAAAGCACTACAACTGTACAGATCAACAAATGCCAATTTGTTCTACAGAAAACAATTTAAAAACCCTGTCTTGAAAAGCCAAAAAATAAAAGAAGTCAATTTAAGGTTATTATTTTTCATCTATTCTTTATTTGTATAGCATATAAAGAGAAATCTCAATAACATCACTAAATAGTATCGGTTATATTTTAGAGTATCTATTCTATCTCTATGATTGAAGAGTTAAAAGAAAAGACTTTATAGGAACAAACCTACAATTTAAAGTCAATAGCACAATATAATGCACACATGATGAGTTTGAGGAATACAAGAAAATATCATGCCAGTGCAGCAAACATTTCTTAGGAAGAAAAAAGAAAAAGAAATTAAGCCAATGTTGTGGATGAGAATCCAAGGACAATGGCACGGGGTTTTGATCCTACACAATGGGCTGGCTTTGTGGGAGCCTAGCCAGTTTGGATGTTCACCTTCCTAGATATGGACAGAGGGGGGAGGACCTAGGACTTACCACAGGGCCGGGAACCCTGACTGCTCTTAGGACTGGAGAGAGAGGGCGGAGAGGAATGGGAGGAGGGGGAGAAGGGTGGGAGGAGGGGGAGGGAAATGGGAGGCTGGGAGGAGGTGGAAACTTGTTTTTTTTCTTCCTTTTCTTAATAAAAAATAGAAAAAAATAAATAAATAAATTTAAATATAAAAAAAATAAAAAGAGAAGAAAAATCTGAAAAAAAAAAAGAAAATGAAGAGAGGAAGTAGCCAGGCTTAGCAAAGTTAAATGATGGTGGCACAATAAACAGCTGCCCTGAAGGAAAGGTTTCTGGAAAGACAAGCATGTTACCCCTTTAACATTCTTCCTATCTCCTTACCACAGTTTTAGTCAAATCAGTCATCCTGATGGGATCTCTTGGCCAGAGGATTGATGGTCCAAGCTGGATTAACTCTTAGAGGGTAGAATGTTAGGTATTGTTCCAATCTTAGAACCAGTTCAAACTGTCAAGTTTCTACCTAGGGTCATATATGGATTCTATTCTCTGATGAGGAGGACACAGCATTTCCTCAGAGGGTGTCGATGTAGAGCTGATATCCATTCCGAATAGCCTCTAAAACTAGTGTTACAAAATAGTTTTTAAATTTACCAACTAAAAAACAAGACTCAAAGAGCAGAAAATAACTATTAGCAAAATGCATAGTAGTTAAGGGACTGAATTCCAAAACATAGAACATAACATTTAAAACTCAACAAGAGCAAATAAGCTTCATAAGTAAAATACAAACTTATGGAAACTTATAACCTGGAAGACCTTAAGAGAAAAGATGTACAGAAGAATCGAAGGCACATGAAATCAAACATAAAACCCTGAACTATAACTACAACATTTGAGCAATTAAGAGAAGAAAACACACAGTTCAGGATTATAATAGGCTTCACAGACAGACCATGCCACAAAAAACACAACAAGACATAAACAAACAGAAGTGTATACAAATATGTTTAAAATATCAGAGGGTAATAAAATACTAATTAAAATAGCAAAAATATCACTGCATAATAATCAGAACTAACAAGTCCATGCTACCTGTAATGTGCCGATGTTGACATTGTAAAACAGTATGGACTTTCATGTATAGCTTGTGAGAATGCCAAATTATGAAAGGATTTGAAAATAATGAGTTTTTAACCAAGTTGACCAGTTTTACTTGTGGTCCAGTAATAGCAGTACTTTACATAAAGGACTGTGAATTTCTTGTACCAGTTGTTTCTATTGCTGTAGTAGAACACCACAACCAAAAGCTACTTGCAGAGGAAAAGGTTTATTTAGCTTATGTATCCTGAAACTGGGCAGGAAGATGGTAGGAGGTGCTGCTGCAGAAGCCTAGGAGAAGTATTATTACTTATTTGCTCATCATCCCTTACTCAGCCTCCTTTCTTCCAGAACCCAGAGCCCAAGTGTGGCACCATGTACAATGGGCTGGGATCTCCATCACCAATGACGAATTAAGAAAAGTCCTTGCAGGCTTGCCTTCTTAGAGCCCAAGCTTCTGGAGGCAAATCCTCATTTGAAGTTTCATCCTCTCAGATGACTATAGCACACATGTTACCAGGAGGGTGACATGTGCTTGTAAACCCAGCACTGGGAAGCGGATTCTATCAGATCTTGAGATTTGTTGGGCAGCTGACCTACTGGTTGAGTGAGTCCTAAGCCACTGAGAGACCGTGACTTGAAGTAATAAGGGTGGCGGCGGGGCTGCGTCCCCAACACCCCAGCCGCCTGCTCAGCTAGCTTATGCCCCGAAATATCAACACACAAACTGTATTCATTTAATCACTGCTTGGCCCATTCTCTTCTAGGCTAATTCTCACATATTAATTTAGCCCATTTCTAATCATCTTTGTGTAGCACACCAAGGTGCTCTTACCGGGGAGATTCTAGCCTAGTCCATCCTGGGTCAGAGCTTCATCCAGGGAGCGGGGCATGGCGTCTCTCTCTGAGGCATCTGCTCCCAAGAGAGCTGTGGAGTCTCTGAGCTCACTTCCTCTTCCTCCCAGCGTTCTGTTCTGTTTACTCCTCCCACCTATCCTCTAACCAATAAAATGGGCCAGGGCAGTTCCTTTATTAGCCAATGACCTTCCTCCATCATTTGTGACTCTTAAAAGCAAGAGGACAGCTGGTCTGTCTTCTCACTTATGCAGCCCCATGAAACACATGCAGATGTGTACTACCTATGTCTACTTCCCAAACACAAAGATTCTAGGTGTGTACCTCCATACCTCGCTTTGGAAAAAAAATATTATATTTTCCTAATTTACAAATGTCAAATTCTTCTATTACAGCTCTAAGAGCATGGTGTTCTCTTTCTACATCCATGTGCTAGTGTGTCAATCACTGATGGTATTTGTTCATGGGAGCATATACATATATATGTGTATGAGGGATTCTGCAAGCATATTTCAAATGAGTACTCTATAAGTTATAGTCATGATCCATAAAATACCAAGCTCTACAAAATCTTAAGGAGTGTAAGATTGATTTTGTCTCCTCAATATTGCTAGCATTTCTCTGGTTTTGCTCTTTGCTTTTTAGATAGGGATACTCTGTGTAGCCCTAGATGTTTGGATACTCACTCTATAGACCAAGGTGACTTCTAACTCATACGAAATCTGTCTGACTCTGCCTCCCAAGTGCTGGGATTAAAGGTGTGCACCACCACTACCCTGCAACTAGAATTTATTTGTATCTTATTTGTAAATAATAATCCCCTGATACTCTCAAATTTTGTTCTTTGTTCATTTTAAAATAAGAGCTTAAACGGACAAGAATAGTGTGTAAAGGGCCTGAATGATTTTGGTCATCTCTTCCGTCCTTTGGAAGATATTTTGTGATTATATATTACTGCACTGTATCATAAGCATTGACTTATCACAATATAAACAGCCTTGCCCTCGCACCATAAAACTTATAATATAACTCCATATCAAAGATGTGCTATAAGATTTTAGTCTTGTATTTTAAGATCTCTTATCTCATATTGAAATACTTGTTTTTCTAGTTCATCATTTTTGATCATTAATGTTTTCTCCTCATGGCATATATACTAATCAGCATGTGCTGCATTGTTTCCAGCCACTTAGGTTCTATTGACAAGTGATAACTTTGCTTACTGAAGCAGAAAATAATTAGAACCATCCACCCAGGAGAATTTCCTGTGGGCTTCACAGCAAAGTCAGCATATATATAATTTTCAGTGAACCATTTGTGTCGTGCAATTAAACCTGTATTTGGTCTTCCACAGGTAAGGTTGATTTTTAGGCTTAGGCATAGAACATTTTAAGAAACCTAAATGTAAAATATGCTGTTTTGCACTAGACAGCTTCATTATTAAACATGGAGGACAATTATTAATTACTGCCTATTAAAAAGGTGACTAAAATATATTTACTGAAATCTTGTTTATACAGAGCTCTGCCTAAGTCAGTGTAACCACATGTGGGACACAACAAAGAAAATATCTTAATTCTATAATTTATTCTTGTAGTAATAAACAGGATGTGTGCCTCATTTTCACAATGAAGAGGGAAGGGCACTTTGAAGTACAAGGAATGAGGAATTTGTCAAGAGTAGAGATAACACATCTAGCTTAAAAGGTTATAGGAAACTGTATTTGGATATAATGAGAAGAACGTAATGTTTTTCCAGTTAGACATGTAATTTTGAAGTCGCTCATATAATGCTTATTTTATGCTTTGTTTCCTTTCACTGTGGTGGATGGTATTGGAAGAATTTCAGTCATAAATTGGAGCTCTTCATCAATCCCCTTACCTTTGGGCTCAGGGAATCATGCAGAAGAGGACACAGAAATATTTTTCAGAGAGAGATCATTGGGTGTCAAACAGAAATAGTGTCTTAGAGACACAATAGGACTGGGGCCCATATGATCTCATAGAGTCTGTAAAGCATTCACTGGACTTGCACAGGTTCAAACTAGATGTGTTTTCAACACTTAGAGGGACGAGTGGGCACAATCTTGCATCCTTAACCAAGAAGCTATCTCCAGTTAACAAGCACTTGCAAAGGCAATATTAGTTTTCTCCAATCTCAGAGTCTCCATGCATGTATGTGTGTGTGTGTGTGTGTGTGTGTGTGTGTGTGTGTGTGTTATGTACATGTGTATGTATAAACTACACTAAGTGCAGGCCATATGCCCAGCATTAGATAGCCAACACATTACAAATTCAATGGTGTTTTTGTATTATTTTGTCTTATACTGCCTTTGGAGGACATTATTTTAAGCCGCTTTTCTCTTCCCCTTTCTGCAGTTCCTTCCCGCAATGTCCCCCAGATCCATCACTTCCTCTTTCCTCTTCCAAGTGCAGTTCTTCCTTGTACAATAGCCAGTTATGGCACACCAGGCCTCAAGCAGGAGTAGGTACCCCCACAACTGCCAACATAAATACCAGAGTCGGAGAAAACAACACACTAGGAGGAAAGGGTTCTGAAAGCAGATGAAAGAGTCAGAGACAGTCCATTCTTCCTCTGTTAGGACTTCCACAAAAAGAACAAGCTGAAGAAATATAACATGTGCAGAGAGCCAAGATCAGTCCCATGGAAGTTCTCTGGTAGGTTGATCAGTGAGATTAAGCCTAGCCTCCGACCCTTAGCCTTTAGAATCTCTATAGAGCAGTGTTACCCCAGAGATCATTCCTGTCCACAGTGCTTAAAGATCACAGTTATGTCACCTCTCCTTCACCAGCTCCGTGAATTAGCATCAAAGACCGTCTAACAGGTGGATTCATGCTCATTCCGGAAGGACCTGCTTGAACTGTGACAACACAAACTAAAATCATACAAAAGAAATACTTGGAAACATGTCTCCATTGAAATTATGGTTATATAGCAATTTATGTCTATTTAAAATGTTTACTCTATATTTTTTGTAGTAGTGTTTTTAGAAATAATATAATTCTCTACATGGAAATCATAATCAAAAAGTAGATTTACTTCATTTTACTCAACACTGATTGTTTCTTTTAATTCTGTTTTCACAAAGAATATTATATAGAAATTTTTCTTTGTTTATATTACTTTACATTTAATCAATGTTTGCCACAGAAATTTATATTTTATGGAACTGAAACTTGAATAATTCTTGTTCTTATTATTGAAAATGGTCCTGACCCTATCAATTTCTAGTTTTAAAAAGAAGTAACCCTGTGTCCAAGTCACTACTCACATACAATATGTCATTTAATTATGTATGTATGTAGCCATTAAACTTTTCCATCATAATTATTCAAATGTTTTAAATGGATTACTACCACAGATGCTGCACTTTTCACTTAGCTTGTTTTGGACTCATGTATGGTAATTCATTGGGTTATAGTTTTTTTTCCCATTAATCTATAGGTTTTTAAGTACTAACACATTATTTTTTAGGGTCTGTAAATTAATACTACTAAGCAACATGATATGAATTTTGCTTTACTCATTCATAATTTGTGAATTGCTTATTTTAAGATTCTGTTATTTTTTGAACATTTGTGATAATTTTATATCATTTTTAATTTACAAATTTCAGATCATCACTAAAGTTATAGGTAATGTGTGTGCACTGAAAAGAAGATTTCTTTTATTGCCGGTTCTCTGTACTTAAATATTCTGTTTTTTTGTGCAGTTTTAGTATATTATTTTCTCAACTTATTTATGTATCTAATCCTCAGTCTCTTGGTCATCCTTTCATTTCTTTTTTTTTAATTTATTTATTTATTAAGGATTTCTGCCTCGTCCCCACAACCGCTTCCCATTTCCCTCCCCCTTCCCCGATCAAGTCCCCCCCCCTCATCTGCTCGAAGAGCAATCAGGGTTCCCTGACCTGTGGGAAGCCCAAGGACTGCCCACCTCTATCCAGGTCTCATAAGGTGAGCATTCAAACTGCCTAGGCTCCCACAAAGCCAGTACGTGCAGTAGGATCAAAAACCCACTGCAATTGTTCTTGAATTCTCAGTATTCCTCATTGTCCGCTGTGTTCAGCTAGTCCGGATTTATCCCATGCTTTTTCAGACCTAGGTCAGCTGGCCTTGGTGAGCATCCTTTCATTTCTTCAACGATTTTGGCTTTTCATTCAATGAACTTTTCTATAAGAAACAATCCCCACATTTTCATTCTAATGAAAAAATTTCAAAAATTGAAAATATATGGTCTCATGACAGTTTTGTCACTTGAAGAAAGCAACTGTACAAACACCAAACTGAAAAGCAACATGCATTACCAAATAAACATCCACATCAAAATTTTGAGGGTGGGATATGTTGTGTTAAGAAATAATATAATAAAGGATGAAGGGAATGAGTAATGGAAAGAGGACTGAGTGGGAAGGGGAAGAAAAGAATTAAGAGAGGGACAAAAGGAGAGAGAAGAGAGAGGGGACAATGGAAATGAGGGAAAGAGGTGAATAGTATTTTATAATTAATTTGTTTATATTATATTTAAAAATGCTACCACAATATTTTTATGATACTGATAGTTTATGCAACCTGGAATTTTGTCCCAGAGATTATTGATATGTGGCTCCACTCTTCATTTCTCACTAGTTCAAGTCCAAAGCCTCTTCTAGAATGGATGACACCAATATTTGGAAATATGCCTTTCATAAATCTAATTAATTTACTAATTATCATTATTAAAAGATAATGCACCAAAATTTTGAGAGGTCTGTCATATATATGTGATCATCATGTTCAATCTTCACTTTCAATGGTTTTTCAGTTTATTAATCAATTAATTCACATAAAATACATGCACGTCTTGTTTATTTAGGGAAATACATCACACATGTGGCAAGGCATCCATGTGGAGACCAGAGGACAGCTTGAAGGGTTTGTTTGTCTCCTTCCTGAATGTGAGTTTCCAGTGATTAAACTCAAGTTGTCAGCTTGGCTGCAACAACTTTACTTCATGAGCCACCTCACCAGTCACAATTTTATTACAACATTTAATAAGATCTAAGAGAGTTAGAATTGCTTAAAAGGTCATGTAATATTATAACGCATGAAGATTTTATTCTGTACCATTAACTTACTTCAGCATGCTGTATAACCAAAATATCTTTGTAGAACAATACTCTTACCATATTTTTCCTCAAAATATACTTTTGCTGTGAAATCAATTTACATTCTACAAGTGAAAGATTATAAATGATGTTGGCCAATTGCGAAAGATGTATCTGTATTTTTATCTTGTTTGTTGCCACTAATAGAAAGTTTGTTTGTCTGAAGTACCAGAGAAAATTTTATCTCTTCAATTTTTTGCTTGTTTCTTTTAACAGTCTCATGTGCTTCAAGCTAGCTTCGCTCTTGTGAGGATGATTTCCAGCTTTTGACAATCCTGCTTTCAATTCTCAAGCCAAAACTACCACTCTTGATTGTAAATGTGAAATTTAATACAATTTAAAATGAAAATAAGTGATTGAATGCAGGGATAAATTGGCTAGCAGAGCTGGTGGTTTTATATGCAACATAAGGCACCAGGTCATGAACATGTTCCATCCACTGTATTATTTATTCATGCTTAGGCATTTTACACCATCAACATGTCTTATTCTTGACTCGATAAGTCTACTATTTTCTTAGTACTACGAATGCTTATCTTCTGAGTGAATTTAGTATGGCTGTCATTGATTTCAGAATGGAGAATGTCACTGAAGTATCTCTGTTCATCCTGAGGGGTCTAACGGACAATGCTGAACTTCAGATTATCCTGTTCTTCCTGTTTCTAGTTATTTACCTTTTCACACTAATGGGAAACTTGGGACTGATTACAATAGTCATTGGGGACTCCCAGCTGCATGTCCCAATGTACTATTTTCTGAGTGTTTTATCATTCATAGATGCCTCCTTTTCTACCATTATCACCCCTAAAATGTTAATAGATTTTATGTCAGAGAAGAAAGTCATATCTTTCCTTGGATGTACAACCCAGATGTTTCTTGCTGTCAGTTGTGGAACCACAGAATGCTTTCTCTTGGCTGCAATGGCTTACGACCGCTATATAGCTATCTATAACCCACTTCTTTATGCAGTGAGCATCTCACCTAGAGTCTACATGTCCCTCATCATTACCTCCTACATTGGTGGAATTTTGCATGCTTCTATCCACACAGGAGCCACTTCTAGCCTATCTTTTTGTGGATCCAATGAAATTAAGCATTTTTTCTGTGATATCCCTCCTTTACTGGCTATTTCTTGCTCTGACACAAAGGTGAATGAGCTTCTACTCTTCATCTTTGTGAGCTCCATTGAGGTATTCACTATCTTAATTATCATAATCTCCTATAGTTTCATCCTTTCTGCCATTCTGAAGATGCATTCTCCTGAAGGGAGACAAAAAGTATTCTCTACATGCGGCTCTCACCTCACTGGAGTGTCCATCTATTATGGAACAATTTTCTTCATGTATATGCGGCCAAGTTCCAATTATGCCTTGGAACATGACATGATAGTGTCCACGTTTTATGCCATTGTGATTCCCATGCTGAATCCCATCATCTACAGTCTCAGGAACAAAGATGTAAAAGAAGCAGTGAGAAGGCTATTAGGAAAAAAAATTATGTCTACATAATGAATTTTTCACTTTAAACCCCCAATAAAACACAGATTAATTTTTAGTGCCTTCTTCAATTTCTATTAGTAATTTAATATTTAATTTTAATTGAGCTTTTCTATCCTCAGTTAACATTTTAATGTAAAGAAAAAGACTCAAGTCCAAGTGGATCAAAGCCCCAATAAAAACAGACACAATGAACCTGACAGAGGAGAAAGGAGAAAGCAGCCATAAACACGTTGGCACAGGAGACAGCTTTCTGAACAGAACACCAATAGAACAGAAACTAAGATCAAAAATTAATAATTGGGACATCATGAAATTGAAAGATTTCTGAAAGGCAAAGACACTGTGAATTGAACAAAGCAATAGCCTACAAAATGTGGAAAGATTTCTACCAAATTGACATCTGACAGAGGACTAAGATCCAAAATATATAGAATACTCTAGGAATTAGGCATCAAGAATCAAATAGCCTAATTGAAACTAGGGTACAGATATAAACAGATAAACATTAGAAGAAACTCAAATGGCTGAGAAACACTAAATGTTCAACATCCTCAGTTATCAGGAAAATGCCAATCAAATGTACTTTGATATTCCATTTTAGACCTTTCAAAATAATGAATATCAATTATACAAATGATTTCTCTTATTGGTGAGGATGTGGAGCAAGGGGAACACTCCTGCATTTCTGGTGGAATTTCCAGGGACTGTGGAAATCATTATAGCAGTGACTCAGAAAATTGTGAATCAGTCTACCTCAAGATCCATTTATACTACCACTCATTAGCATACCCTCAAAGGACACTTGGGCATACCCATCCTACCACAGGCCCCTTATTCAACTATGTTCACTATAGCTTTATTCATAATAGCCAGAAATTGAAAACAACATTGATATCCCTCAACCAAACATGTGGTATATTTGTATTTATATAATGAAATATTATTCACTTCTTATAAAATTGATACCATGAAATTTACAGACAAATGATGCAATTAGAAAAAATCATCCGAAGTGAGGCAACCAAAACCCCCAAAGGCAAATATTGCATGTATTCACTTATGAGTGGACATTAATTGTTAAGTAAATTATTATTATGTTATAATCCACTGACCGAGAGAGATGACAGCTCTAAGGAGATTGCATGAATCTCTCTAGGAAGAGGAAAGAGAAAAAAAATTACAGGTCAATTGGAGGCTTGTGGGGTAAGAAGCAAGAGAGTTTGGGTTGATGTGAAGAAAGAGTATAGGGAGAGACACCTGGAACTGAGGAGTATTTGAGGGGTGGTGTGGAAGTCTAGTCCAATGGAAATTTCCTGGAATCTATGAGTGTTACTAGTAATAGAGGATAAACAGCCCAAAACAGATATCTTCTGTTGCCAGTGAAAATAGTTTCCAATAGCCAGAATGAGTTACTTTCAGGTGAGTTGTTCTCAAACAGGGTTCCATGGAGATGCCAAAGCAACCTAGGCAGATACTAGGACAGAGGATTTCTCTCCAAAAATGAATAATCAGAGCCCATTTGCAAGGACAAAATGCACATAGCTTATTGAATGTAGAGAGGTTGAGTTGGTGCCTGCAGAGAGCTTTTACTCCTAGCTCTTTGTCTCTTTCATGGGGAACATAGTTTGCAGATTTTTACATTAAAAAGAAAATGGACATAAGCCAAGCTACAAAATCCTCAAGCAACAAATACTTCTTCCTGAAAGATGTTCTGGGACAATATTGGCACAGAACTTTGTGGGAGTGGTCAACCAATGTCTGATTTAACTTGAGGCCCACCGCACAGGTGGGTGATCATGACCTAACTTGCCTGGATAGCCATAAAATGGAGACTGGATAGCCCAGAGACCTAGGGTCTTAGGGTGGAGCTAAATATGACTTTCCAAACAACAAAGCAAAAGAAACAAACAAAAAAGGAGAATAGTGATATTTTACTTTACTCATAGATTGTTGTCTTGTTGTTAATCATCAGAAAGACTTCCCTAGGCATCAGATGGTGTGTGTACAGAGATTCACAGACAGACATGTGAAAAGAATCTGAATTGAAAGTCTTCAGCATTCCTACCCCATTAGAGATTGTAGAATCCGGCAGAAGAAGTAAATGAAAGACTGTAGGAGTCAGAGGCAATGGAATCAATTATGGGAACATGGCTCATTGAATCAACTAAGCAGGGTTCACATGGGCTCGTAGACACTTGCAAAGCAGCACAGGGCCTGTAAGGATCTGTACCAGGTCCTCTATGTATGTTATGGCTGTTAGTTTGGTGGTTTTGAGGGACAATTAACAGTGGGAACTCATCCATCTCTTTTTGCCACTGTTCTTCTTATCAGGTTCTATTCTCTAGAGAAGGATCTTTGCCTTGCCTTGTTGTATCTTGTTTTATAGTTTGTTGTATCTTGGAAGCCTGTTCTCTTTTCTAATAGAAAATGGAGGGAAAGTGGATCTGTGGGCATGGGGTGGTGTGGAGAACTGGGAGGAGTCGAGGGAGGGAAAGCTGTGTTTGATATGTGTTCCACAAGGGAATAATTTATTTAAAGTACAAAGATGAAGATCACAGATATCACTGAAGTTGTTTCATTTTTACAAGTGGCAAAAAACATTCCCTATTTTTATCTTATTTAGTTCATGCGCACACCTACATCCATACACATATATATGCACATATTGATATTAATGGTATTCATTTGCTGTGTTTGAAGTAAGTGAATGACATCTAACAAACTACTTAAACAATAGAAATAATCTTAACACACTTCCAGATGATAGACATGGCAAACTGGTTTGTAAGCTGATTTCTTCTGAGGATATTCTCTGTCATTTACAATACCAAACAGTTTCAACTGTCTCCATATAGTCTTCTCTCTATGAATGCCTACACATTAATCTACCTTGTGCAGATACTAAACAATTAAATAAAGGCTTCTATAGATATATTCATTTTTCCCATTGATACTTTAAGTAATAACCCTATATAACCATAAAAGCAAAATTTTATAAAGCACATAGTTGTAATATATGTTTATAGTACCATATTTATATCTTACCAGACTTAGAACATCTTATCAAACTAATGGTAAAATATATAAGCTACCAGAGTAGTTTATATTTTTATTTACTCAGTGGTGTTCAGCTAATGGAGGAAGGTCAATGGTTAAAAAATAAAGAAACTGTCTTGGCCCATTTTATTGGTTAGAACATAGGTGGGTGGAGTAAACAGAACAGAATACTGGGAGGAAGAGGAAGTGAGCTCAGAGAGACGCCATGCTCCCCTCTCCCGGGCAGACACACGCGATGAAGCAAGCCGCCAGGTCAGACATGCTGAATCTTTCCCGGTAAGACCGGTGCTACACAGTTTATTAGAGATGGGTTGATCGGGATATCAGAATTAACCAGTAAGGGCTAGAGTTAATGGGCCAAGCAGTGTTTAAAAGAATACAGTGTCTGTGTAACTATTTCGGGGCATAAGCTAGCAGGCGGCTGGGGTGCTGGGGATGCAGCCCCGCCGCTCCTATTACAACATTCAGCTGAAAACTATCTCCTGCTTCATTTTATCTACGAATTTGCAGCAGTCTAAGCATAAATAGAGATTTTGACACCTCATATTAAATGCTCACTTCCCTGAATTTTATTATCATTGTGCTAATTTGGGAAGATGTATTTCTTCATGATTTGTTTAATCGTCCATTACACTGACAATGCATACATTGATGAGCCAGGCAGAGGTTTATGCCTGTGTTCTCATCACTTATGAGGCTGATGCAAGAAAATGTTTAGTCTGAGAACAGTGTGTTCTCCATGGTAAGATCTTGTAATGACAGTAAGTAATACAAAATGCTTGAATTCTGCACAAAAGTAGTGGTAATTACAAATGTTTTATTTATATCACACACACGCACACACACACACACACACACACACACACACACACACAAATCCATTGAGTGCCATTCTAAAAGTAAGATTCAGCTGGCTTTAAGATACAGTCCTTCTTAGGCTAAGGCCTCTTCCATTTTTATGAGAGTCTCCAAAGTATGATTCTCAGTTACCACCCAGGCTTAGGTTCTATTTCATTTCGACATCTCACACTCTGAAGTGTTACTATACATGACAGCACTCTTCTGATCCAACCAAACGAGTCATTTTTAATAACTTGGGAATAATGATTTCGTTATGAATTAATACAAAACTCATAAGAATCTTTCATTTTGATTCTCACTTTAATATTTCATTTACCAGCAAAAAAAATCTTAAACAAAATATTTAGCTATTTTAAAATCATGCATACATCATTTCACTTTTATTAAAGAGCCAGTTTGACTTGATTATGAATATATGAAATGAGTTTCTTTTCTCTCAATTTTTTGTTGAATTTTATTAGCTTCAGAATAGACTGTGTCTATATATTTCCATAGTATGGTGTTATAAAATAAATCTAACATCAAAATTCACTGAGAAAATTGTTCAAGTATACTATGCTGCTAAAGCAGGTCAAATCCCCAAATCAAAGTGGAGGACCAGTCATCCTTGTGATGCTAAAATGTGTTTATCAGCTTGAGGATGTTCAGGTCACATCAGGCGACGACTGATGCCCATCCAATGTAAAACTAATGAAATAAAGGGTTTTGTAAAATATAAGCACAAGACAGGCCATGGTGCATGAATCTCTAATGGTAAAATAGCAAAAAATGAATATATAATAATTATGAAAATATGCAATTGAGACAAAAACTGTACAGAAGAGAAAATGATTGTAAAACAATAAAACTGGTCATTATATCTCAGTGAATTTTCATAAACACAAAAATATTTATAAAACTATACTATGAATATATATATCAATGTTTTATCTTAACAAGACATGGATTGTCTGAATTGACTTATATCAAAGTTGTCATAATCTATTGCTTTTATTGAAAACAGTTTATTCAGGAAAGGATCACGCTTTTAAATGTAAATTTTCCCTCATGTAAAAATTCACCACTTCATCCTTGAGATTGTCACCAATAAAGTCATTTAGAATGTGCATATGAACAATATGTTGTTATGTTCCATAGTAGTGAGAAATTATCTGATACTTAATATATTCCAAAAAAATCTATGCATTCTTGTAATTATTAACTTTTAATTTCAAATGTGTATCCTAAATTTAGTTCATAAAAATAAAACTAGACATACTTCTGTTCTAAAGCTAATAAAATTCTACAATGAATTGAGAGAAATGAAACTTATTTCATGTATTCATAATCAAGTCAAATGGGCTCTTTAATAAAAATGAAATAATGTATGCATGATTTTAAAATAGCTACATATTTTATTTAAGATTTATTTTTTCTTCAATCTCCTTGGGAGGAAACAAAACATTGAACTTTGGTCTTTGAAAGCAGGCCAAGTAATCTTGCTAGAAAATTGATCCCTGAGGAAGATCACGTGGTAGATGATGCTCAGGGCCCCGATGCTGGAACAGAGAAAAGTCCTGTACTACTCTGCTTACATTCACAGTAGTTCCCTGCAATGTTCTTAAATCAAATCTGCCTGAGAAAATTTCCCTTTTGTAGAGACCCAAGAATAATTTCCAGGGTGACTTAACTCTATATTATAAGAATGTTTGGGGAAATAAATGGAAGCATTGATCGCTTGCTAAATAAATTCTGCAGCGCAGAAATGTTCATGTCATAAAATGGATTTCATATATCCTTTGTGAGAAATATTGACAACTAGCATCATTTTACATGCATGATATTAATAGGTTTATTCATTTACTTTGGTTGGTGTTGTTTTCCATTCACAAACTTTGGCTCACAGTAAGTATTCTTAAAATTGGCAAAGTTTAGATCTGTTAGGATGAAATAAGGGATCTATGGAAGAACCAAGAAGGCTCCTAGCATTTATGCCTTATCCAAGTAAATATCAAGTTATGTGCAGAACAACAGAGTTGATAGAGTAGAAGTCTCTGAATGATGAATGTAATTTTAGAAGATACTTGCTGATGCATTGACAGGAAGAGAAAGCATGACATCTCCATTCGTGTTTAAACATTTTCAAGTGTCCTATATACATCTATAAAGAGTAAAATCTAAAAAATAAACAAAAGATAATATATGTTATTTTCTCCTTTCATTATATCTAGTAAGTAATCAGAGTTTAATGACTAGCCTTGTACCAGACACACTATCAATATTCATGCTCCTCTGAGCAAAATTTACAGAAAACAAAACAGGCAACATCAATAAATTGAGTTCTGACAAGTAACTTGATTTTTGCTAGATTCTTCATTAAAAATGAATGCATACCAATACAACCTTAAAAGTATTCTAAAATAATCAAGGTACTATTAAAGGAAATACTACCATGATAATTGAAAAAAAAACAGTATGTCTTTTATCATATTCTAGCCAAATATGAATTGTTACCTATATCTACCTGTCCATTTTACTTTATCCTTACGCTGTAAAAGAAACATCAACATTAAGCCAACTGAAGTTATAACAATACTATCATGTACATTTAAACAAAACTCTTTTTAAAGTTGTACAAGCTGAGACCACATTTTATTTATTATCTGTTTTAGGGTCGTTCACTATGTATGCTTGGAATTACCCAAATGAGACTGACTTCATCCTCATGGGACTGACAGATTCCAAGGAGATGGAGCTACCCCTTGCTGTGCTGTTTCTCCTGATATACCTGGTCACTGTGCTGGGGAACATAGGCATGATGCTGATCATTCGCCTCGATGCCCAGCTTCACACACCAATGTATTTCTTCCTGAGCCACCTGTCATTCCTTGACCTCAGTTATTCAACTGCCATCACACCTAAAACTTTAGAGAACCTGCTGACTTCCACCAAGATTATTTCCTTGGCTAGCTGCCTTACTCAGATGTATGTTTTTGTCCTCTTAGCTGCTGCTGAGTGTTTCCTTCTTGCGTCAATGGCCTATGATAGGTATGTAGCTATCTGCAACCCTCTACAATACCCAGTTGTCATGTCCACAAGAGTCTGCAGTGCCCTTGTTACTGCCTCGTATATGATTGGAACTATAGACTCCACTGTTAATATGCTTTTTATGAGCACCATCCACTTCTGCAGATCCAAAGTAATCCGTCACTTTTTTTGTGACACATCCCCAATTTTAGCAATGTCTTGCAATGACACACATAACATTGAACTTATGATAGTCATCTTTTCTAGCTTCACCTTAATGGTGTCTCTTATTACAATATCTGCATCTTATGTGTCCATTCTCTGTACTATTTTGAAGATCAATTCCACTTCAGGAAAGCATAAAGCCTTCTCCACCTGTGCCTCTCATCTCCTGGGAGTCACTATCTTTTATGGGACTTTAATCTTTACTTATATGAAACCAAGTAAGTCCTACTCCCTGGGAAAGGATCAAGTAGCTTCTGTGTTTTACACCATTGTGATCCCTATGCTGAACCCACTCATTTATAGTCTCAGAAACAAAGAAGTGAAAAATGCTGTCATTAGAGTTATCAAGAAGAGGGAAAACTCAAGGCAGATAATTTCACACTGGCGCTAAGTAACTAATCTATTGTTTCTATTTTATATTATATCTCCTTTGTCACTGTAAGAAAAATGACACTGACAGCCAAATTGTCATGTATATTTAGTTTCCTTTACACAAACACTATTTTGGCCATTTTCAGGATTGTGGTTTCCAAACTCTATCTTCAGGAAACATAGCAGTCATGGTTAAAATTAGTATGTGTTTTTGAAGGCATGTAGGGTAGAAATTAATAGAATAAATATGTAATCCTTAAAAATAAACTTAATGTACTAAATTTTATTTATACCATGGAAAAGATAACTTTGAGAAAATATCAGTAGAATTTGAATCATTCTTGTATATTATATTAACTAGCTGTCTAGGAAATAAATAATGATTCTCTGAATGTTTAATCCTCATTTTCATCAGCTTCTGAATATACATAGTAACCTTACATGCATGTGATGGAACAATAGATGAAATATGTTCAAATATAAGTATAGTAAATACAATATTATTAATTATTATTAATACTTACTTTCTAATATTTTATCATCATAATGTCCTTTCCTGAAGAATATCCACTATTTGCAAATAATATTCAATTAGCTCAGGAAAACACAATTAAATGAGAAGGAATACAATCAGTAATTTTGGAACACTGATTTTGTAACATACATTCCATTGTAAATTGTTAGGTGTTGTTTATGCTCACTGAAGTTGCCTTTGAAAGTGTTTTAAGACTGTCTCATTTCAGAGACAAACATGTTTGTCTCATTGTATTTGCCAAGATCCCTAAGATAGTCTTGCTCTCCTAACACTGCAACATGGATGGAAGAGAATAGTAAATAGTCACATTGTGTCCTTTTCCATTTCCAACAGACTTTACCCCTGCTCTTACCATGAAAGAAATGTGCCTGTAGTTGTAAAAGGAAGCTAAAAGCTGATCCATGGAAAGAAAATTCAATTGAAAACTCCATATAACAAACAAAAAAATATTGCAGCACAAAAAACTGTAGTATGTTTTGTTTTGTAATTAATGTTGCCTAGGCAGCATTCAATAGTCACTTATATGTGTGTGTCTCTGGGTGTGTGTGTGTGTGTGTGTGTGTGTGTGTGTATTATTTACATTCAAATTGGAGACTAAGAAATAGCAAAAAAGCCCTAACTAATTAAATTACAATTTCATTAACAAACTTCCTCTTTTTTGATTTGTTTGGTTTTGCCTTTTTATTTCTTTGTTATTATTTATACTCTGAGAATTTTATACAATACATTTTATCATCTGTATTTTTCCAAAACTCCTCCTAGAGCCTACCTTTTCCTATTCACCAAGGTTGGTGTTCCTGTTGTTTCTTAAAATAAAGCAAATGAAAATAAAAAAATCTAAGAAGCTGTTCACAAATTACATTTACTGACAGAGGGAAAACGAGTTTTCTTAAGTGGAATGAGACTAAGTGAATCCAACACACTACATGCAGGTAGGCCCCATGTAAAAGAGCAGATGTAATTTGTGTTTTGATACAATGTCCCTTTAGGTGAGGGTGGCCTCACCTGCTTTGCCAACATGACCTTGGAATCCTGATATTCAGTCCTTAATCTTCCAAATGCTGGGTTTGCAGGCTTCTGTAATCATATACAGTTGGCCAAACTAAGTCTTGATAATCTTATTGATTACAATATCATCATATTTACCGAATTTTATCCATTTTTGAGATTATGTTGATTTGTCCTTTAGAACAAATTTGGACTCTGTTTTATAATTTCTTAACAAAAGATATAAATCTTTTAATCACATATAGAGTAACTCCCCAATCTTACAATTGACATTCAGTAAAATATGATCTCCTTGCCCCTAAGCTCATTCAATAAAAGAGTCATGCTATGTGGCTCTGATTACATGAGGTCCTATGTTAGTCCAAATATTTATTAAATTTGTACATTTTATTTCTTTTTGAATATTTATTGAATATTGTTTTACATAAATAATTAAAAATATTTTTTCTCTTTTGTTCATGAAATTACCTTTCCTTAGTGTATTTGAAGTGATATCTGATGACATCCCTCTATTGTGATTCATTTCTATTTTACACAAGATATTAGCAGCATCATTTTATGTTTTTCCATAATGTTTTGTTTTATTTTAGTGTGATTAAGTTGTGACCATAATAATTATTCTTCCAGCTCAGTGAAGCATCTCATTAATTTTATTTTAATTGTATTTAGTGGACCTCTGATACTGATGAGTCTGCTTCATACAGAGAATAAGTAGCGCGATCACCATTAAACTACTAGTTCCAAAATGCCTCATATTTTAATTCTAGCATATTGACATTAGTCCTAATCCCAGTTACATCATATAACATTCATGCACATGACCATCAGGCAGTCTACAAATTTATTTCTGGTTTCCATGAAATAAAACATGAAATAAATATTAAAAACAGCAGACACAGAGAAGTCTATGTTAATGTCAAATATTCTCTAGAGCTGCTGAAAAGAGCCAGTGTGAATTTCACAGCAATGTATTAGATGCCTCAAATATATATACACATGCACTTTCATACACACAGAGAAGTAAACCTTGTAGTAATAGGAGCAGTGGGGCTATGTCCTGCCACCCAGCTAGCTTTACCCAAAATAATTACACGGAAACTGTATTCTTTTAAACACTGCCTGGCCCATTAGTTCCAGCCTCTTATTGGCTAGCTCTTACATATTGATCTAACCAATTTCTAATATTCTGTGTAGCACCACGAGCTGGTTTACCAGGAAAGATCTTAACCTGAGTCTGTCTGGAGTGGGGGAATCATGGCAACTCCCTGATTTGGCTTCTTTCTCCCAGCATTCTGTTCTCTCTAATCCACCTACTTAATTTTCTGTCCTTAGGCCAAGCAGTTTTCTTTATTAGTTAACCAATAAAATTAACACAAAACAGAAGACTCTTCCAAATCAGAACCTAATAACAGAAAAGGGAGATCATAAGGCAACTTTATTCAGGAGATCAGACTGATGCCAGGAAATAAATTTCAGAGGACAACATAGAGGCCCAGAATGAAATTGGTTCACAAAAGTCAAAAATGTCCTTTGATGTAGCTCACAGGTTCGTTTTATCCTCATTTCTCCTGGACTGACTTAAGTGTGAGTCACAAATACTTGCAGTTGATGCTATTGTTCTGCTGCTCTGATTTCCTTTCCCTGGTTAAAATAGGTCCATCTAACATCCTATCAGATTTCACACAAGCACCAAAACCTTGCAGCCTTATCGGAGGCCAAACTGGTCCTGGTTCCCAAATAAGACACCACCCACTGTCCATTATATCACCTTAAGCCCCTCCCATCAACTCAGACTGCATTCCTTCACCTGGGCTCTAAACAAGACCCATAGCAAAGTTTAGAATGATCCTAGGGACTGCAGGCAAGATATTTCCCACTGTCTCTTAACAGTCCTTAAAGATGACCCAATAACCTCAGACTTCACCCTCTCTCCTGGTCTCCACATTGATGCCCAAAGTCTTGGGAGCTTTATTGGAGGACAGGCTCAACCTAGGCACCACAGGTAAGATACCACTAACCACCCACTTAATTCCTTTAAGCCTTCCAAGCAACTCCAGACTGATTTCCCTCCCCTGGGCTCCTTATCTGGGCCTACGACATCTGAAGAAGATTTCATCTTTATCAGAGAAAAGACTGCATCTAAGAACCCCAGGTCAGAAGATCAAAGAGGAAAAAGAAACCAAGGAACAAAACACTCATCCATAAAACCACAAATGCAGGAATAAACACCTAGAACTATAATCATCAAAAATCTAGAGGCCAAAATGCCAGTGTAAGAACACAATAACAGAAAGGAAAATATTGCAACACTTGAGCCCAGCTGTCTTACGAAAGGAAGGCCTGAATAATCCAACACAGCTGAAGCATAAGAAATCGATCTTCAAAATGATTTTTTGAAGATGACAGAGGTGCTTTCTTGTGGGAGCTATGGGCTGCGTTTCTGCAACCCAGCTCCTGGCCGCCTGGCTAGCTTATGCCCCAAAATAACAACACACAAACTGTATTCATATAAACACTGCTTGGCCCATTTCTATTAATGTGTGTAGCACTACACGGTAGTGATTTACCAGGGAGATTGTAGCCTACGTCCATCTTGAGTGGGAGCTTCATTGCATTTGCCCTGGAGAGAAGAGGCATGGTGTCTGAGTTCACTTCCTCTTCCTCCCAGCATTCTGTTCTGTTTACTCCACTCAACTATGTTCTAACCTATCAGGCCAAGCAGCTTTATTAATTAACCAATGACCTTCCTCCATCAGTGCCTTAGGAGGAAATAAAGGAAATCCCTTAAAGAAATTGAGGAAAAATTTAAATTAAATAATAACAAAAAGTCCAAGCAAAAACAAACAAATGAAGGAAACTGTTTAAGAGCTAAAAATGGAAATGGAAAAAATAAATAAAACTCAAACAAAGGGACTTCAGGAAATGGAATGTCTGGGTATTGAAACAAGAACTACAGATGGGAGCATCACCAACAGAATACAGAGATGGAAGCGAAAATCTCAGGCATTGAAGAAATGATAGAAGAAATAAATTCATCAGTCAAAGTATATACTAAGAATAAAAAAAATCCTAACACAAAACACCAAGGAAATCTGGGATAATATGAAAAAACAAACCTAAGAATAACAGAAATATATGTTATAGTGAGCCTAGCCTTTAACAGCTGAGGTATCTCTTCAGCATAGAGCCCCTCAACTGAAGAATGAATAAGAAAATGTGGTATACTATATAAACAAACTGAAAAATAAAAACCACATGATCATCTCTATCATTAGATGCTGAAAAAGCTTTTGACATAATACAATATCCCTTCATAATAAAGGTCTTGAAGAGAACAGGGATAAAAGTAACATACCTGAACATAATAAAGGCAATATACAGCTAGCCAACAGTCAACATCAAACTAAATGGAGTGAAACTCAAAGTGATCCTACTGAAATCAGGAACAAGACAATGTTGCCCACTCTCACCATATCTATTCAATATAGTTTTTGAGGTCTTAGCTAGAGCAATAAGACAACAAAAGTAGATCAAGGGGATACAAATTAGAAAAGAAGTCAAATACTCACTATTGCTGATGATAAGATGGTTTACATAAGCGACCCCAAAAATTCTATCAAGAAACTTCTACAACTTATAAACACTTTTAGTTATGTAACAGGATATTAGTTTAACTAAAAATAAAAAATCAGTTGCTGTCCTTTACAAAGATGATAAATTGGCTAAGAAATAAATCAGAGAAACATTTCCCTTCAGAATAGCCACAAACAGCGTAAAATATCTCAGGGTAACTCTAACCAAAGAAGTGGAAGACTTGTATAGCAAGAACTTTAAATCTTTGAAGAAGGAAATTGAAAGAGGACAGGAGAAATTGGAAAGATCTCCCATGCTCTTGGATAGGCAGTATTAACAAGTAAAAATGACAATCTTAATGAAAGCAATCTATGGACTCAATGCAATGCACATCAAAATCCCAGCAAAATTATTCGCAGACCTCGAACATACAGTACTCAACTTCCTATGGAAAAGCAAAAATCTTGGAAAAGCCAAAACAATTCTGTGCAATAAAGGAACTTCTGGAGTCATCACAATCCCTGACTTCAAACTTTACAACAGAGCTACAGTATTGAAAGCAGCCTGGTATTGGCATAAAAACAGACATGAGGACCAATGGAAACAAATCAAAGACTGAAATATTAATCCACACACCTATGAACACCTGATTTTTGACAAAGAAGCAAGAAATACAAAATAAAAAAAGCATATTTAACAAATGGTGCTGGCATAACTGGATATAAGCATGTATAAGAATGAAAATATATCTATACTAAGATTCATGTAGAAAGATGTAGAATTCCAACCTTAGCTTCTCAGTTGTCTGAAATCATTAAGGTGACCTGTTTGCCCCATAGTTAAATGCTGGTTTCTACAAACTACATTGTCTAGTCAGTAATAGATAAGATACATTTAACAAATAGCATTGGTCATAGAAAGTTCATTCAAAATATAATACACACAAAAATGTCTCTAAGGGGAAATGAGGTGAGAAACGTGAGAAGGGGAGTATGGGGGGAGCTTGGGGGAAAGGGATGGTTGAGATAAAGGAAGGGTGGATAAGGGAACAAAGACATATATATCCTAATTTAGGGAGCCATCATAGGGTTGGCAAGAGACTTGACTCTAGAGCGGCTCGCAGGTGTCCAGGGAGATGTCCCCAGATAGTACCTTGGGCAACTGAGGAGATGCAACCTGAAATGACCCTATCCTATAGCCATACTGATGAATATCTTGCATATTACCTTAGAACCTTCATCTGGCGAAGGATCGAGATAGAGACAGAGACCCACACTGGAGCACCGGACTGAGCTCTCAAGGTCCAAATGAGGAGCAGAAGGAGGGAGAACATGAGAAAGGAAGTCAGGACCACGAGGGGTACACCCACCCACTGTGATAGTGGAACTGATCTATTGGGAGCTCACCAAAGCCAGCTGGACTGGGACTGAATAAGCATGGGATGAGACCGGACTCTCTGAACGTGGCTGACAATGAAGGCTGATGAGAAGCCAAGGATAATGGCACTAGGTTTCGACTCTAATGCATGAACTGGCCTTGTGGGAGCCTAGCCTGTTTGGATGCTCACCTTCCTAGACCTGGATAAAAGTGGGAGGACCTTGCACTTCCCGCAGGGCAAGGAATCTGGACTGCTCTTCAGTCTCGAGAGGGAGGGAGAATGGAGTGGGGGGGGGAGGGGGAGGCGAATGGGAAATGGGGAGGAGGCAGAAATTTTTTTCAACAACTAAAAAAAATAATAAACAAAAAAAGTATTTAAAAAAGTCTCTATTGATAAAATTTAAATATTACCTGATTCTGGGGTATGTTTACCTCCCCTTCTAAAGGACTCAATGTTACATATAAAGAATTTTATTTCACCAACACTTGATGACAAATTAGCAGAAGTCTTTTACTCCAGTTTTCTTTGAGTAAAATGACTTATTCTCATTTTTATTCTTCACTCTGGGAAAATATTCTTCAAAAACTATTTAGCTGTATATAAATCATAGTTTACATTTACATCAGTTTATTCTCATTTAAGACAGAATATAACCTGATCCCATCAAATTAAATGTGGTTTTTAATAGTTAGTAATTTTTATTTTGTGTCTCATCTGTTATATTTAATGAAATGAAAATAAATCATAAGCCGGAGTTAGAAGTGAGGCATGCTGAAATTGTACTGTAGCTTATAGTTTTTAATGAACACAGTTTATTTTTATAGAATCATTCCAATAAACACTTATAACAGTGAAATTCTTTTTTTCTTCTGAATTAATAAAAGATGACTGCATACATACACTAAACATTGCTTATGTATCATTAGAAGAGAAGAATTGCTTGTTTTATTCATTGTGGGGCTTCTAAAGATGCAAACTTTGGCTCAATTACTCAATGAGCATTCTTTCTCAAAGGCATGCCAAACTTGCTTAAGAACTGGATTGGCCCCTGAGGACGACCACGGGCTACATGATGCTCAGCACTCTTCTATAAATTTCTGTATGATTATTGGGTAGGGAGGAAGGGCACAGACTGCTCTACTGAGGCTCATCAGAGATTCTAGCACTCATGTTGTTCATAGTGTGAGTGTTCTAGTTCAACAAGAATGAATAAGACGGTTTGACTGACTTCCCTTACCCTTTAAAGAAAATGGATCTACAGATATTTGGAAATATCAAGGAAAATTTCGAAAGTTGTCAAAATTTTAGGCATATGATATTGAAATCTCTGTCTGTGGTTGTTTCGCAACAACTTGACTCACAGTAAGTATTCTGATATTTATAAGAAATTAGTTAAACTGTTAAAAAACGGTTCTTAATGTATGACTGTTTGCACACCCTGAGATTAGAACTTTCACAAGGACTGTCAGGATTTCTGACAAAATAGCTAATGATATGATATTCTAAAAGTAAACATCATATTTTGAAACTCTACTTTTAGTGTAATTTTGATTTTGAATTTCTCGGGCAGATAATCTTTTCATGGATAATCATATGTCTTAGTGCTGTCAAAAGACTTCTGGAAAAAGGATAAAATGGAGATTTATTAGAAATGAGAGATGATTCATATTTTAAGAAAATGAAATACTGTTGAAATGTTTTTCAACCTTTGTTTATTGAATAGTCATAATTTTGTTTAGATTTCAAACACTAAGTGTAAAGAATAGAATAGAATAACAAGCACGTCCTGTAGTCAGAATACATACAGATAACCAAGAGCATTTGAACCAAATCCTCAGTGGTTATTTAATATTCTGCACTTTGATTCTCATTGCAAATAAGATGAGTTTCATTAAAATCATAAAAAAGTCCATTATCTTTATTACCTAATTAACAAATGTCATGCTTATTTCATTTGACACTTTTTATAAAAATAACATCATAAAATATATATCAATTTGACACAAGAAAAATCAATTATAGAAATATTTAAACATGCATAAAATATTTTATTGACATTCATTCAACATAAGTATCACTTTTAATTCCTGAACAGTTTACGGTAGCTCACAATGAATACCTGGAATTATACACATAAGCCTGATTTCATCCTCATGGGGCTGACAGATTCCAAGGAGATCCAGCTGGTCATCTCTGTGATTTTTCTCCTGATATACCTGCTCACTGTGCTGGGGAACATAGGCATGATACTGATCATTCGTCTAGATGTCCAGCTTCACACACCAATGTATTTCTTTCTCACCCACATGTCATTCCTTGACCTCAGTTACTCAACTGCCATCACACCTAAAACGTTAGAGAACCTGCTGACTTGTACTAAGAATATTTCCTACGTGAGCTGCTTCACTCAAATGTACTTTTTTGTCCTTTTGGCCGCTACTGAGTGTTTCCTTCTGTCTTCCATGGCCTATGATCGGTACGTAGCTATCTGTAACCCTCTGCACTATTCAGTCGTTATGTCTAGCCGATTCTGCAGTACCCTTCTTGGTGGGTCATATGTGCTTGGAGCTCTGGATGCCACTGTCAATATGTTATGTATGGCTACATTGGATTTCTGCAACTCTAATGTCATCCAGGACTTTTTTTGTGACACATCCCCACTTATAGCCTTGTCTTGCAGCAACACAGATGATATTGAATTCATTATATTCATTTTTGCTGGTTGCACTCTATTGATGTCCCTTATCACAATATCTTCATCTTACATGTCCATTCTTTCTACTATTTTGAAGATCAATTCCACTTCAGGGAAACAAAAAGCCTTCTCAACTTGTGCGTCTCATATCCTGGCAGTTACCATATTTTATGGGACCATGATCTTCACTCATTTAAAGTCAAATAAGTCTTTCTCTTTGGGAAAGGATCAAGTGGTTTCTGTGTTTTACACCATTGTAATACCCATGCTGAACCCACTCATCTATAGTCTTCGAAACAAAGAAGTAAAGTGTGCTGTCAGTAGAGTTATGAAGAAGAAAGAGAGAACTCTGGACACCTAAGAAAACAATTACACTAAGAATTTAACTTTCTTTTATTTGAATTATCACCCTGGCCTCTCCATCTAAAAATAAAAAAAAAGTTTTACTTCCTTATTTTTTGTAGATTTTTAGTAATACAAACATTTCTTGGCAATTTCTAGGTATGTGTTTTGAAAAGTACATTTTATAATGGCTAATGAAATACTTGCTATACACATGGTTTAATTATCTGATTTTTTGGTCAACTAATATAAAAAATAAAATGTGATTACAGTTCTTAAAATTCTACCCTGAACAAATCTTATTATTACATCATGATTAAGACAATTTTCAAAGTGACCACAGTGTCAGGTGGCATCCTTTCTAATATGATTCAGCAAATTTCACAGATCATTTAATTCTCAATTTCATCAGCAACAGAGGAGAATAATTCTAAAACAATATTTTATGTTGATGTTTGAAATCCATTTGAGGAAACAATCACTAATGACATTATAAGCATATTGATTTACATGAAGCAAGTTTACTTGTATATAAAGTCTTTTGCCTTATGTTTTTGAAATTGTATCTAGTTATGCTTAATCACAAAGAATTATCTGAAAAGAAATACAATCTGTATTTTCAAAGTTTGAGTTCAAACTAAATTAATAAATACAACTAAGTTACAGACAAATATGGGTGGCAATTCAGAACTGACACTTTCCTGAATAGAAAACCTGTAACAGCCGGGTGGTGATGGCGCACGCCTTTAATCCCAGCACTCAGGAGGAAGAAGCAGGCGGATCTCTGTGAGTTCAAGGACAGCCTGGTCTAGAAGAGTTAGTTCCAGGACAGGAACCAAAAATAAATAAATAAATAAAATAAAATAAAAAGATAACCTGTAACAATTATGAATGTTCTGGCACGGGGTCTTCTCAGTCTAATAACGAGCATGTGTGTCTCTCTCTGTATGATAGACAGACACGAAATTCTCATTGCCATCTCCATCCTTTGCTTCAGCCTTCTTCATCCATTGTTTAAGGACCATTGTAATTGGACTGCTAATTTATTTTTAAAACATCTAATATTTTGTAATCCATTTGCCACCACGTGTTTTCCATGAATGTGGAGTCAACACACTATTCTCTTCTTACATTATTTTGAATATGACATATCAAAAATTTATCAGGTCGGAAATCTGCATGTTATAATACCCTCATGTAATCTTTCTGTTAACTCTTTTGGAAACAAAATCATTCTTAAAATATCAAATAGTTTATTATTTACTCATCTTCCTTGATCTAATTTAAATAATTTTCAAAGTTATTTAAAAATAAACTTTTGAGAGTAGAGTTGAGAAATACAATTTCTGGACAAAACGCAGCCCTAGAGACCACAATAAAATAACAGCAGTGGATGTCTTGACACTTGCCTGCCATTGAATGGTCTCCTCAGTCTTCACACATAGAGAGAGGAAGAGGTCAGCGTGGTCTGTTCATAGCGTTGTGTCCAGTCTTCAGTAGGCTGTCTTAGTAATACTTTCGCAACCTGCAATACCTCTCTGGATTTGGATATCATATTGCTTATACAGTTCAAATTAACAATGTGACCTTTGGGTCCTGGATAACTATTTTGTCTCTGGGATTCCTAGTATAGCATGGCTTCCAGTAGAGCAGAAGTTTTCCGCCAAGTTGTGGGATGTGAAAGGAACTCAGTGGAGGACTTGCTCTTGGCAACTGTCCTGTCAGCTCTAGGAAGTGTTAGCTGTCTGTGGTTAGTGGTCTACTTGGGTCCCTAAAATCGACCTGGTAAGAAAAGCA
Source organism: Microtus oregoni (assembly GCF_018167655.1). Lineage (NCBI taxonomy): Eukaryota > Metazoa > Chordata > Mammalia > Rodentia > Cricetidae > Microtus > Microtus oregoni. Next base: position 40,883,111 of record NW_024543077.1, on the reverse strand, counting down.
AAAGTTTTCTGCTGACACTGTGGGACAGAATATGGCGCTGTTTGAGGATGATGGGAGTGCTTTAAGAACGATCACCTTGGGTTTCTAGATCTTCCATCTACTAAACCTATTGGAGTTTCTGGTTGAAATAATGGGCACAGTGGAGTGGTTGCAGTTTGGGGCTATTGCTTGGTCTTTAAGGCATTTGAGCTGACATTGGATGGTGTCTTAACTTAGGTCTCAAGGATCAGTCTCGTCTGTGCTAAAGTAGGTCCTGGAGGTGTGTTCTGGGATACGGAGTCCAGGGGGAGGGATTCTTTAGTACTGAGACCCAGCCTGGTTTCCAGGAGAGTAGGAGTTGTTTGCCTAAATATAGAGCACAGGAAGGGAATACAGTCTGGGTTGTTGGATGGGCTTTAATGGGTGCTAGTCATGGTAAGAGATGTCTTATGTTTCAACCCTAGAACTAGCCTGGTCCCTGGTAAAGTATCCAGAAGGGTGATTCCGGATATGCTTCATATATATATATATATATATATATATATATATATATATGTATATGTATATAATTTGATTTTGCATTTTGTGGTTTTTTTTATTTTGTTTTGGCTTGTTGAAAGAGAAGTCTTCATGATCATGGTTGAGTTCTACACTTACCTGATGATATAAGAAAAACAATTAGGATGTATTTAAATATTATCCTGATTTATTAAAGTTTCAGCTGTAGATGCTTCTCGAAAATCCATAACTTCATTAAACCTTAATAGATGTCTAGGTGTTCAGTACCAGGCAAATGTTCACTATTGTTGAATCAATTTTAAATCCAATTTAAGAGGTTTCGGTTACTATCAAGATACATGTGCCACTAATATACTCTTGGTTTTATGGTTTCCTTTTTTTTCCAGCTTATTTGTTTGCTTGTTTTGTTTTTGCCGTTCTGTTACTTGGTGTGGTTCATCGATATTATATGTATATAGGAGTTTTGGTAGTTTCTTTTTATTGGAAACTTGCATGAAACTTATGGGACCATAAAACCTACTATGCAGTGAGAAGCCATTCTGGTCAGTTTTAGTTCTTGACTTCTTGGTCCTGTATCTGAAATGCATGGTTTGTTTGACAATAGAGACTTTCCCTATTAGTGGAAACTGATGGCGATAGTAATAAATGTTAATATATGATTGTCACCTGGAAACTCTGATCAATAAGTCAAGTGACTTCTTGTGCTTGATGTTGTAATTTTTGCTAGATGACCTTTGCCTATTGGAAGGAGCCTTTTTACCAAGATGAAAAAAAATTAATTTTAAATATATATGTTTATTTATAGAGGTTTACATATCGTATACGTGTTTTAGGTAAATATTTAGAAGTATGATTTCTTATGACATTTTAAGTACCCATCTGTTATTTTACCTTCCTATTCTTCTTCAATATTTACCTTTTACACGTGCCCAGTTAGAGCCTGTTTCCCCCAATAGGTTACTTTTCCCTGCTATTTCCCTCTCTATAGTTCCATACTGCCCCAGACTCTGAATAGTTTATTTTTTTCTTTATATACCCATAAATAAACGAAATTTAAAATACATTTAGACAACACTCTATTCACATCAGAGCATTTTTAAAAACTGTGGCTAGAGGAAATTATTTTTAATTTGAAAATGCTTACTTTGACAATGAGACTGTGATTATAGAACAGTAAAGTTTAAATCGAAGAAGTGATTCTGCTGGACTTAAAAATGTTTTGTAAAAACAATAGAAAATGTCTCCATATATTCACTGATAAGTGCGGTTCTCTCTTCTCATCAAGGAACTTCCCTTTGCAGTAGAAAAAAAATACCATAACAAAATCTACAATAAAATAATTGCACGGTTGAGGAGCCCTAGCATTTTTTTTCATTTAGTCAAAGATATGTATTATTATCTAATGTTTTGGAGTTAGTAGACTCAGATGAGAAAGAACATGAAGGATTGGTCTTTGAGGGTCTCTGTTGCATTTCTCAAGATGATCTTTTCTTGTTCCTGACATTTACCTGCAAAGTTTATGATTTAATTTTCTTATTGATGAATTGTAGCCCATTTTGAATATGTATCACATTTTATTATCCACTGCCAGTTGAAGGACATTTAGTTTTTATTTTTTATTGTATTTATGGGTATATAAATAAATGTAGTACATCAGAAAAAATAACACAGCTTTATGTTCTTCTTTGTGGGCTCTCAGGGAAAAGGAAAAACTTTTCTAAATTAGTCCTTTGACCTCTGTCCTTTGCTCTTTGCCAAGAAATCTGTCTTAGAAATTTCCTCCTGAGAATGACCACATTATATGATGCTCATAACACTATATGAGTTGTCCTGGAGTTAATAATTAGAGACAAAAGGCATATATTGCGCTGCTCAGATTCACAATTGTTCATGGAATAAATTTGGGCCATAAATTCTAATGAAACCTGATTTTGGCAAAGACCTGAGGAAAATATCAAGAATAACCTAATTTACTTCTGAAGTTCTAAAAATGAGTTTAGAAAAAAATGGAAAAAATAGTCAAAGGGAAAACAAAAGCTCTAAGCTACCATATTCAAATCCTTAAATAAATTTTCTCTTTAATTTGTAAGAAAATTTGGGAATTGAATATTTCCAGTCAAATGCTATAGGAAGTATTTTGACTTCATTTTTTTCTATCAAGGTTGGTATTCAGAGTAAGTATTTTTAAAACTGTAAAGACTTAAAGTAATTAAAATAAAGATTATATTAAAAATATAAGTATACATGCCATTTGGTGCTTTTAAAGGTAACATCAGGATTGTGTCAAACAGAATAGGTGGAAAGAGAGAACCCCGGATATGATTCATACTTCATGAATAATATTATTTTAAAACTGTTTTGAATATTCAAAACTTACTCCATTTTTATTGATAATTATTTTTATTAATGCAGGCTATTGAAATTCTGTAAAAATCAATTAGACTTAAATGATATTGGAAAAAGCAGGAAATGATGTATAAAAGTTGATTTCTATCTTTGTTCACTAAATGTGTGACATTTCATTTAGACTTAACTGGAAAAAGATTATGACTAACATCTTTGGTATCTTACATTTTTACAATGATCCAAAACTCTAAATGAATTCTTCTCTATTCACAAAAATTAACTGAATTTTTGCCTCTTATATGCTTATAAAATAAGGGGATAATTATTATCACATACATAATAACATTTCCTGTGTATTAAATTCATAAAAGGATATTATTTAAACTAGTATCAAGTTTTTAAATTATAGCACATTTTATTACAGATGATAACATTATCAAATGCCACTTTGTACTTATAATTGGTAATTGAATTATTTGCTGTTATATGCTATAGGTAAAAAAACTACAATAGCAAAATGCACAAGAATCTCTATGCCATCCTAAAAACAATAGATTATCTTTGATTTCTTGTCATTTAGGGATATTCACTATGAACATCTGGAATCGGACAAATAAACCTGACTTCATCCTCTTGGGACTGACAGATTCCAAAGAGATCCAGCTAGTCCTCTCTGTGCTGTTTCTCCTGATATACATGGTCACTGTGCTAGGGAACACAGGCATGATGCTTATCATTTGTGTTGATAGCCACCTTCACACCCCAATGTATTTCTTCCTCATCCATCTGTCATTTGTTGACCTCAGTTACTCGACTGCCATCACACCTAAAACCTTAGAGAACCTGCTGACTTCAAACAAGAGCATTTCCTTTATAGGATGTTTCACCCAACTGTACATTTTCATCCTCTTGGCAGCTACTGAATGTCTTCTGCTTTGCTCAATGGCCTATGATCGCTACATAGCTATCTGCAAACCTTTACATTATCCTATCATTATGTCTTCACAATGCTGTCTTGTCTTGCTCACTGGATCCTACATGATTGGAACTGTGGATTCCTCTGTTGGTGTGCTTGCCATGAATACACTACATTTCTGCAAATCCAACGTCATCTACCATTTTTATTGTGATACATCTCCACTTTTATCTCTGTCCTGCAGTGACACAAATAGTGTTGAAATAATTATTTTCATTTTTGCAGGTTCCACCATTCTGGGTTCCCTTATCACAATATCTGTATCCTATGTGTCTATTCTTTCTACTATTTTGAAGATCAATTCCACTTCAGGAAAGCAAAAAGCCTTCTCCACCTGTGCCTCTCACCTCATTGGAGTCACTGTCTTTTACAGTTCTCTGATCTTTACTTATTTAAAACCAAGTAAGTCCTACTCCCTGGGAAAGGATCAAGTAGCTTCTGTTTTCTATACAATTGTGATCCCCTTGCTGAACCCACTCATTTATAGTCTCAGGAACAAAGAAGTGAAAGGTGCTGTTGTTAGATTAGTGAAGACAAGATAAGGATTCAGAAAGCTGAATGAGGGTAAGCGGTGAGTCACATTGTTTCCTACCATCTTGTTCTCCACATTAGCTTTTGAGGCAGGTTGTTTTATTGAAGCCAGTACTCACCTCTTGCTAGACTGGCTGCTCAGAGCCTTTTGGGATGTGACTGTCACTGCTAGCTGGCACTAGGCTTTCAGATCTGTTTATCTGCTAGGATACTTACGTTGGTCTGGGACCTAAACTCACATCCTTATGCTTTTGTTGCAGGAACTTATCAGTTGTGTAAGCCTCCAGTTTCAAATTCAAAACAGATTACACTCTAAACTTATCAGTTGTGTAATCCTCCAGTTTCACATTCAAAAAAGATGACACACTAAGACATATATTTAACAATAAATTTCTATTTTCATGAATTATGTAGTCTTTACTAGACATAGAATTAAAATTTTCTTCATGTAAAATCTCCTAATGTGTATGCAATGCCCCTAATTTCAGAAGCTATTCCATGTACTGGCTGTATTATATATAAGTACTATGAAAGGAGTTCATGTTTTATTTATCTTCTGCTCTCTGTGCTTTCTAGAATCTTTATTACATTACAACTAGCTTAATTTTGTTATTAGAAGTAGTGATTTGCAAACATTTGTAGGTTACTCATTTACTGGTTTTTTGTCATTTTTGACCCTGAGTCTGTCATATAACATTTCAGGTTTTATGGCCTTTTTCTTTTTTTCCATTCACTTAACTTTGGTTTTACCTTTTTTTCATGTATTTTTGTTTCTATAATTACAAAACTTCTAGTGCCTGTGTTTGCCACACAGGTGAACAGTATCTGTAGCATTATAGATAGCACTGAGACACATGCATCGATTCATATAGAAAATCAGAAATCACAATACATAAGCAAAAGACCAGTAAGGTAAAAAACAAAAATGTCCAGATTAAACACCATGATACAAAATACCTCTAAAAATATAGTTGAGTTTACTTTGTGTTTGTCATCTTTTGGTGGACAGGGGACAGGCTTGTAAGTGTGGTTCGATGGCAATCGAAACTCTGTTAAAGAGATTTAATTTTCCTTTGAAGATAGTGTTTTTGCCAGTTCGAGATAGCTTCTCACTTAAGAATGAAATTTGTGCCCATTTACCGTCTGAGATCTGGGACCCTACCTGACTTAGACATTTGCAGGCCATGTGCTTGCTGCCACAATCTCTGTGAATTCATATGTACATCTGTTCTGCTGTGTCTTGTGTTCTTGATGTCTTACATTTCCACTGGCTCTTAAAATCTTTATGTTTCTATTTCCATAAAATTCTCAGAATCCTGATGTGATGGGATCTGTAGAGGTAGCAGGGACTAATCATACTTATTATGCTTATATTCTCAATCCTCTAATTAATATAGGCGTAAGTTGGAGAGACATTGGTATTCTTGTGGTGGTCAAAGAATATGCTTTTCTACAGGGTCCTAGGACTATTGTGCTTCAACTCAACTTGCGGAGAAGGGTAGGGAAATTATAAATTATATTGTGGTAATAAAAGGAATCCCTCTTTGTACTGGTAATGAAAATCATTGTTTAAATACAATGTCTGAAATTTTATATATAATTAATGATAAGAGCACCAAGAATTCTTATAGAAAACTTGCTATGTTTAGTGTATTTAGATTTGAGGAACAAAAACTTAATGCCATTACTTCTATAAATTTACATCTTGCAAATTGTGGCCACTAACAGGGAATCTGATACATAGGCAGCAATGTATAGTTAAGAATCTTCAGGTCCCTGTTAATATATCCCAAGGAAAATTCATTGATTGAAACCTTTATGATGCCACTCAAGAACTATATTCTTACTTAGTATTGTTTTATCAATGATCGAATTCAAATAAAACTATGGAATTTGCCTCTCCTTTTATTAGAAATTTTGAGTGGCATGAACTTGGAATATTGAGCTCTGTGTTACAATTTGGTAAACCATTCAGACTAATTTGTGGAAACTGACAAGTGCTTTCCACACACTTAAAGAAAGGAACAGAAATTCAAGCTTTGATTATGAAAAATTTCATTTTTCCTTTAATTTAGATAATATTTATTCCTTTGTGGCTTGTATACCACAACCTTATTTGTTACTGAAAGACTTTTGCAATGGTACTCTAATAATTATCGCATTATTTTAGTATGATGTACTCTTCATACTTGTGTCGATGCTAGTGTGTGTTTAGATGTGAAATTTGAAAATCTATTTTCTCAGAACAAGACCAGCAGTCTGGATACCTATAAAGTTGTTATGACCATGTCAAGACTCATCTGCTTGATGCTAGTGCAGGAGTTCCTGAAAGAATATTAAGAAAAACTCAATGCATTGATAATTGCTGTGGTCCTGGGAATCATTTTATTAATTGCTACTACTACCTCAGCTGGAGCTGTTCTTCGAAAAGAAATGCAAACTGATGAATTTATTAAAGAGTAGCATATATTTTCTCCTGAACTTTGAACTCAACAAAATAAGATTGATAGAAAATAGTGGTTGAGAGAGCCTGATGTAATAGGGATGGATGTTGTAGAATGTCTTGAAGATATTGTAGCTTTATTTAATCCCATGAAGCTTTTTGATAAGTTCCTTGTTCTTGTGGGTTTTATAAATCTCTTTGTTAGGAAAGCTTTATTGGCTTTGAAATGCATATTGATTTATTTTCATGAAACTGTACTACAACTAGACAAAAGGCCATATTTACTGTATAACTTCATAGTCTTGGACATAAACGCCATCCCTAAGAATCCCTAAAACAAAAAAAGGGACAATGTAGTGATATGTAAAATAAAGACTTTGTGTCAGGCTTTGAGTGTAATTTGTAGTAAAGTCTTTGGGATTGGTTTGAGTGAAATATTTCAGAAAAGCCTGTGCTATGTTGGATTAATCAGTAGAGGCTGAGAAACTGTTTCCAGAATGTTTAAACTTTGAAGAAATGTTTTTCTGGGCATATGCACTTGGTATTATGAGTGTTTATAGCTGTGCTGACCTTGGTTCTAAGACACCCCTTCCTGCAAACCTAGAATTCTTACATTCGATTATGGTTGGGTTTAACCAAAAGGTAATGAGGTTTTGTCAGCTGTCTGCTCTTAAAGGCAGCAAGAGCAAAAGGTCTTTGATAGCTAGAATCTTTCCCAACCCAAATTAACCTTGTATATGTTTTAATAAAGTAACAGAAATGATCTTGTTGGGTGTCAATCTTTTCCAAGAAAACTAAATCTCTCTGCTACTTTGGAAAATGAAGGCCTCATGGTGATCTTCTGTCTCTACTGTGGCACCTAAGGGTGAAATCAAATTATAGGATTCAGTGAAGAAATCATCCTGTTTAGAATTGAGTATTCCAAGGTGTTTTTTTTTCTGTAAATTTTTCAGTTTGGGGTCTCTGAATTTGTTCCCATTTGCTATATGAGGAAGATTCTCTGATGAATTTGTAAGACATTAATATGTGGGTACAGAAGAATTTCATTAGAAGTAACTTTTATTGCTCTGTTCCTCAGAACAATAGTATTTGCTGTTCTCCTAAGTCCCTGTCCTATTAAATGTCAAGAACTTTGCCACTGGAGCCGAGCCATGGATGGATTCCCTCTCATGGAGCAGCCCTTAAATCCAATCAGACAGTGGATGGTTCTGCCTACAATTTTTGTGCCACTATGGCACTGTGTCACCATTGCAGATAGAAGGGCTTGCAGCTCAGTTGGTGTTTGCCATTGTCCTCTGGTAGCATGCATAGTACATTCAAGTACCATAAACACTAGATGGTAGGTGTGAAGTCTCTAGCTAGACACTAGCTTGACTCCATTGTTGCAATTAGATGCATGGGTGTTTTCTTCAGTAATAGAGCCTTGCTGTCAGCTTGTGGAGAGCAACCAACAGTCTTGGCAATAGCTGAGTCATTTGGGAGTTTCCATGTGGCCACTTAGGTCAAAGACTTAACTAGACATGGTTCATTTATGTTACTGGATATTTTACTTGTTGGTGAATTATATTTAACTTGGGATTTCTCCCTTCTGTCTGTTATTTGACGATTCCATTCATGTGTGTATATATGTTAAGGAGTGTCTACTCTAGAAGGTTTCTAAATACCTCTGTAAATCTTTTGTTCAGGCATCTCTCCCTGTGTTCTTTCACTCATCCCCTCTTCCCTCATCTTCTCTGTTTATTCATCCCATTCCAAATACCCATCCACGTGCACCCATAATTTGGCTACTTCTCCTCTTGAAGCTGATTACTAAGGTTCAGCTAAGTATTAACATTCAGCGATAAAATGTGTCCTTTGGCAATTCCAATTAAACCCCTCATTCCAACACATGGGTTCACATTTTACCTTTATACACCAGTTGCCCATGGGATGTGTCTGTCTCCTCCTCTATTCTTAGGTAGTTCTTTGCATAATTTTGCCTCTCTTCCAACAAAAATATTCCTGCACCCTTTTTTTTTTGTTCCCTTCCCCTTCTCTTTCCTTCTTATCTTCCGTCTCCTGGGTTTGTTCCATATCCCTGCCCTGGGTTACTCTGGGGCAGAAAAATCTTTGTTCTGAGAACGTGGCAGCTGAGAAATAGAAAAACAAACAAACAAAAAGTCCTAATTAATTACAATTTTATTTGTCGAGCTCAGTCATTTATTTCTTGATAAGTTTGGCTTTGTCTTTTCATTTCTTCGTTGTTATTTATTATCTGAGAATTTCATATAACATATTTTATCATTCTAATTTTTCTAAAACTCCCCCTAGAGCTGACCTTTTCCTATTTACCAAACTTGATGTTCTTGTTGTTTCTTAAAATAAAGCAAATGAAAATAAAATATCCAAGGAGCTGTTCACAAATTACACTTACTGAGAGAAAGAAGACAAGTTTTCTTAAGTGGAATGAGACTAAATGAATCCAACACACTACATGCCACATGAGCAAGAGCGGATTTAATTTGTGTTTTGATACAGGTCCCTATAGGTGAGGGTGGTCCCACCTGTGTTGCCAACATGACCTTGAAATTTTGATATTGAGTCCTTCATCTTCCAAATGCTGGGTTTGCAGGCTTCTGTAATCATATACAGTTGTTCACACTAAGTCTTGATAATCTTCTTGAAACTGTTTTATATAGCAATTTTTTAACCATTCTGTGAGCTTAAATTGCTTTTCCCTGAGAATAAATTTGGACTCTGCTTTATAACTTATTAAAAATGATATAAATATTTTGTTTACATGTAGAGTAACTCCCCAATCTTTATAACTGACAATCAGTAAAACATGATGTCTTCGCCCAAAACTCATCTATTAAATGTGTCATGCCATGTGAGTTTGAAGGTAGGAAGTCTTGTAATTTCTCTCTAAAGGTTAGTCCAAATATTTATTGGATATTTTTCTTTTTATTTCTCTATTGAATATTGCTTTATGGAAATAATTGAAAATATTGTTTCTTCTATTAATAAAATCTTTCTTCCTTGGTATATTTGAAGTGGTATCTGATGGTAGACATCCCCCTTTTGTGATTAATTTCTATTTCACAGAAGTTATTAGCTGTATTATTTGTATGTTTTATGTTTAGTGTTTTCTTTATTTTAGTGTGATTAAGTAAGTGACCATATTTGTTCTTCAGGCTCAGTGCAGCATCTCACTAGCTGTGTTAAGAGGGCCTCTTATACTGATGAGTCTGCTTCAGACAGAGAATAAATAACATGATCACTATTAAACTACCAGTTACAAAATGCCTCATATTTTAATTCTAGCATATTGACATTGGTCCCAATCACAGATATATCATGTAGCTTTTGTGCACATGATCATCTGGCAGTCTACAAATTCATTTCTGGTTTATATTAAATAAAACATCAAATAACTATTAAAAACGGCAGGGTCTGAGAAGTCTATGTTAATGTCAAATATTCTCTGATGTGCTGGCAAGAGGTAGTGTGAATTTCACAGTAACATCTTAGATGTGACAAATATAAATAGATAGTACTTTCTTACACACAGAAAGTAAGCTAGGATAGGGTCATTTCAGGTTCCCTATCCTCAGCTGCCCAAGGAACTAACTGGGGACCTTGGCTTGGGCATCTGGGAGCCACTCTAGGTTCAAGTCTCTTGCCAACCCTAAGGTGGCTCTCTTAAATAAGAATTGTGTTTCCGTGCTCCCCTATCCAACCTTCCTTTATTCCAATCCTCCTTTTTCCCCAAGTTCCCCCCATTCTTCCCTTCTCCCTTTTCTCTCCCCATCTCCCCTTACCCCCATCCCACCCCACCCCCAAGATCTCAATTTTCTCCCCGGCAATTTTGCCTACTTCCCATAGCCAAGAGGACAACTATATGTTTTTCCTTTGGTTCACCTTCTTACTTAGCTTCTTTGGGATCACCAATTGTAGACTTTGTGACACAGACATTAAGGGCAACATTGAATAAATGGGACCTACTAAAACTGAGAAGCTTCTGTAAAGCAAAGGACACTGTCACCAAGACAAAAAGGCAACCTACTGACTGGGAGAAGATCTTCACCAACCCCGCAACAGACAAAGGTCTGATCTCCAAAATATATAGAGAACTCAGGAAACTAGACTTTAAAATGCTAATTAACCCAATTAAAAAATGGGGCACTGAACTGAACGGAAAATTCTCAGCAGAGGAAGTTCAAATGGCCAAAAGACACTTAAGGTCATGCTCAACCTCCTTAGCGATCAGGGAAATGCAAATCAAAACAACTTTGAGATATCATCTTACACCTGTCAGAATGGCTAAAATAAAAAACTCCAATGATAGCCTTTGCTGGAGAGGCTGTGGAGGAAGGGGTACCCTCATCCATTGCTGGTGGGAATGCAATCTTGTGCAACCACTTTGGAAATCGGTGTTTCGGTTTCTCAGGAAATTCGGGATCAGCCTACCCCTGGACCCAGCAATTCCACTCCTGGGAATATACCCAAGAGATGCCGTATTATATGACAAGAGCATTTGTTCAACTATGTTCATAGCAGTAATATTTGTAATAGCCAGAGCCTGGAAACAACCTAGATGCCCTTCAATGGAAGAATGGATGAAGAAAGTGTGGAATATCTACACATTAGAGTACTACGCTGCGGTAAAAAACAATGACTTTTAAAATTTTGCATGCAAATGGATGGAAATAGAAAACACTATCCTGAGTGAGGTAACCCAGACCCAAAAAGAAGAATATGGGATGTACTCACTCATAATTGGTTTCTAGCCATAAACAAGGGTCACGGAGTCTACAATTAAATTAAGGTTTGGAACGATTCAGCAGATAAAAGTGCTTGCTGGTTTTGCAACAAACCTGGCCTTGATTCTTAGCATGTACTTGTCTACTCACAACTGTACATAACTATATTTCCAAGGGATCTAACACCCTCTTCTATTCTTCTTGGGTACTGTAAACTCATGGTACATATAAACTTATGTAAGTACTCACACATAAAATAAAATAAATTGACTTCCTTTCCTGGGCTCCCAACGAGGCATCATAACCTGCATACTTATGGGAGGCTAGGCTGGTCCTGGGCACCCCAGGTAAGAATATACCCACTGTATACTAAACCACTTTAAGCCCCACCCATCAATTCCAGACTGTATCTTCCCTTGGTTTCCATACAAGTCCCACAGTCCTAGCAGCTTTAACAGAGGTCAGAGTGGGCCTAACGACTACAGGCAACATACTTCACACTGCCTGCTAACACTCCTAAAGACAACCCAATAACTTCTTCAAAATTTATTTAGCTTTATTAAAATCATATTTTAAATCAGTTTATTCTCTTTTAAGATAGTATATAACATGATCCCATACAAATTTAGTAAGTTTTTCACCACTATGTGTTTTTTGAATTGTTAGTAATTTTTAATTTTTGTGTCTAATCGGTCATGTTTAATGAAATGAAAATAAATATTAAGCAGGCTGTAGAAGTGAGGCATGCTGATATTATATTGTATAGCTTATTGTTTTTAATAAACACAAATTATTTTTATAGAATCAATCTGATAAACTCCTATAACTGTGAACATCTCTCTCTTCTGAATTAATAAAAAATGAATGAATATGACCACTCTACATTGCAAATGTATCATTAGAGGGAAGAATTGCTTGCATTATTCACTGTGGAGCTTCTAGAGAAAATACAAACTTTGGCTCAATTACTCGATGAGCTTTCTTTCTCAAAGGCATGCCAAACTTGCTGAAAAATTGGATTGGCCCCTGAGGACAACCATGAGCTACATGATGGTCAATACCCTTCTATAAATTTCTATATGGTTATTGGGTAGAGAGGAAGGGCACAGACTGCTCTACTGAGGCTCATCAGAGATTCTAGCACTCATGTTGTTCATAGTGTGAGTGTTCTAGTTCAACAAGAATGAATAAGACGGTTTGACTGACTTCCCTTACCCTTTAAAGAAAATGGATCTACAGATATTTGGAAATATCAAGGAAAATTTGAAAGTTGTCAGAATTTTAGGCATATCATATTGCAAATTCTGTCTGTGGTTGTTTCTCAACAACTTGTCTCTCAGTAAGTATTGTGGCATTTATAAGAACTTAGAACTGTTAAAATAAAACAAGGTGTTTACTGTAACACTGTTTCAACACATTAAGATTGGGACTTTCACAAGGCTGTCAGGATTTCTGACAAAACATATACAGCTAATGATATGATATTCTAAAAGTAAGCATCATATTTTGAAACTATACTTTCAGCAGAACTTTGGATTTTGAACTGCTTGGGCAGATAATCTTTTCATGAATAGTCCTACGTCTCATTTCAGTCAAAAAACTTCTGGAAATAGGATAATAGGAAGATTTATTAGTAATGAGAGATGATTCATGTTTTAAGAATATGAAGAGCAAATAACACCTTGAAATGGTTTTCTGCCTTTGTTTATTATATAGTCAAGAGTTTAGGTTTTTTTTTTTTTTTTGATTTTTCGAGACAGGGTTTCTCTGTGGTTTTGGAGCCTGTCCTGGAACTAGCTCTTGTAGATCAGGCTGGTCTCGAACTCACAAAGATCCGCCTGCCTCTGCCTCCCAAGTGCTGGGATTAAAGAAGAGTTTAGTTCTTAAACACAAAGTGTAAAGAACAAAGGAGAATGACAAGCATGTCCTGTAGTCAGAATACATACAGATAACTAAGAGCATTTGAACCAAATCCTCAGTAGTTATTTTAGTTATTTAATATTCTGCACTTTGTTCTTTATTACAAATGGGATGAGTTTCATTGAAAACATAAAGAAATCCATTATCTTTATTGCATAATTAACAAATATTATGCTTATCTTTTTGAAATTTCTTTTAAAAAGCAACACCATAAAAAGCTATATCATATTTGAAGCAACATACATCAATTATTGATTTTAAAACATACATAAAATATTTTATTGACATTCATTCAACATAAGTATCACTTTTAATTCCTGAACAGTTTACAGTAGCTCACAATGAATACCTGGAATTATACACGTAAGCCTGATTTCATCCTCATGGGGCTGACAGATTCCAAGGAGATCCAGCTGGTCATCTCTGTGATTTTTCTCCTGATATACCTGCTCACTGTGCTGGGGAACATAGGCATGATACTGATCATTCGTCTAGATGTCCAGCTTCACACTCCGATGTATTTTTTTCTCACCCACCTGTCATTCCTTGACCTCAGTTACTCAACTGCCATCACACCTAAAACATTAGAGAACCTGCTGACTTCTTCTAAGAATATTTCCTACGTGGGCTGCTTCACTCAAATGTACTTTTTCGTCCTTTTGGCTGCTACTGAGTGTTTCCTTCTGTCTTCCATGGCCTATGATCGGTACGTAGCTATCTGTAACCCTCTGCACTATTCAGTCGTTATGTCTAGCCGATTCTGCAGTACCCTTCTTGGTGGGTCATATGTGCTTGGAGCTCTGGATGCCACTGTCAATATGTTATGTATGGCTACATTGGATTTCTGCAACTCTAATGTCATCCAGGACTTTTTTTGTGATGCATCCCCACTTATAGCCTTGTCTTGCAGCAACACAAATGATATTGAATTCATTATATTCATTTTTGCGGGTTTCACACTACTGTTGTCCCTTATCACAATATCTGCCTCTTACATGTCCATTCTTTCTACTATTTTGAAGATCAATTCCACTTCAGGGAAACAAAAAGCCTTCTCAACTTGTGCCTCTCATATCCTGGCAGTCACCATGTTTTATAGTACCATTATCTTTACTCATTTAAAGTCAAATAAATCCTCCTTGGGAAAGGATCAAGTGGCTTCTGTGTGTTTTTTTTTTTCATGATTTCAGCTTTTCTTTTTTTTTTTAATTTATTTATTTATTAAGGATTTCTGCCTCGTCCCCACAACCGCTTCCCATTTCCCTCCCCCTCCCCCGATCAAGTCCCCCCCCCTCATCTGCTCGAAGAGCAATCAGGGTTCCCTGACCTGTGGGAAGCCCAAGGACTGCCCACCTCTATCCAAGTCTCGTAAGGTAAGCATTCAAACTGCCTAGGCTCCCACAAAGCCAGTACGTGCAGTAGGATCAAAAACCCACTGCAATTGTTCTTGAATTCTCAGTATTCCTCATTGTCCGCTATGTTCAGCTAGTCCGGATTTATCCCATGCTTTTTCAGACCTAGGCCAGCTGGCCTTGGTGAGATCCCAATAGAACATCCCCATTGTCTTAGTGTGTGGGTGCACCCCTCGTGGTCCTGAGTTCCTTGCTCGTGCTCCGTCTCCTTCTGCTCCTGATTTGGACCTTGAGATTTCTGTCCGGTGCTCCCGTGTGGGTCTCTGTCTCTGTCTCCTTTCATCGCCTGATGAAGGTTAATATTCCTGAGGATGCCTATGTGTTTGTCTTTGGATTCACCTTATTTAGCTTCTCTAGGAACATGAATTATAGGCTCAATGTCCTTTATTTATGGCTAGAAACCAAATATGAGTGAGTACATCCCATGTTCCTCTTTTTGGGTCTGGCTTACCTCACTCAGGATAGTGTTTTCTATTTCCATCCATTTGTATGCAAAATTCAAGAAGTCCTTGTTTTTTACTGCTGAGTAATACTCTAATATGTATATATTCCATACTTTCTTCATCCATTCTTCCGTTGAAGGGCATCTAGGTTGTTTCCAGGTTCTGGCTATTACAAACAATGCTGCCATGAACATAGTTGAGCATATACTTTTGTTGTATGATAGGGCCTCTCTTGGGTATATTCCCAAGAGTGGTATTGCTGGATCCAGGAGTAGGTTGATCCCGAATTTCCTGAGAAACCGAAACACTGCTTTCCAGAGTGGTTGCACAAGTTTGCATTCCCACCAGCAATGGGTGAGTGTACCCCTTTCTCCACAACCTCTCCAGCAAAGGCTATCATTGGTGTTTTTTATTTTAGCCATTCTGACAGGTGTAAGGTGGTATCTTAAAGTTGTCTTGATTTGCATTTCCCTGATCGCTAAGGAAGTTGAGCATGACCTTAAGTGTCTTTTGGCCATTTGAAGTTCTTCTGTTGAGAATTCTCTGTTCAGATCAGTGCCCCATTTTATAATTGTGTTGATTAGCCTTTTACGGTCTAGTTTCTTGAGTTCTTTATATATTTTGGAGATCAAACCTTTGTCAGTTGCAGGGTTGATGAAGATCTTCTCCCAGTCAGTGGGTTGTCTTTTTGTCTTAGTGACAGTGTCCTTTGCTTTACAGAAGCTTCTCAGCCTCAGGAAGTCCCATTTATTCAATGATGCCCTTAGTGTCTGTGCTGCTGGGGTTATACATAGGAAGTGGTCTCCTGTGCCCATGTGCTGTAGAGTACTTCCCACTTTCTCTTCTATCAGGTTCAGTGTGTTCGGACTGATATTGAGGTCTTTAATCCATTTGGATTTGAGTTTTGTGCATGGTGATAGATATGGATCTATTTTCATTCTTCTACAGATTGACATCCAGTTTTGCCAGCACCATTTGTTGAAGATGCTCTCTTTTTTCCATTGTATACTTTTAGCTCCTTTATCAAAGATCAGGTGTTCATAGGTTTGTGGGTTAATGTCAGGGTCTTCTATTCGATTCCATTGGTCGACTTCTCTGTTTTTATGCCAATACCAAGCTGTTTTCAATACTGTAGCTCTGTAATAGAGTTTGAAGTCAGGGATGGTAATGCCTCCAGACAAACCTTTATTGTATAAGATTGTTTTGGCTATCCTGGGTTTTTTGTTTTTCCATATAAAGTTGATTATTGTCTTCTCCAGATCTGTGAAGAATTTTGATGGGATTTTGATGGGGATTGCATTGAATCTATAGATTGCTTTTGGTAGAATTGCCATTTTTACTATGTTGGTCCTCCCAATCCAAGAGCAAGGGAGGTCTTTCCATTTTCTGGTGTCTTCTTCAATTTCTTTCTTCAAAGACTTATAGTTCTTGTCAAGTAGATCTTTCACTTCCTTGGTCAGGGTTACCCCAAGGTATTTTATGCTATTTGTGGCTATCGTGAAAGGTGATGCTTCTCTGATTTCCCTCTCTGCTTCCTTATCCTTGGTGTATAGGAAGGCAACTGATTTTTTGGAGTTGATCTTGTATCCTGCCACGTTACTAAAGCTGTTTATCAGCTGTAGGAGTTCTTTGGTAGAATTTTTGGGGTCGCTTATGTACACTATCATATCATCTGCAAATAACGAAAGCTTAACTTCTTCCTTTCCAATACGAATCCCCTTGATCTCCTTATGTTGTCTTATTGCTATTGCTAGAATTTCAAGCACTATATTGAAGAGGTATGGCGAGAGTGGACATCCTTGTCGTGTTCCTGATTTTAGTGGGATGGCTTTGAGTTTTTCTCCGTTTAATTTAATGTTAGCTGTTGGCTTGCTGTAAATAGCTTTTATTATATTTAGGTAGGACCCTTGTATCCCTATTCTCTCCAAGACCTTTATCATAAAGGGGTGTTGAATTTTGTCGAATGCTTTTTCCGCATCTAGTGAAATGATCATATGGTTTTTTTCTTTCAGTTTATTTATATGGTGGATTACATTGATAGATTTGCGTATGTTGAACCAGCCCTGCATCTCTGGGATGAAGCCTACTTGGTCATAATGGATAATTTTTCTTATGTGTTCTTGGATTCGGTTTGCCAGTATTTTATTGAAGATTTTTGCGTCGATGTTCATGAGTGAGATCGGTCTGTAATTCTCTTTCTTGGTTGGGTCTTTTTGTGGTTTTGGTATCAGGGTAACTGTAGCTTCATAAAAGGAATTTGGCAATGACTCTTCTGATTCTATATTGTGAAATACCTTAAGGAGTATAGGTATTAATTCTTCTTGGAAGTTCTGGTAGAATTCTGCATTGAAACCATCTGGTCCTGGGCTTTTTTTCGAAGGGAGATTTTTGATAACCATTTCTAATTCTTCGCGAGAAACCGGTCTATTTAGATCATTCACCTGGTCTTGGTTTAGCTTTGGTATATGATACTTATTTAAAAAAATGTCCATTTCTTTTGTATTTTCCAGTTTTGTGGCATACAGGCTTTTGTAGTAAGATCTAATGATTCTCTGAATTTCCTCTGTGTCTGTGGTTATGTCCCCCTTTTCATTTCTGATCTTATTTATTTGCGTGTTCTCTCTCTGTCGTTTAATTAGTTTGGATAGGGGTTTGTCAATCTTGTTGATTTTCTCCAAGAACCAGCTTTTTGTTTCATTGATTCTTTGGACTGTTTTCTGTGTTTCTATTTTGTTGATTTCAGCCCTCAGTTTTATTATTTCCAGTCTTCTACTTCTCCTGGGCGCGTCTGCTTCTTTTTTTCTAGAGCTTTCAGGTGTGTTTTTAAGTCCCCAATGTATGCATTCTCCGTTTTCTTTAAGTGGGCACTTAGTGCTATGAACTTTCCTCTTAGCACTGCTTTCATTGTGTCCCATAGGTTTGAGTATGTTGTCCCTTTATTTTCATTAAATTCAAGGAAGACTTTAATTTCTTTCTTGATTTCTTCCTTGACCCAGGTGTGGTTCAGTAGTTGACTGTTCAGTTTCCATGAGTTTGTCGGTTTATTTGGGGGCAGCGTGGTTGTTGCCTTCTAACTTTAATCCGTGATGATCTGATAAGACACAGGTGGACACTGATATTTTTTTGTATCTGTGGAGGTTTCCTTTGTTTCCGAGTATGTGGTCAATTTTTGAGAAGGTTCCATGAGCTGCAGAGAAGAAGGTATATTCTTTCCTATTTGGGTGGAATGTTCTATAGATGTCTGTTAAGTCCATTTGCTTCATTACCTCCAATAATTCTCTTAATTCTCTATTAGGTTTCTGTCTGATTGACCTGTCCCTTGGAGAGAGAGGTGTGTTGAAGTCTCCTACTACTAGTGTGTGTGGTTTGATGTCTGCCTTGAGTTCTAGTAATATTTCTTTTACATAAGTAGGTGCTTTTATATTGGGGGCGTATATATTCAGGATTGAGACGTCCTCCTGATGAATTGTTCCTGTTATGAGTATAAAGTGACCGTCTCGGTCTCTTCTGATTGATTTTAGTTTGAAGTCAGTTTTGTTAGAAATTAGTATGGCCACACCTGCTTTTTTCTTAGGACCATTTGCTTGAAACACCTTTTCCCAACCCTTTACTCTGAGTAGGTGCCTGTCTTTGTGGTTGAGATGTGTTTCTTGCAAACAGCAGAATGTTGGATCCTGTTTTCGTATCCAATCTTTTAGCCTGTGCCTTTTTATAGGTGAATTGAGCCCATTAATATTAAGTGATATTAATGACCAGTGGTTGTTTACTCCGGTTATTCTTATTGCTTTTGGTAGTAGAGATTGTGTGTCTCCTTTCTTTGAGATGTGCTCGTGAAGGGTCATTAGATGCCTGGGTTATTGTAGGCAGTGTTGGCAGTGTTGGATTCCTTGGGTTGCGATTTTCCTTCTATTACTTTCTGTAGGGCTGGATTTGTGGCTACGTATTGTTTAAATTTGTTCTTATCCTGGAATGTCTTGTTTTCTCCGTTGATAGTGAACGATAGCTTGGCTGGGTATAGTAGTTTGGGTTTGCATCCATGGTCTCTTAGCTTCTGCAGAACCTCTATCCAGGACCTTCTGGCTTTCATAGTTTCCATCGAGAAGTCAGGTGTAAGTCTGATCGGTTTACCTTTATAAGTTACTTGCCCTTTTTCTTTTGCAGCTCTTAATATTCTTTCTTTAACCTGTATATTTTGTGTTTTGATTATTATATGGCGAGGAGATGTTTTTCTTTGATCCAGTCTGTTTGGTGTTCTGTATGCTTCTTGAATATTTAAATGAATATCTTTCTTTAAGTTGGGAAAGTTTTCTTCCATAATTTTGTTGAAAATATTTTCTGAGCCTTTGAGCTGTGACTCTTCTCCTTCTTCTATTCCTATTATTCTTAGGTTTGGTTTTTTTATTGTGTCCCATAGTTCCTGAATGTTTTGTGTTGAGAATTTGTTGGCTTTGCTGTTTTCTTTGATCTGTTCGTTTATTTTCTCTATGGTGTCCTCAGCATCTGAGAGTCTTTCTTCTAGCTCTTGTATTCTATTGATTATGCTTGTTTCTGTATACTCTGCTCGTTGGCCTATATTTTCCATATCCAGCTGGTCCTCAGTTCGTATTTTCTTCTTTGCCTTCATTTCAGTTTTCAATTCTTGAACTGTTTCCATTACCTGTTTGATGGTTTTTTCTTGGTTTCCCAGGGTATCATGTACGTATTTACTCATTTCTTCAAACTTTTTGTTATACTTCTCATCCATTTCTATAAGGGCATTTTTTACATGTTGTTTAAGGGACTCTATTATCTTCATAAAGTCGATTTTTTCCACTTCTTCTGTGTTAGGTTGTTCAAATACTTCTGTTGTAAGATCATTGGGTTCTGATGTTTTCATGTTGTTTTTCGGATTATTGGGTGAGTTCTTGCCTTGGCGCCTGCCCATCTCCTCCTATTGATCCTATCCAATGGATCCTTTAGAAACCGGATCAGGTTTCCCTGCTGGCCAAGGGCTCCGCTTACAAAATGCCCTCACTCTCTTTCGTGGTTCCTGCTGCAGGCCAAGAACCCTCTCACCCCTCCGAAGGATCTTCAGGACAGGACCAGGCTCCCCTTGTGCCAGTGACCTGGTCAACCAAAGGCCTACCTCTTTGATTCAATTGTAGTAGGGCGATCTGCTCTCCTTATTGCACGCCTGTCCCAGCCGCTTGGGTCTGGCCGCCTCTCCGCCGCGTCTGGCGCCGCCGCCGTGCTGCCGCTGCTGTGCCGCGTCTGGCGCCGCCGCCGCCGCCGCCGCCGCCGCTGCGCCTCTGTGCGTCTGGCGCCGCCGGCCGCTGTGCCTCTGTGCGTCTGGCCTGTTTTTTGTTTTTTGTTTTTGTTTTTTTGCTATCTAGTCTCTTGAGTTCTTTGTGTATTTTGGAGATCAGCCCTCTGTCTGATGTGGGGTTAGTGAATATGTTTTCCCGTTCTGTAGGCTGCCATTTTGTCTTATTGATCATGTCCTTTGCTGTACAGAAGCTTTTCAATTTCAGGAGTTCCCACTTATTAATTCTTTCATTGTCTGTGCTTCTGGGGTTATATTTAGGAAGTGGTTTCCTGTGCCTATGTGTTCACTTTCTCTTCTATGAGGTTCAGTGTGGTTGGTTTTATGTTGAGGTCTTTTATCCATTTGGACTTGAGTTTTGCATGGGGATTCTACAAGTCAATATCCAGTCATATTAGCACCATTTGTTGAAGATGCTTTCTTTTTTCCATTGTATAATTTTAGCTTCTTTGTCAAAAATCATATGATCATAAGTGTGTAGATTGATATACGGGCCTTCAATTCAATTCCATTGGTTCTCCTGTCTGCTTTTCTGCCAATACCAAGTAGTTTTCATTACTGTAGCTCTCTATTAAAATTTGAAGTCAGTGATGCCTCTAGCAGTTATTTAATTATACTGGATTGCTTTGGCTATCTGGGGTTTTTGTTTTTCTATATGAAGTTGAATAATGTTTTTGAGGTATTTGTAGAATTTTGCTGGGATTTTGATGTGTATTGCATTGAATCTATAGATTGCTTTTGGTGAGATTGCCGTTTTTACTATTTAATTTTACCTATCCAAGAACATGGGAGAATTTTCCATTTTCTGGAATCTTCTTCAATTTCTTTCTTCAAAGATGTAAAGTTCTTGTCATACGGGTTTTTTAACTTGTTTTCTTAAAGTTACCCCAAGATAATTTATGTCATTTGTAGCTATTAAAAAGATGATGTTTCTCTGGTTTCTCTCTCAGAACATTTATTATCTATATATAGAAGGGCTACTGATTAATGTGTTTATCAATTGTAGGAGTTCCCTGGTGTTATTTTCAGGGTCACTTATGTATAATATCATCAGCAAACAATGAAAGTTTGACTTTTTCTTTTCGAATTTGAATTCCCTTGATCTTCAATTTTTGTCTTATTGCTGTAGCTATAAGCTATAACTTCAAGTACTATACTGAATAGATATGGAGAGAGTCCTTTCTTGTTCCTGATTTCAGTAGGATTACTTTGAGTCTCTTGACGTTTAGTTTGAGGTTGGCTGTTGATTTTTCTGTATATTGCCTTTATTATGTTTAGGTATGTTTCTTGTATCCCTTCTTGTATTTCCTTAAAGTACATTGTGTAGGGCTGGATTTGTGGATAGGTATTGATTAAATCTGGATCATCATGGAATATATTGTCTTTTCCATCTATGTTGAATGAAAGCTTTGCTGGATATAATAGTCTGGATGGCATCCATGGTCTTTTAGCCTGACCTTCTGACTTTCATTGTTTCTACTGAGCAGTCAGGTGTAATTCTGATAGGTCGTTCTTTATATGTTACTTGGCTTTTTCTTTCTTTGTAGCTCTTAATATGCTTTCTTTAATCTGTATTTTTAGTATTTTAATTACGAGGTGAGGGGACTTTCATTTTTGGTTCAGTCTACTTGGTGTTCTGTAAGCTTCTTGCATTTTTATAGGTTTGACCCCTTTTAGATTATGAACACTTTCTCATTTGACTTTGTTGAATATATTTTCCATGCCTTTGAGCTGAATATTCTTCAATTCCTATTATTTTTAGGTTTGGTCTTTTTATGGTGTACCATATTTCCTGGTATTTTGTCTTAAGAATTTGTTGGATTTAGCATTTTTCTTTGACTTATGAATCTCTTTCCTCTATCATGTCTTCAAAGCCTAAGATTCTATCTATTATATTCTGTTGTTTATGTTTACATTTGTAGTTCCTGATTGTTTATTCAGATTTTCTATCTCCATATTTCCTTTGGTTTGTGTTTATTTTTTATTGACTCTAGTTCAGTTTTCAAGTCGTGAACTATTTCTTTCACTCATTTGACTGCTTTTTCTTGGTTTTCTTTAAGGAATTTGTTGATTTGTTCCAATTTTTTGTTTGTCTTTTCCTCCATTTCTTTAATTTTTATTTCCTCTTTAAAGACCTCAATCATCTTCATAAAGTTATCTTTAATGTTATTTTCTTCTGTTTCATCTGCATTGGAATGTTCACACCTTGCTGTTGTAGAACCGTTACTAATGTCCGGTGGCATGTCTTGCTCTTTATATTGTTGAGTGTATTCTTACCCTGTTGTCTACACATCTCTTCCTCCAATCAGAATAGGTAGAGTCTGTGTTTAAGGGGGTCCATTTTATCCAATTGGTATACTTGGGGGCTGTTGCTCTGTTGATTGCTTCTTCTGGTGTGGGCAGAGGAGAGCCTTTGGTCATTGCTCCTCCAGGTGCCTATGGGCCCGAAGCTCAGATGATCATTCCTCCTGGTGTTGGCAGGGTTGATGCTCCAGTGGTCAGATAATGTCTGGAGGCCACTGCTACCATCATGGCCCACTGCATTGCTGCTCCTGCTTTTCTTCCCAGTAGTCTGTCCCAGTACAACACACTATGCTCATTCTTCTCCCAGCAGCCTGACCCAGTCTGGCCCTTCATGCTGATGCCTATGCTTCTCCTCCCAGCAGCCTGGCCTGGCCCTCTCTGCTACTGCTCACGTTTCTCCTCCCAGTAGCCTGGCCTGGCCTGGCCTGGCCTGGCCCTCTCTGCTACTGCTCATGTTTCTCCTCCCAGCAACCTGGCCTGGCCTGGCCCTCTGTGCTACTGCTCATGTTTCTCCTCCCAGCAGCCTGGCCTGGACTAGCCTGTTACATTGCTGCTTATACTTCTCCTCCCAGCATCCTAGCTTGGCTCAGCTAGCTGTTTCTCACGCTTCTCCTTCCTGTGGTCTGGCCTTGTCCAGCCTGTTGCATTGCTGCTTAAGCATTTCCTCTCAGCAGGCTGGTGTGGCCACCCAAACTACTGCTCACCTTCTCCTCCCAGTGGTCTGTCAGAATATTTTTTATTCAAAGCACCAGGGGAAAATCAGTCTATGAACTAACATAGAAGAAGCAGGATCAGGAGTAAGGACAAGGCATTTGCCAAACAGATTTAGGATCTGTGCTGATGACATGTTGTTGAGGATTTCTCAGGAAACCAAGTAAGGGTTCACTCAGGGTCAATAAAGGTATTCAAAGAGGACTAAAGAATGTGAAGGACATGGACCCTGGGTAGGATGTGGGGTATTGGCATCACTGCTCCTGTTGGAAGTCACCATAGAAAGTGGAAAGCAAAGATCATGGGAAATAGTAATCTACATTATGGACAAATTTTTATAATTGGAGACCTGTAATAAGGACAGTGTCTGCTTTGGTCTCTAAGTGATCATAAAGAAGAGACTCAGAAAGACCGTAGGACTCAGAGACTAGGCTTAGATGACACTTTTATGGCATGGGCACCTCATAACTCAGGACAGGAGGAGATCAGTACCAGGGACATCTCAGCACTAAGATACAATGTGTAAGTAGTCATTTTCCACAGATCTTCTCTTCATCTTCTGCCACATTGGATCCTGAATGTCTGACATCACCTTTCTTGGAGAGAGACTGAGACTAGAAAAAACTGGTGAGAAGCAGTGAAAATCTGCCACAAATGTCTCCATTAAAAGACACCTCCAATTCAGAATTCCCTATTGTTTTTCTGCATAAAAAACATTGATAGCTCAGAGCTATGATGCTTCTGTTATTGGATAATATATTTTGGGTTCTTAATCTCATTGATAAAAAAGTTTAAAAATGTACTCAACTGAAAGTCCAAAGATAATCTGCTCAAGTTATGAGGGAATATTTCAAGCTCATGCAAGTATGCAACTCAGCAATCACAGAGGAGGACAATAGAGGGGTAAAGGGAGAAATACACTCATGCTGTTTAAGCAGGTATGGAGGTCAGACATATGATAAACAAACTGACACATGAAAAATGGGGCATTTCGGGCTGTAGAGTTGGCTCAGAGGTAAAGATCATTGCCTATTCTTCCAAAGGTTCTGAGTTCAATTCCCAGCAACCACATGGTGGCTCACAACCATCTGTAATGAGGTCTGGTGCCCTTCTCTGGCCTTCAGGCAAAATGCAGGAAGAATATTGTATACATAATAAATAAATAAATATTTTTTAAAAATGGAGCATTTCGAGAAAAAGTAAAGAAGCCTAAAGTATCAGAAAAGTTATACTTAGATTCGTCCAGTGTCCAAAATCCAAATGAAAGAGACAGAATAAAAAAAAGGGGGGGATTGTCTGATCTGGCCACCCTGGGATAGACAGACCCAACTGAAACTCAACAAAGCATGAGGAACCACACTGGGTAGGGAGAATTCTAGGAATGAAACGGATAATATATCAATTAATGAGAAAAAGTTTAGACACAGAGTCTTACTACATAGTGTTGACAGTCCTGTATATTGCTATGTAGGCAAGGGTCATTAAGATCTTCTTGTCTCTGCTTCCAGAGTCCAGGGATTGACTGTGTGCTGTACCATCATGCCTCTCTAGGATAAATTATTCTCCCTATCCCTTTGGTGTGACTTTAGAGGGTCCTATGAATAGGTGATGGACACTGCCCACCTAGAACACTGGGTCTCCACCCAGGCCACAGTATCTGTTCACTTAATCATGAGCTCTCTTTAATGGACCTCTTTAGCTACTCTAAATTATAACCCTAAAACCATTTAGGAATGAGATAAGGATCAGAGTCTCCAAATACTTTTGCTCTCTCTGTCTTTGGAAAGAACAAGGTGCCCCAAGGCCACTTTGGGCTTCTAGAAAAAGAATAAACTAGTATTTTTAAGTTATTTATTAAATGTTCTTTTCATCACATTTCCAAAAGTAAAAATGTAGAACTTAATTACATTTCCACAAGGCCCAAAGCAAATAACTTTAAGTATGTGGAATAATTCATGCCTATAAACACTTGAAATTGTATTGCTATTATTTGCTAGCCTACTTTAATATACCATCCAATTTTCTTAATTCTACTAAATAATTTATTGATGAATAAATTCTGAAATAAAAAGAATTTAGAAAAGTCTGTCCTAAGAGTAAATATCTCCCTTCAACCTATAATTTTGTTTTTTATTGTTTTTATTGCTTTGTAAATAATAACATTTAAAATATAAAATAAGGAACACTTTATGAATTTGCATGTCATCCTTGTGCAGGGGCCATGCTAATCTTCTCTGTATCGTTCCAATTTTAGTATATGTGCTGCTGAAGCGAGCAGAAACTAATTTCTTAGAAGTCATCTTCTCTAAATATTCTGTTCAGTTTCAACGCCTTCTCTATCTATCTATCTATCTATCTCTCCATAATTTTTGACTGATTCTATGGGAATTTCACATCATGCACCCAATTCTGCTCACTTCCCAATGTGTCCATACCTGCCCATCACCCTTGCAGAATTCCCCCTCAAAAGAAAACCATGCAAAATTAATTAACCAAATGAAGTAATAAGAGTGGCGGGGCTGCGTTCCCAGCACCCCGGCCGCCTGCTCGGCTAGCTTATGCCCCGAAATAACAACACACAAACTGTATTCTTTTAATCACTGCTTGGCCCATTCTCTTCTAGGCTAATTCTCACATATTAATTTAGCCCATTTCTAATCATCTGTGTGTAGCACCCCAAGGTGCGCTTACCGGGGAGATTCTAGCCTATGTCCATCCTGGGTCGGAGCTTCATAGCATGCTTCTGCCCAGGAGCCAGGAGCACGGCGCGTCTGCTCTGGAGAGCAGAGCTGTGGAGTCTCTGAGCTCACTTCCTCTTCCTCCCAGCGTTCTGTTCTGTTTATGTTTACTCCTCCCACCTATCCTCTAACCAATAAAATGGGCCAGGGCAGTGCCTTTATTAGCCAATGACCTTCCTCCATCATTTCCCCTTTTTCGGTTTAAACAAAAAAAAAGGCTTTAACATAGCAAAATTACATATAACAAAACAGTTATCAAGTAAAAGTTACAATAATCTTTATCATAACTAAGGAAAACTATAACTAACTATTCTTAACTCCATCAAAGACTCCAGAAAGATATAATATTACCTAAGTAAACAAGAACTAAGAAACTTCAAACTCTAGAAATGACAAAGACATCTCGCTGCCTGGACAGTCACCCAAAGTTCTTTTGTACCGTTGGGGCATCCATCTTCAGCCTTCAGGCCCATGGTATCCAGCAGACATTTTCATCAAGCAGGAAATTCAAAGTCAGTTCAGTCACTATCTGTTGTGTCCTGCAGAATGTCTCGCAGACTCTTTCAAAATGAATCAGGAACCAAGAAAGATCATCTCACCTTAGGCAAGTTCAGTAGTCCTCTCTCTGCGGGTTCTCTGTGTCCAGTTTATGCAATAGTCCAGGCAAGAGCAGTTTCTTGCCCAAATGGCTATCAAAACTCCATAACGAGCCTCTTCGATGCCCATCTTCCTCTTGAAGTAGATTGGTGCTGCCAGGAGCAGAGTGTCTCATTGTCATGAAAAGTCCTCAGTTATTAAAACATTAAATGTCCTATTCTGTAATCTTTGAAAGACATGAAGAATGTCTATCTAAAATATATCTCTATATATCTAGAAAATCTAACTAACATGACTACAAGCTTTACTATTATCGATGATTATCCATTAACAACCTATATTTCTTAATTATACAGTACATATTTAAATGAACTACACAATCACAATACCTTAATCAAAATCAGAAACACTTATACATATAACAAAATTGACCTTAAATCTCTATCAATAAAGCAAAATCTATGCTAATGCAAATTATTCATACCTATATCATATCCCCCTTTAAATGTAAAAGAACACTTATAAACATTTTTTGGGAATATGGGCACAGTTATTTCTCTCCAAACTGCTTCCTGCTGAATGGGGGCGTCGTTAATTAGGTCTTTCATGGTATAACCTGTGTGCTAGTTTCATCTCAGTTGGCAGTTGAGCGAAGCAATTTTTTGAAGGCGTTCACACCAACCCTTCAGGAGGGCGTGGTCCATCATACCAAATCGGAATAGAAGAAATGAACAGTGTCTCATCCTCTGTGAAAACAAAATAAGAAACTCCTTTCCAAAGTATCATGTCCTTAGATCCAAATTTCAAATTCAAGGCATTTTCAAAATATCTATGTTGGATTAGTTCAGCAGCATTTATAAATAAATATCTTTTAGCATCTGTTGCTCCTTCCTCAGCGGTTAAATAATTTAAAGAGAGCATAATAGCATACAGTATCAAGATTCTCTGTGTATTTTCCATCTTTGTGCAGCTTTGTTTTAACCTCTATTTTGTTTATTTTTACTTTTAACTCTGCTTTTTGAGACAGGTTCTCTGTATCTTTGACCTGAAGTAACTCTGTAGACCAGGCTGTCTTTGAACTCTCAGAGATCCGCCTGTCTCTGCCTCCCAGGCATTCAGGATTAAAGGTGTTTGCTACTACACCTTGAACTCACAGAGATCTGTTTGTCTCTGCCTTCTAGGCACTGGGATTAAAGGCGTGTGCTATCACACACAACAACTCTCTTTCTTTTTTTGTTTTTTACTTTAAGAACTTCAACTTTTAGTCTGCATATATTTTTAACACACTTTAAACCATTCAGAAATTTTCTTTGTCTTTGAATCTCTCTTTACTGTATATCTCTCTTTTTCTGACCACACGAGCCTTAAAATTACTGAGCAATATGGGTAGGATTAAAGGCGTGGCTTTGCCAGCTAGATCCAGTCCATTCCTTAGCTTTCCAGCCTCATGGCAGATATACAGGCTGTAGCCATGTTTACTGCAACAACTGTATGGCATTTCAAGGTCCCTGCCAGCAAGTGAGCTACAACAGACAACACTCACGTCCTCTCTTGGTAGCCGGCCCTCCTGCCTTAAACAGTCAGAGTTTGCCCTGGCAGGATGGCCCAGAAAGCCAGCATTTTTAAACGGCGCAGCTTTTTTCCTGCTACGGCTGAAAACCGAAAAGCATGCGTTCAGCTTTTCGTCAACACCATTTAAGTGTTTCGTGGCAGGACCTCTTAATGAGCTGCAGGGTTCTGTAGCTAAAGCTGAGTCAGGAAGCCTCTCTCAGATGAGGCGCCCGCTTGCCTCTAGCAAGCAGAGCAGACCCGAGAACACAGCGAGTCTAGTTGCCATCAAACAAATCGTAGCACTTTACTCCAAATGCTCTATTCAAAAGCTCTGTCTCCCGCAGGAGCCAGACAGAGATCGCAATGGCAGCACAGCCCCGGGAAACCGCACTTTAAAATGACACAGCGTTTTTTCTGCTACTGTTGCCGAATCAGGAAATCTCTCTACAGCATGCCACCAACAAACAGCAAAAATCTGTGTTAAACTCTCTTTCCCTTATTTTTAAGCCTTCTCAGGTTTTTTAAATGGGTTTAGTCCATCACGTGGGGCGCCATATGAAGTAATAAGAGTGGCGGGGCTGCGTTCCCAGCACCCCGGCCGCCTGCTCGGCTAGCTTATGCCCCGAAATAACAACACACAAACTGTATTCTTTTAATCACTGCTTGGCCCATTCTCTTCTAGGCTAATTCTCACATATTAATTTAGCCCATTTCTAATCATCTGTGTGTAGCACCCCAAGGTGCGCTTACCGGGGAGATTCTAGCCTATGTCCAACCAAATGCCACACAGATCAATGTGACCACAGCAGCAGCTTTCCACACAGATACCAACACAGTCTCATCTTCATGGCCTTAGGTGGTAACAGGAGCCACAGACATCAACTCAGATCCTGCCTTCTGTAGAGACATGGAGTCAGACATGACTCTTGACAGCAGCCCAGACTTGGGCAACCATCGCCCCATGTAGCAGCAGAAGTCACTCAGATTGCCATGGCCCCTACGGTAGGACAGGACCCAGACACCAACATAACCACAGGTTATGGTCTATACTCAGACATCCATGTGGCCTTTGGTGGCAACATGGTCCATGAATACCAACATAGACCCTGGCTGTGGTAATAACATGGACCCAGACTTGTCCTTGGCAGCAGTCTGAGCCTGGATATCTCCATGGCCCCAGAAGGACACTCAGATTGGCACCAGTCAAGCGGTTATGTGGCCCTTGAACAGCAACATGGCCCCAGGTACCATCCCAGAACCCCAAGCATTGGCATGACCTTCAATGGATTCAGGAGCCACAGACATCAACACAGACTCTGGCTGCAGTAGGGCCACAGATCTAGACATGTCTCCATGCCACGGCTTGGGCCTACATGGCACTTGGTAGCAGCACAGGTCATTCAGATCAGCATGACCACAGTGGCAGAATGATCTTTAAACACAAAAATGGTCACAGGTGGCAGACAAGACTCCTGAAATCCTTGTGGTCTTTCGTGGCAATATGGGTTATGAGTGTCAACACAGACACTGGCTGCAGTAGGACCACAGGACCCAGACGTGGTCCTCAACACAGTCTGGTTCATGAATCACCCTGACCCCAGGTAACAAGCAGCCCACCCACATCAGCCAGGTCCTCATCATGGTCTTTGCTTCTTCAATCTGCTTCTTTCCACAGCACATGAACTGTTCTGCTTTACTTCCTCTACAGTTTGTCCATCATGTCTTTGCTTACTAAACTGGCACCTCCTCATATGGCAGAACGTGGAGATGCCTTCAGCCAACCTGAACTGTGAGGACCCATGCTAACCATGTTTATCTTTCACCCACGATATCTTCATGGCACCGAACAGGCCTGTAGATGACTTCAGCCAGCCCAGACTGTCATTAACTTACTCTTGTGATATAGTCTTAATCTCAAGTCTGGAAATTGTTCTGATATGCTCTTGAAAATATGAAGAGTCCCTTTCTGAGTGCATCTAGGTGTTTGGAATCCATTGTCATGGGTTACCTTCACTATGTTGTAAGAGGCCTCTTGTTTGTTTCCTGGCTGCCCAGACTCCTCAAACAACCACACCAATATGCAGAAACACAGATGTCTCTCTCTTCTCTCTCTCTCTCTCTCTCTCTCTCTCTCTCTCTTCTGTCTCTCTCCTCTCTCTCTCCTCTCTCCCTCTTCTCTCTCTCCTTTCCCTTTCTCCTCCTTCTCTCCTCTCTCTTTCTCCTCTCTCTCCTCTCTCTTTTCTCTCTCTCCTCTCTCTCTGCTCTCTCCTTTCTCTCTCTCCTCTCTCTCTCTTCTCTCTCTCCTTTCTCTCCTCTCTCTCTCCTCTCTCTCCTCTCTCTCTCCTCTCTCGCCTTTCTCCCTCTCTCTCCTTTCTCTCCTCTCTCTCTCCTCTCTCTCCTTTCTCTCCTCTCTCGCCTTTCTCCCTCTCTCTCCTTTCTCTCTCTCTCTTTCCTCTCTCTCCTCTCTCTCTTTCCTCTCTCTCTCTCTCTCATCTATCTCTCCTCTCCCCCCCCTTTCTCTCTCACACACACACACCACACACACACACACACACACACACACACACACAGCAGGAAGGAAATAGTAAAGAGTTAAAAAAACAGAAAGAAGGAATGGCGGAAATAATAGTCTACAAATGAGCATGCAAGCTTTAGATAATAACTGTCTGGCTCATTGTAGAAAATTTTCCTAGTTTAATGTTCCCTGTTTCACAGCATTTAAATTTACTACTACCACACTATAAAAACAAGAACTAAGTCTTTGGGGATTAAATTTTAAAACATACTGTAAAGAGTTTTGAACAAGTAAAATGCCACTCTTCTGAGTACTTGCTGTTTAACGCTCTGCTGAGAACAGTATACTACCAAGATTAAAAATTACTCCATGGTGATTTGATTAAAGACATAGTTCTGTAAGATCAAACATGGCACAGGCTTTTAAACTCATATGATTGAATAGGATTTCAAAGGATTATCCCCTTTCTCTTGGCCAACTCTGCCCTGCTTAAGTTTTCAGCCTAACTCCCATCGGAATCCAGGATCCTTCCAGGTCTGCAGTCAGCAAGTTTGCCAAGCCTGTATCCAGTTCTTTGCCATGAGCTTTTGTTTTATTAAGAAATATGACTGCCTTTAATCCCAGCACTCGGGAGGCAGAGGTAGGCGGATCTCTGTGAGTTCGAGACCAGCCTGGTCTAGAGAGCTAGTTCCAGGACAGGCTCCAAAGCCACAGAGAAACCCTGTCTCGAAAAAAAAAAAAGAAAGAAAGAAATATGACTGGAGGAGTCCTAGACTCTGCTTAGATGAATTTCAGAGAGAGTAAGCTGCCTGAAGTAAATTCTTTAGGACTGTGAGGTCCTTAAAAAGCACTGTTTTCAAAGGGAAGGGAACTGAGCTAGTTTTTTGTTTGGTAGATTACAGTATGTTAGCTATTGAAGCCCTTTCAGTAGCTTTACTACTTTAACCACAACTCTGTACAGTTTTTTAAGAGATCCTAGCCAGCTTGAGCATGGCAAACGTGGCTCTGCAGGCCTTGCACTTCCACCATTCCCTCTCCCTTATGAAATACTGTTAAGATTACATTTCTAAAGTCAGACACCAAGGTCCATTCCTTTATTTGGATGTCTCTTCCTTCTGAGACTGACCATCAAGGTCCAGCTATCAAAGTATAGAAATCCATCAAACAAAAGCCACCTTTGGCTCACCTAATTAACATGCCCAATTAAAACTAAACACCTCATCCTAACACAGGGTTTCTCTTTTTACCTTTATAAACTGCCATTTTCCTATGGGACATGTGTGCCTCCTCTCTATACTGAGGTAGTCCTTTGTCCCTTCTCCCTCTCCCTTGTTCCTTCCCATTCTCCCTTGTCCTCTATCTCCTTTCTTTGTCTCTTGTTCCCTGCCCTTTGTCCCTCTAGGGAAAAGTGCTGAGAACTTTGTCTTGCGGGGAGAACTTTGAGGTCCCCTACAATCTTCTTATGCAAAACTATAGAACACTTCTAGCAGAGAGCCAAGTTTCCTTGATGATTACTACACCCACCATCTAGTAAGCGGCTCCCTTTTTGGCCTTGGTGTCAGCTCCTGGCTCCAGGTTCCTGCCTTGTCTGAGTTCCTGTCATTAATTTCTTTGATGATGAACTATGATGTGAAAGCTGAAGAAACTCTTTCCTTCCCAAGTAGCTATGGTTATGGTGTTCCATCACAACTGTAGTAACCCTAACTAAGATGCTGGCATTTTAACTCGGCTGCTCTTAGAGGAATGAAGAGCAAATTCCTTTCTGACTGTAATTGGGTCTGTTGAGACTTGAACATGGGTGGTAAAGTATGGGACTGTGAGCATCCTTGTGAAAAGATAGTCAAGCATATAAGGCAAAATAGGTATTATTGATTATTTTTATTATATAATTATTAGTAGTATTCAGTTGGAAGAGGGCAGAGACAATTCTGAAGATAACATAAACTTGGTATTTGAACTTCACATTCAATATAATCTGGAGTGTTTCAATTTAATTTTGACACAAAGTTGAATTAATCATCATAAAAAACTCAAGAAAGATGAGAACTCTAGGACAGTGTCTTGAGAAAACTCTACTTTATTGTTCCTACTTTCCTTTTCTTTTATTTTTTATAAAAAGGAAACCTGATTTTTATTTTATCGACAGCCATTTTTAAACATGAACATGCATATATAATATTCTATGCACATATCACAGTTTTTTAATATTAGTTAATAAAAGTTAAACACACAACATACATCCTTACCAAAAGAAGTGAAAATGTCAACTTAAACCTTTAAAACAAAAATCTTAATAAGTTTTAAAAAAGTGTTTGTGTTGGGTATCATTTGTACAACACAATTAACTAAAACAATTCATTTGACTGGACATGTAAAAGCAGCAGTAGGAAATAAATTCATGAGGGTTTTAAATAGCAGAATATGCAGTTTTGCCATTCACATAGTGGCTCACAACCATCTGTAATGAGGTCTGGTGCCCTCCTCTGGCCTTCAGGCATAATGCAGGAAGAATATTGTATACATAATAAATAAATAAATAAATAAATAAATAAATATTTTTAAAAAAAGGGTCATTTTTAGAAAAAGTAAACGACCCTAAAGTATCAGAAAAGTTATACTTACATTCAATGAGTGTCCAAAATCCAAATGAAAGAGACTAAAAAAAAAGAAAAAGGGGATTGTCTGATCTGGCCACCCTGGGATAGACAGACCCAACTGAAACTCAACATAGCATGAGGAACCACACTGGGTAGGGAGAATTCTAGGAATGAAATGGGTAGTATATAAACTAATGAGAAAAAGTTTAGACACAGAGTCTTACTACATAGTGTTGAAAGGCCTGTATATTGCTATGTAGGCAAGGGTCATTAAGATCTTCTTGTCTCTACTGCCAGAGTCCAGGGATTGACTGTGTGCTGTACCATCATGCCTCTCTAGGATAAATTATTCTCCCTATCCCTTTGGTGTGACTTCAGAGGGTCCTATGACTAGGTGATGGACACTGCCCACCTAGAACCCTGGGTCTCCACTCAGGCCACAGTTTCTGTTCTCTTAATCATGAGCTTTCTTTAATGGGCCTCTGTAGCTACTCTAAATTATAACCCTAAAACCATTTAGGAATGAGATAAGGATCAGAGTCTCCAAACACTTTTGCTCTCTCTGGCTTTGGAAAGAACAAGGTGCCCCAAGGCCATTTTGAGCTTCTAGACAGAAGAAACTAGTTTTTTAAGTTATTTATTAAATGTTCTTTTCATCACATTTCCAAAAGTAGCACTTAATTACATTTCCACAAGGCCCAAAGCATATAACTTCAAGTATGTGGAATACTTCATGCCTATAAACACTTGAAATTGTATTGCTATTATTTACTAGCCTACTTTAATATACCATCAGATTTTCTTTTTTTAAAATATTTATTTGTTTATTATATATACAATATTCTGTCTGTGTGTATGTCTGCAGGCCAGAAGAGGGCACCAGACCTCATTGCAGATGGTTGTGAGCCACCATGTGATTGCTGGGAACTGAACAAAGAACCTTTGGAAGAGCAGGCAATGCTCTTAACCACTGAGCCATCTCTCCAGCCCCCTCCCCCATCAGATTTTCTTAATTCTACTAAATAATTTATTGATGAATAAATTATGAAATAAAAAGAATGTAGAAAAGGCTGTCCTAAGAGTAAATGTCTCCCTTCCATCTATAATTTCGGTTTTTTATTGTTTTTATTACTTTATAAATAATACCATTCAAAATAAAAAAATAAGGAACACTTCATGAATTTGCGTGTCATCCATACATAGGGGCCATGTTAATCTTCTCTGTATTGTTCCAATTTTAGTATATGTGCTGCTGAAGCGAGCAGAAACTAATGTCTTAGAGGTCATCTTCCCTAAATATCCTGTTCATTTTCAACACTTTCTATCTCTCTCTCTCTCTTTTCTTTTTAACCATAATTCTTTTTTAAAAAATATTTATTTATTTATTTATTATGTATACAATATTCTGTCTGTGTGTATGTCTGCAAGCCAGAAGAGGGCACCAGATCTTATTACAGATGGTTGTGAGCCACCATGTGGTTGCTGGGAATTGAACTCAGAACCTTTGGAAGAGCAGGCAATGCTCTTAGCCGCTGAGCCATCTCTCCAGCTCCTTAACCATAATTCTTGATTGATTCTGTGGGAATTTCACATCATGCACACAATTCTGCTCACTTCCCAGTGTCTGCCCATCACCCTTGCAGAATTCCCTCACAAAAGAAAACCATGCAAAATTAATTAACCACATGCCACACAGATCAAGGTGACCACAGCAGCAGCTTTCCACACAGACACCAACACAGTCTCATCTTCATGGCCTTAGGTGGTAACAGGAGCCACAGACATCAACTCAGATCCTGGCTGCTGTAGAGACATGGAGTCAGACATGACTCTTGACAGCAGCCCAGACTTGGGCAACCATGGCCCCATGTAGCAGCAGAAGTCACTCAGATTGCCATGGCCCCTACGGTAGGACAGGACCCAGACACCAACATAACCACAGGTTATGGTCTATACTCAGATATCCATGTGGCCTTTGGTGGCAACATGGTCCATGCATCCCAACAAAGACCCTGGCTGTGGTAATAACATGGGCCCAGACTTGTCCTTGGCAGCAGTCTGAGCCTGGATATCTCCATGGCCCTAGAAGGACACTCAGATTGGCACCAGTCAAGTGGTTGCGTGGCCCTTGAACAGCAACATGGCCCCAGGTACCATCCCAGAACCCCAAGCATTGGCATGACCTTCAATGGATTCAGGAGCCACAGACATCAACACAGACTCTGGCTGTAGTGGGGCCACAAACCTAGACATGTCTCTGCACCACAGCTTGGGTCTATATAGTACTAGGTAGCAGTAAAGGCCCTTAAGATCAGTATTACCACAGTGGAAGAATGGTCTTTGAGCACAAAAATGGTCACAGGTGGCAAACAAGACTTGGAATCTTTGTGGTCTTTGGTGGCAATATGGGTCATGAGTGTCAGCTCAAGTAGCATCCATAATGGTCTTTTGTCACCCCCTGCTGGGCTGCAGTAGTCAGCTTCGCAAGGATTTAGGCCTTGTGGCCTGTGGGTGCAGATCCCATGACATCACCCAGCGCCCCACTGGAGGCTGGAAGTTTGCCTTTACCTCTCCCTCCTGGTTTTCTAGAAGGGGAAGTAAAAGTATCTACTGGTATGGAGCACGAGTCCAGTGTATGGCCCCAGGGTGAGGCTGGGAGCTGCTGCAGTGATTTTAAGTGGGTTGTGTGTCTCTGCTTTACAGTGCAATTGCTAAAGACCATTGCAGAATTGTGCTGGAGATAAGGAAAGCCTGTGATGAGGAATTACGGTGTAATTGAGTGTAGACTCATTGACTCCTCTACACTTGACGATAGTAAAGGAGGTCAGATTGTGTCAGAAATTGTAACTTTAGGGACAATGCCCACCCATTAAGTTGTTGAGTAAGTGAGGGAATTGGTTATTCACCTCCTAGATCCACATCCGATTCCAGAACTGTTCAGTTTTGTATTTTCTCTCTCGAGCCATTGAGTTAATTACCTATACACCTTTGGGTATATTGCCATCATTGCAGTGTTTGACCTACTAGGAGCCACTCAGAAATAAAAGGAGAACACGATTGCACCTAGGTATGGCGGAGAAGAAGTTTTACTGTAGATCTGAGGAAGAGAACAGCTAAACAGCCAGATGCATATGACAAAGTCCAGGGTGTACATGACCAGCCAACTGAGCTGGGCTGTGTGAGGAAAGGGGGGAAAGGGAGAGAGGGAAACTTTCAGGGTAGGGTTGGGTGGGGCAACATGGAACACGTAGGGACTGAAGGATGCTGGGACAACCTGGCAGCCAGGTAGGCTTTGATATGTTAAATAGGCGCCTCAGCCATTTGTCCCTGATTTAAGATCCGAGGACCCTTAAATTGAGAACCAGTTCCTTCTTCTCCTTTTTGGTTTTGGGGATTGAACTCAAGCCCTCCTACGTGTTAAGTTTGTGCTATACCACTGAACACCACCCCCTCAACTATATAATTCTGAAGATGGAAATTAACTTAGAAATATTGCATTGCAATCATGGAAACAGTATGGTAAACTGAGGTAGAAACTGATGTTGGCAGCTGTTGTCTAGAGATTTGAATAAGCTAAGAATCAGTGTGATTCATTTAAAAAGATCACCAAAATTCAGAAAAAGACTAAAGACGGAAATTAGATAAAGTGTTTTTTAGGGCTACATTCAGAGTTTGAGATCAAGGTGGCCAGAAGCAAAGAAATCCATGCCAGGCTAAAACCGGATCCTGGACGACAGCGGCTGTGTCCTAATGAGTTCCTTTTTCTTGTCCATGCTATAGGGTTTTGGGAGACCCATTCATGTTTACTTTTGTTGATTACCAGGGTTTTGTGGAAGACACAGTCCGCGCCAAGAGCCTGATCCTAGCGGTGAAAACAGACTTTCATCTAGGTGAATTTTGTTTATTTTAGGGACACTTAGCACTCAATCTTCACAGTCCCATTCTGGCCTAAGAGCTATCTATCTGGGCAGATGAGCTGTAATAGTCTTGAGCCACACAGTTGGGCATAGACTTTTAAAATGGGAGCTTGCAATTCGAAGCCAAATTCGCTATCCTCCCTGGGATGTCTCTTACAAAATCTTTACATATTGGAACTGTCTGATACAAACTTTCCCTAAAGGCTAATTTCCCTGTGCACTAAGATTTGGCCTCAATAAGATATTGATAATGGGACACATTGGCCACCAGAGGGAAGCCTTGAGCTTACCATCCTTCAAGACCTAGAAAATTTTGTCACTGTGGGGACAAATAGAGCTCTCCACTATCCATGACTTTGGGGCTCTGCACTCCTGGCCCTCCCTCAGTAGCCAGTGTCTTGCAGCACTGGTCTGGGATGCTAGGACTGCGGCACCTCCAAATTCCCGGTCTACTGGGAATTGGGACCCTGATAATTCCAATTGGACCATGCAGCCAGAGGCACTTGCCCCTCCCCCACTCCCTCAAACCCTCACTACCCACCCCACATGCGAGCAATGTTCTCCACATTTCTCTCCTTCCCCACCCTCACCTACCGCCTCCCTAGCGAACCGGAAGTTGAAGGTCAACTTCTTCCTTTCCCCCCTCCTTCCCTACCTCCCCCTCCTACCACAACTTCCAATCCCTGGATCCCCTGTTCACACTGAGCTAGCCCCTCCCAATCCTCCCCTGTCTCCTCCTATACCAGATCCCACCATAATTCTGTTCTTCTCTGCCCTCTTCAGGAAGTGGTGGGAGTCAATGGCGCAATAAAAGTCCATATTCCCTTTTCTCTTCCGAATATCTCTCAGATAAAAAAGTGGCTGTCTTTCTTTTCTACTAATCCTTCTGCTTATATTAAAGAGTTTTGTTATCTGTCCCAGACCTATGTTCTAGTCTGGCATGACTACTACATCCTCCAAGCTTCTACTCTCACTCCTGAGGAGCCACGTAGAATTCAGGAAGCACTGAGACAATATGCAGACCAGACTCGTTTGGTAGACAGTACAGTCCGTATGGGGAAGTGGCCATGCTGGCCAGAGAACCACACAGGGATTACAAACCTGGCCAAAGCGCTGACAGAGGCGGGACATCATGGTTCTTTGCCATGAAACTGGTATCAGAAAAAGTAGTTAATTTTGACAAACTTCAAGAGATTACACAGCTAGCTGATGAAAATCCAGACATTTTTTTAAAAATCGGTTCCAAGAGACCACAGGAGCCATAGTCTTGGCTACCCATTTTATTTCTCAGTCAGCACCAGATATTGGAAAAAAGGAATTGGTGAAAATGGCCCTTAAATTTTTTAATGCATGTATCAGTTTGTATTAGGAAGGCCAATTTTCTTTAGGTTTACTTCAAACAACTTTGTTGCAAGTGTCAAAAGAAAACCAAGTAGAAGCAATCCAGTGTCAGACAAGCGCACAGAATGCTTTGACTCTCTGCCATGTTTCCATCACAAAGTGTTTAGATCTTACACACCTGGATATTGGTATGGGGATACCTAGGTCTTCTGAATGAAAGCTTAGATTATTCTAGGAAAAAAGATAAAAGCACAAATTCCATTGATGTTTTTGGAGAGAAGGAGAGGAAAGATCCACCACTGTAAGTCAGCCAGGCAGGAGCCTCATGACTATAATCATGACTCTGGGAGGCTAAAGCGGCAGCTTCAGGAGTTCAAGGGTAGTCTGGGCTTCTTGGCACTCTGTCTCCACAAACAAAACCAAACCAGAAAGCTGTCTGGGAAGAAATAAAAAGTAAGGAATATAAAGATGAATAAAAATAATAAGACAGAAAACATAGGACAGTATTGGGAGGGTATTCCAGGATAAGTCAGACCCTGAAAATCAGCGTTTATTTTCCCACAGGACTCAGCAGCATTTGCTGGTACCATGTGCACTGGGTGGCTAGGAAAATGGGAGGACCCATGTTTTGTCTCCAGAGGCTAGGGCGGCTCAAAGGCTGTGTGCTCACATTGCCTTGGTGTAAGTCACGGGGAATTCAGACAAAGTGCTCCACTGTGGTAATTTCCTCCTGGAGTTTGGGTTCTTGTTCTGCTTTTGACCCTCACTTCTCCATTCCTCCTTGTAGATCTGGTCCAGGTTCACCCAGGTTTCATTTATTCCAGAGTGGGAGCTGCCCCCCCCCCTAGCTCCCTAACTGAAGCAGGGCCTTATCCCTGTGACTACTAATTGTTTTCCTACTTTTTCAATGTGAAGTTCTCAAATTTTTCTCAAGGCTTTTTTTAAATTTCTGTCTTCTGCAGCAGGCTTTAATTAGTTATTTCACTCATGGTGTCCTGGTGAAAGGGGGATGGGTGGGTGCATGGAGGCTGTGGAATGTTAGGTATTTTCTCTTGGATGGTCTGTTCCAGGGTGGTGCATGAGTGGTCTTTCTTGGAATCAGGTGTTGCATTAGGGTAAAATAAAATTTAGGTCTCTATTGAACTTGTCATGGCTGGGCCCTTCAGTGACTATTTTGTTGTTGTTGTTGTTGTTGATCTTGTATTGGTTGGTGAGAATATAAAATTAGTATAGGAATTATGGAAAACAGCACAGAGCTTTCTCAAGAACTAAAAATAGGAGGACGGGAGATATGACTCAGTGGATAAGAGTGCACAGTGTTCTTACCAACTTCGATGCCCAGCACCCACACTGGGTGACTCACAAACAGCCTAACTCTAGCTACAGAGTGACTGACACTCTCTTTGGACTGTAGCCTTCACTCATATGCACAGACACACATATGCACAAGTAATTTTAAAATATGTAAGAAAATCTTTAGAATAAATTAGAACTACCAGATGATCTAGCAAATCCACTGAGTGTGTATAGTCAAAGAAAGTAAAGTCAAAACCTTAATAGTGTCTGACTCCATGTTCATCCAAGAGTCAAGCCATGGAAGCAACATAAGTGTCAAGAGAGTAAGGAAACTGTCATCTATGAGAATTTCATTTACTCATGAAACAAAAATGAGAAAGCAGGTCTTATAATCCCATACCTTGGAAGGCTGAGGCAGGAGACTCACAAGTTTGAGACCAGTCTGACTATACATCCAAGCTGCTTTGCTTGCTTGCTTGCTTTTATTTTTTTGTTGTTATGGATGAACCTGGAGGACATTGCCATAAGTGAAATAAGCTAGAAAAATATCTTTTATGTGATCTCACATGTAAAATCTAAAGAACTCAAATACATAATTGCCAGGGGTGGTGTTGGTCAAAGGGCATAAGGTGCAACTAAGTGGAAAGCCTAGAACTCTAAAGCACAGGATGACGACTGTAGCTAAACACTGTCCGTGTAAGATCACAGCAACAGTTCTCACGAATGAGTCAGTTTATTCAGGAGGCAAATCTGAGTCATCATGGCCCAGAAACACAAATTTAGGTTATCCCAAATTCTGTGTTCCAATGTGAAGTCTGTTTTGTGAGGTATCTATAGTTACAAAACAATGAAAGTCACAAAACAAGGCATTTGAAAAAAAAAAAGTGCATTGATGGGGCTGGAGAGATGGCTTAGTCATTCAAGGCTAGGCTCACCAGAGAGATTGGTATGGGCAGAGAGGGATCTCAGCTACAAGTCTCAGATGCTATCTGATAGCATTCATTGGACCTTTGGTTGGTTTTGTTAAAACACTCCAAAGTTTGTGTTTTGAATCTGTTCACTAGGATATTAGCTCCCAAACCACAAAGTGGGCGAAGAATACATCTTTAGGAACTAATGACAGCATGAGATAATAGGACTCTGGACCTGCAACATTCCAAACCCTCCAAGGTCATTGAGTTTTATTCAACAACCTCTGTAGACATAGACTTTTCACAGGGATTCCCACTAACACAATACTGTACCACATCAGAGATATGCTAGAGAATAGATTTTGTCCTCTCTATCACACACCTATACATAGAAAGTAACTATGAGAAGGTGTGCTATGCTAACTCTGTGACTTGTATTTGTTATTCTATAAATTCTATAGAAAGAGAAAAGATTACTTTTCCTAGGCATATCTCAGTCCCTCTACAATGCATGATAAATAACTCCTCTATTCCATCGGCTTGCAAGACTATGTGTCTATTTCAAAATAGCCAGTATGGTTCCTGTTTCAGCACAATACAGTCACACCCCTTATGCAAAATAAGATATACCAGATTAGAACCTAGTATCTGCAGATTAGCACCCGGAATCTCACCAGCACAGACACTGCACTTAGTAAGTCCTTCGTTCTCAACATGCTTGACCTGGACTCCTGGCTTCACACTACTCACGATGTCTTGCTGCTGACTATACTGCTGGGACTCCCAGGTGAGCATGCTCAGGAGTACAACCATACCTCCTGTGTGAAGGGGAAAGTATTGACTCAGGACTCCCAAGGTCAAGTTCTCAGACCCAGTTCTCAGGACAAAGATTTATTTACCCCAGAGAGACAATAACAGGAAGCAGAGAAAGAGGGGAAGGGAATCAGGGAAAGGGAGCTGGGATATTTGTCCTGGAGAAACAAAGTACTGCCTCTGGATAAAGAGGAGACAGACGTGGCACATAGGAAAATGTCATTTTATAAAGGAAAATAATAAACCCCTTGTTAGAAAGAGGTGCTTAATTGGGCATGTTAATTAGGTGAGCCCAAGAAGGCTTTTGATTGCTGGGTTTTAATACATTGATAACAGAAGGTTGGCAGTCAGCCCCAGGAAAAGGGATTGTCCAAATAAGAGAA
This sequence comes from Microtus oregoni, assembly GCF_018167655.1. NCBI lineage: Eukaryota > Metazoa > Chordata > Mammalia > Rodentia > Cricetidae > Microtus > Microtus oregoni. Next base: position 40,840,824 of record NW_024543077.1, on the reverse strand, counting down.
TAGACCTTAGGGTACTAGCTTCAGGAATGTAATCTGATGGTTTTTAGCAAGGCAGAACGAATAGGGGAGAAGGTCAATGTCTGTTAGAGCCACATGCTCCAGTGGGCTAGTGTCCTCTTCACTGTGAATAGAACTGCCACAGGAGAGAATCTCAGAACATTGTTCATTTTCTAGAGGCAGTGTCTGGAGTATTGCTCTGTGAGTCCATGGGTTCCCGTAGGTGACCAGAAACATTCTATCTGGAAATCATTAAAAATAATTAAATTTTTCTAGTATTAAAGCTAACAAATTTACTTCAGTAGAACTCCACTTAAATCCATGGAACTCTGAGTCCCATCAGAGACAGCATGTCAGTTCCAAAGCAGTGGATGGCCTGTCTCCACCCTCGGCACTCTCTGCTCCCTTCCTGAGTCAGGGCAGTGACATGGCTAGAGGGAAGTGTCTCTGGCAGTGCTCAGCCATCATCATCCTTCTCACTAAGTTTCCTCATTCTGTCCCCCAGTTCCTTCCTCATCTAGAGGGAAGTGTCTCTGGCAGTACTCAGCCATCATCATCCTTCTCACTAAGTTTCCTCATTCTGTCCCCCAGTTCCTTCCTCATCTAGAGGGAAGTGTCTCTGGCAGTACTCAGCCATCATCATCCTTCTCACTAAGTTTCCTCATTCTGTCCCCCAGTTCCTTCATCTGACCACAAACTTCTCACTGAGTGCTGCTGTCTTACTAGTGCTTGTGTTTTATTGGTAGGGTTGCCACGGCGTTGTACCACAGACTGGTAATCAATACAATCAATAGTCATTCATTTTATCGTAGTTCTGGAGGCTGGAAACCCAGGGTCAAGATGACCACTAAGATATTTTCTTCCATGATGCCTCTCCTATTGTGAATCCTACCTTCTCCTTCTCTCCATACAAGATCTCACTTCAGACTGTTTCTGTGGATGTTTTGTTTCTTGAAATGAAAGCAGTCACATTGGGTTAAGATCCACCTTAATTGACTTTTACTCCTTCAAAGACCCTGTTTCAAATATAGTCACATTATGAGGTACTGGGCTATGGCTTTGCTATGTAGGGTGTGAGCAATTCATCTATACCAGGTACTCACACATCCCTGATCTTGTTGATATTCTCCAGGGAGCTTTGTTTCCCTTCATCAATAAGAATTATTGACACTCTGAGTGGTCCCTGCCATGATTCTCAAAGGTTGTTTGTCCTCAGTTCCTTCTTTGTCCGTTAGAAAAACTTAATGACTTCAGATCAGGGCTTATCATCCCTCAGGCTCCCCACTTTGGTTAGGGGAGCTATTGTGTCATCTGATAATAGAAGTCAAGCTTTTAATCTGTCCTCACTGTACTCTGACTGCAGCTGATACTAGCAATGATTGATAAGACCTTCTGGAGATTTTAGCACTTTCTGAAACTTTTGTTTTTTAATATCTCAAATTAATATATAATTACATCTTTTTTCCCTAGTCCCATTCTCTTATTCATTGACTCTGTTTCTTTAACTGTTCTCACTTTCTTTTTCTCCCTCACTCACTTCATATGCATATCTCCTCTGTATCTCTGTTTTTGTCTCTCTTTCAAACACACACACACACAAACACACACATTCCTAAATATATAAAAACAATTTGCTCAGTCTATATACTGTTACAGGAACAAGGACAACACCAATACACATGACAGCATTAAAGGAAAATATTTTTCACTGACAGACATTGTGTGTCCTTGCTCTGCCTTTATATTCACATTTCAGCCTTGCTTGCGTTATTCCTGTCTCCATACCATAATCATCTGTTTTCCTACAGTCTCCAATGCAACAAAATAGCCAGCAGACTGAAATTTCTAAAATGTGATATTTAGTACAACTTTGGCTTTTATTGGCTAATTTATCTTAGGAATTTACTTCAGTATTGTGAAGTTGTCTAGTACAAATGTCATACTTGGAGTATGAAATATACCCAAAAATTCGTGTATTAAAGCCTTTGTTCCCAGCTGATGGAACTACTGTGAGAGATGATTGGGTGTTAGAAAGTAAGGTGGACATGAACCCCATTATACTCTGTCTTCGTGAGGAAGTTTTGCCTCCCCTGAGACCACAGCAATGGAGACAGTCAGCACTGTGATCCCTGAACTGTCTGAAACATGGAGTCAGATGTAATATTATTTATTTGCACCCTCCATTATTTTTCAAATAAATAGAAAGATAATTTAGCAAGCCATAACTATCACCAGATGTACATCTATACCTAGAGCTAGATACAGCTCCATAATCTGGACCAAGCTCCATGACACCATGCAGATACCCAGTGTCAGTGAAAGATCCATGACCTAGAAAATTATCTGAGAAATTACTTTTCAATGCCATGTGCGTGAGCACTCGCCATGTCCCAACTACTGTAGAATGTACTCCTCTGTTCTACCTCATGTGGGCCTACATGTCAGGTTAATGCTCTTGTCACACTGCCACAGCACAGAAGAAGAAGCACAAACAACCCTGACGGCAATGTCTAGAGCTCTGGTTTGAATTCAGTTTGATTGACTGAGGTCATAGGATTATCCATCACTCCTCCCAGAGACTTTCTTCTATTCCATGAGCTTTAGCTGGTGAAATGGGCACAGGGTCTGTGGGTCTCTGCTCCTGTGCTCTTCAGCTTCCTCCTTACATGCAAACAGTTTTTATTTGAAAATGTCATTCACATGGGAAACAAGGTTTCTATTTCTACATCAATCAGCAATTTCAAATGAGTGTGAGTCACATGGGAAGATGCACACTGAGCAAATCACATGTACGGGAGAATTTGTTGAGTCCTGACTATGAAGTAGAGACTGTGGACAAAACTTATCAACTATCCTTCACTTTTACTGTTGTGTAAAGTGCTCTTTTCTTTGCTGAAACAATTTTCCCCTGCATCCCATGGCACTTGACAGGCTTGAGGTTGGCTGTTGTTGCTGTTCCCCTGGATACATTGAATACTGAGGCTGCACCCCCTGTGGTAGTGTTCTGGGATTTCTGTGTACTTACGGATGAGGGTATAAAGGACTCTACCTTCCACAACCCTAACTTGGTAAAGTCAGAAACTCTTCTGATGTGGGAGTGTCATATATCAATCTGTTGATTTCATTGGTTAAGCAATAAAGAAACTGCTAGGCCCATTTGATAGGCCCACCCTTAGGTGGGTGGAGTAAATAGAACAGAAGGCTGGGAGAAAGAAGCTGAGTCAGTGAGTCGTCATGATTCTCACACTCCAGACAGAGGCAGGTTAAGATCACTCCTGGTAAGCCAGCTCGTGGGCTACAGCAGATTATTAGAAATGGGCTAGTCCAGGTACGAGAGCTAGCCTAGAAGAGGCTAGATAGAAATGGGCCAAGCAGTGTTTAAAAGAATGCAGTTTCCGTGTAATTATTTCGGGTAAAGCTAGCCGTGGGGGCGGCCGGGTGCCGGGGACGCAGCCCGCCGCTCCCTATTACAACACTCTTCCCTTGCTTAGATGTACACAGTTAGAGCAGCCTGGACTCTAGAGATGGGACAGAGAAGAAGGATGGAGTTTCTCCCAAGCAAAGCTGCTGTGCAGACTCTAGTTCTCCCTAAATAGGCTAAAGCCGGGAAGGACTGGATGCTTCTTCTAGCTGGGATCATCTTCATCCACGCAAACAAAATTTGATGAGATTCTCAAATCCACTCTTCAAACCAGATTTCACAGGTGTCAGGATAATTAGTTCAGTTTTCTGTTCTCTCCTCCCAGAAACACAAGGTCCTAGCACTCACTTGATGACTTCCTTCTTTCTCTCTCTCTCTCTCTCTCTCTCTCTCTCTCTCTCTCTCATAGTTGGTTGACTCAAGGAGCAGCTGGCTACTGCTTCAGTTCTTTGTGAAAGATGAGGTGGGTCCCGGGCACATGACATTGACTTTTAAATCTCCTCATATTTACCATTTTACTTTTATAGAATCAAATTACTTTGTAAGGATCAAAGACATTATTTTACTTTAGTTTCTATTAAGTATGTTAGAGTATCACTGCTAATAAGAAATGTTGCAGAGGACTGGCTACTACTCGTGTGTCATGTTTAAGCATGTCTATTGGAAAAGCAAGCCATACATAATGTTTCTATACTTTTTGTTTCATCTCTGTCTCTACATTATAGGTCCCATTGCTCAATAAAATTTCAAATTACAACTTTGTTTTTAAATACAATATTAAATCAGTTCACGACGTTTTGATAGTTGCTACATTTTTCAAATTCTGGACTTAACCTTATCTTAATACAAAAACTAATTAGGTCTTTTTAATCTTTATGATTTTTCTAAATTTTTTCTTAAAACATTTGGTCAAGGAATTTAGGATTTCCAGTTCAACAAATTATGGAACTTTGAGAAAATTATTTATATAATTTTGCACATAGCTATGCCAAAATGTAAATTATTGTATAGGCTCATATGGTCTACCCCATTCCTATTATTTTTTCCCATATTTCATTTTTAATTAGTAAGTATTATAAGACTATCAACATGCTTCCTAGATTTGTTATTACTCATTACTCAAGTTTTAATTTCACAAAGTTGCCCTTTGCTTTTGGCTTCAGTTATCAAGGGAAGCAGATTTTCCACATCAGACATTCTTGTTTGAGACCTAGCAGTGTCTCCCATCCTTCCTAGCAGCTCCAGGTGTATGTCTTTCCCTCAGGCTATTAATGAGAACCACCAGGTGGAAGATTAAAGTCACCATCGTCAAAAAGCCTAAGTATAAGTTGGGAGCTCGGGATGCTTTATGAAATTTTAAAATTCAGAGTACACTCAGAGTTGTATTGTCTTCTAAACTAGGCTTTATTCTCTGGGATTCTTTATTTCAACACAAGGGAAACCCATTAGCATTTCCTGAAGGACAGGTATTGATATCTCCAAACAGGAATCATTGTAATAAACTCAGATTTTTAGCTACAAAGCCTGTTTTCTCTCTTGTTTTGGTTCCCTAGTGTTGCACTGTGTGGAATCTTGGGTTTTATTTAAATTCTGGATGTGTTTTCTCTTTTAGAACTGTGAGTACACACACTGTCTCATGGCCTCCTGGATGTTAGCACTTCTGATAAGAGCTGTGATCCTATCATTTAGCAGGACAAGATGAGTCATGCTTCATCCAGACAGCACTCAGCATACTCTTACTACTCTGCTTTTGTCTGTTGGATTCTAGCGTCTGCTGGTGTGTGTCTCTGAGTTTATTTCACACTGAATTAGTCAGTTTGTTGGACTTATAGTTCTTATATTTTAATAAATCAGGAAAGCTTTAGACAACAGTGGTTTTCCAATAATCTTGTCACTACACTCCAAATACCAAAATTTTTTTTATTTGTTGTACCTCTGCCCCTGCAGTGCTGCCTAAGTAATGTTATGATACATATTTCCATGATTTTAGATGTTTTTTGCAACCGGCTAAATCCTCTGTGGAGACTGTCCATTGGAATAATAAATATTGTATTTATTATTATAATAATATATTATAATTATATTATAATTCTATATCAACTTCTCAATATCATTCAGTTCCTTCTCATAGTTTCTCTCCATTTGATGTTATACTTTGCTATTCAGACTCTTCATTTCTTTAGTACTTTTCCTTACTTTCCTTTTGCTCTTTTCATATCTTAAATGAATGTTGCACAGTCTTGGTCCAGTAGTATAGGACAGTGCAGCACAATGCAGTCCTACAAGATCACCAAGTTCAGGCAAGAAGGAGACAGATGTGTCAGCTATGGGACTTAAGAGTAAATGGGTAAATAGGGTGCTGTGATGAGAAAAAAGGCGACAAGAGAGAGTGTCCCCAGATGACCACACCAAGTGCAAGGGAACAAACAGGGCCTCCTGGAGGGCGGGGCACTGTGACCCCTTGGTAGCAGCCATGTCACACCAAACTAGAACTTCTGACTTCCAAAGCGTGACATAAAACTTTTCTGTTGTGTTAACCCTTTACCTTTGTAGGAATCTGTTCTGTTATGTCACCCTGGAAGTTACTATAATGTTGGGACCAGACAGAGATGGTTTGGGAGTTAAGACCACTTGCTATTCTTCCATGGGACCCAGGTTTCAGTCTGAGCACCCACATGGTGACTTATAACTAGTATAACTTCAGTTCTAAGGTCTGTGACACCAAACTGGTAACTTAAACCGGGCCTTTATTTCTCTAATTAATGTGCATGTTATTGCATGTTGGGAAATATCTATGAAATTATCACTCCACTTGGTAAAGCAACCCCCCTGACTTGGGACCTCCCCTAGAATCTGGTAATCAAATGTACATTTCACTAACTATACCTCAAACTTAACATTTACATCACTGGTCTCAAAGAGTCATGTAATCACATCCAGTACTATTGTATAAGAAGTGCAACATGCCATGTGCACAGAAAATGAAAACCAAGTAATACTGGCATGAGAATGTCAAACAATATTGGGTCTTCACAAAAATACTGCCAAAGACTCATTGTCTCTGAGACTCATTTCTTCCTCTCTTACATTTGTTTGCTAAGAGGCCCAAGTGAGGGGAACTGTGATCACCCCATGCTGAGGTCTAGAAAGTTGCAGTATTTGATGACAATCTAGAGGAGCCTGTAGGTTGTGGGTTCTCGTCATGATGAGCACTAACTGATGTTTCCTGCAGGAGCAGCTTCACGGGATCTGAAGGTGATTCAGCCTGAGAAAGCAGTTTCTGTCCTTGCTGGAGAGTCAGCCACTCTGAACTGCACTGTGACTTCCCTGCTCCCAGTGGGGCCCATGTTGTGGTTCAGGGGCACAGGACAGTGTCGGAAACTAATATATAGTTTCACAGGAGAGAAGTTTCCCAGAGTCACAAATGTTACAGATGTTACAAAGAGAAACAACCTGGACTTTTCCATCCGCATCAGTGATGTCACAACTGATGATGCTGGTACCTACTACTGTGTGAAGATCATCAGAACAGACTCTGACAAGGAGATTCAGTCAGAGGGAGGCACAGTGCTGTATGTGCTTGGTAAGTACTGCATTGTCCTCCTCACCCCTCATATTGCCAACAAGTCAAAATGCGTCCAAGATTGTGTGATCAACAATGAAGAAGCAAGCCTGTAAGTGACCCTCATGTTCATAGGGTGACTTTACCCAGCTGAAGGCCAAGGAAGCTGAGGAGAGGACATGCTATGTGCTAGCGGTTCCATTTCTGGTAATTGGGGGTAGACTCATACCCTTGTCTGCATCACAATATCTACCTTTCTTAATCTGTCCCAGCCTAGTGGCTACATAAAGACAGCTGATGCCATGTTCAGGGACAAACCTGGCCTACTGTGTCCAGAGTGTATTACCTCACCCAATTAAGACTTCTCTTTCTGCCAGACAACCTGAGCCTAGTGTATGCCAGGTTCCGTTCTAGATGTCAAACAGCGAGAAGCAGGCAAGCATGAGCTCTTTCCCAAAGATGTGAGTCTCCTCCCCACCACGAAGAAAACAAATCAAGGCAAAAAGTGAAAAGCCCAGGGCACAGTATGGTTTTCTTACTTGTTCTTTGTCCACAGCACACTGAGATCCATTGGTATGAGCCCACATTCACTGTGGAATCTCTCACCCCTGGTTTACATCTTTGTTCTGGGTCTCTCTGGAAACATTTTGTGTCCTACCTGCACAGGAACTGGAGGTTCTGGGCAATGGAGACTTAAGTCCTGGAGTTAGTCTCCATGTAAATGATCCCCAGTGACAGTCCTGGAGTTAGTCTCCATGTAAATGATCCCCAGTGACAGTCCTGGAGTTAGTCTCCATGTAGATGATCTCCAATCACAGTCCTGGAGTTAGTCTCCATGTAGATGATCTCCAATCACAGTCCTGGAGTTGGTCTCCATGTAGATGATCTCCAATCACAGTCCTGGAGTTAGTCTCCATGTAGATGATCTCCAATCACAGTCCTGGATTTGGTCTCCATGTAGAGCGAGTCCACAGGGGGTACTCACTTCACAGACTCTCCCTGCAAGCGCAGTATATAGGTCTGCTATACTGGAGGAGTGAAGTCATATAATACATTTAGAGAAACTACTGACTTGTAGGAAATGTCTCATCAATGTGAGCTTTGTTACTCAGAAGTCATGTGACCTTGGACACTTACTTTCCCGCTCCAGGCCTTAGTTATCAATTAAGTTGAGGGTGTGGGTTGGTGATTCTCAACCTGGTTTTTCTCTTTTCTTTGGAATAATGTGGGAAACATAGATAAATCTAAGATCCATGTTTCTGTATTTGATGTGATATGGGTTTTGGCATTTTAAATTATTAAATGTCTCAAGAATGTTCTAATATGCAGCTTGGGTTTAAATTA